>NC_091629.1:71447918-71760537 GCF_027580195.1 Bos mutus | reverse complement strand
TCACCACATGGCAGCCATCGGAATAACAATTAAATCAGACCACCTCCCCTCCTCAAAAAAACCCAACTGATTCAAAACCAGAGGGCGCAAGTAGGACACAGAACAGAATATTTACGATTCTGAAGTACCTTCCTGATATCCTTATTAACTAGAAAGGGGGGAAGATTAACTTTACAGTGAAGAAGCCTAGCATCCTGCTCCTTAATTAAATGATCAACATGAATACCCTCAGTGACGCGACAAAGAGAAACCAGGTAACAAGACGTGAGAAAAGTGCAGCATCATTCCTCTGATGTTCCTGTCAAAAAATGGTAGTAGTCAAATCACAAGGAACCATCAGATAAATTCTACATTTATGCAGGACAGCCCACAGCGTATCTGACCTGCAGTTTTCAAAACTGCCATAGTCATAAAAGTCAAGGAAAGACCAAGGAACGTGTCCAGACTGAAGGAGACGAGAGAGACGTGGCAACAGAGTAACGGACACTGTTGGGACAAACAGCCAAGCTCAAAGGGTGTCTGAAGTCAGGCGGT
This sequence comes from Bos mutus, assembly GCF_027580195.1. NCBI lineage: Eukaryota > Metazoa > Chordata > Mammalia > Artiodactyla > Bovidae > Bos > Bos mutus. Next base: position 71,760,003 of record NC_091629.1, on the reverse strand, counting down.
GGGGACGCACCTGTTCCTTCCTCTGTTTGGACGGCTGCCTTGGAATTATGTACAAGACCACCACTGCTTGAAGGAAACACACTGAAGTACTCAGGGACCCTGAGCAATTAACTCTCAAATGTCCTGAAAAAGTCCTTGCAAACTTTCTGTAATACAGAAATTACTTCAAAATTAAAAAATATTTTATACAAGATCCTGTGTGTTATAGTTACAATTGGTCATAAAAAGAATATAAATAAGGTAATAAAATTATTAAAAGAAGCAATCGTGTTAAGGACTTGCACTTGAAGGGCACTTTTTTTAACTTAATAAATTCCTTTAAAGTCATTAGTTTCATTGCAGCAGTAACTTTTAAGCCACAACACAGAAGTTTAACTCAACAAGACAACGGGCATTTTATAAAGAAATACTCCAGCAAAACAGAGAAGAGTCTGATGAAGCCAACAGTCTCCATCCTTTTTATACCTGAACAGTAATTAGTCCTAGGATGCACACATTCCCCTTACCTAACCAACTTGTTTTTAAGAAAACACATGTACAAAGATTGAGAACCAAAAGCCAATACCTTGATTGAGGTGTGTGGCCTCCGTGATCTGAACACCGTTCACAGAGCACTGGGACCCACTCAGGGGGATCAGAGTCACCGTCCCCCCAACATTCTCAAAGATGCAGTGCTCACTCTCCAAGTCGAGGCCGTGAAGAACTGAGACGGGAAAACAAAGGAAGAAAATATGTACATTGGTACCTGGTGCAATGATTCCCAACCTTCCTTTATTTTCTCAGTTTGAACTGTGAGGGGAACACTTATGTTTAGTGAGAAAACTGAACTCAGGAGTTCACAGCATCAACTGACAGAACAAGCTTTTGCATGTCACTCAGTGGGTCTGGATCTCACCTGAAACAAAGGATTTCACCTTCAGGGAAAAAACAGCTGAGTAACGTGACTTAGCTGATTACCACTGACACGCTTTGCTCGAGTCTAAATAACTTCCTCCTCCAGTACCCGAAGGTCCCAGTAAAATGGAAGGGACAGATGGCCCCATGGTTCAAAGACTTACTGTGGCCTCCACTCTTACCGACATTGCATTCCAGGAGCACAGATCAAAGGTGAAAGGTGAACGTGGGAGGGCATGAATCTTGGGAGGCCCAAGAAGTCTCCAGAAATCCTGAGGTGAACTTGACCTCCACAGACCTCTCAGAGCGTGTGGCTGCCAAGGGCTACCTACTCCCACCCAACCACCCTCCTGGTGACACGTGGCCAGGCACAGACACAAACCCCGGTCACACAAACCTACACAATTTCAGGCGCAGTTCCTGGCCAGCTGCTCAGAAGCACAAACCAAACAGCTTCCACTATGCTCCACAGACCTGCACTGTGAACAGAACTTTTCTGTTCACAGAAAACACATGTGCTGGGCACTCAGCATCACGTACAGCAAACCCTAAGGTCAACACGTAACTTGTCAACACATAACTTAACGGTGAGAAGAAGAGGCCTGATGCCTAGTTTCACCCAGAGACTTCCAGGAATTGGTTCCCAGCTCTCCCAAGTTCACGATAAACAGTAAATACGTGTAGACTTGATTAACAGCTTACACTGGGCAAGAAAGCAAGTTCACTGCCAGCATTTCTAAAAGCCAGCTGAAAAGATACAATTCTTCCCCTGCCAATCCCCACCTTGCCCCTCCACCACACACACACACAGTCCACCATCACCACATGCACGCTCCAATTTACTCTATAAAGCCTGGCAAGACCTCACTGGGCTCAGGGGTTAAAGCACGGGTTAGCCGGGTACCTCACAGAGACTGTGGGAAAAGCCAGGAAGTGCTGCTCTGTGTGTGTGAACGCTGGGCATGTGTGTACCCTGCTTTCTGTCCTCGCCTGTGTGCGAAGAATTTCCCGTTAAAGGATCTTGTATCTTTTATCTGTACCTGTTAGGATATCTCCACTGCGACAAGAGCCGAGTGGTGTAAAGAAAGCCCACTTGAAAGATGTGGCTGAGGACAGAAAGCCTGTGGGGCATGGGGAGAGGATTCGCAGCTCCATTCTATTCACTAAACTAAGTGTTCGGTGTTGGTCATTTGAGCTGAGTTCAAAATTATGGAAATACACATTCTGATCAATGCTGCATTTGAAATGTTTTCTTTTTTATAATTACTTCAAAGTCAGTCATTCAAAAGCAAGTTCATTAAATGATTTCTTAAAAACCACTGGGGAGAGGAAGCTGATAAAGATTCTCACCGATATCTTGTTCTGTCGAAGCATCTTCTCTGCCAACATGTGTCTGACCTTCCTAGGGAGAAAAGCCAAGCAAAATTTATTAGTAAGAACATGAAGAACGGTCTCTTCTCCATCTTTCATGGAAGCCCCAGAAACCTGCTGACAGGTGGGCCAGTTCTGGCCCAGGCAGAGTCCCCTGAGGCTCTGTAGCCACAGCACGTGGTATCTGGAAAAGGACACAGGACTCCTGAGGCTCAGGGCTCGGCAAGGCTGGCCTCCTGTTTCAGCACCAGTAACCTGCCCATGACTGCAATCCCATGGCTGTTCCCAATCGTTTCTAACAAGTCTCTCCTCCAGCAGCCAGGGGTTTCTTTGTGTCTAAACATACGGTTTAGAGGAGCCCCCAAAACACAGTATGATACTCTTCCCATTGTAAGTCATGGATCAGAGAAAAGATACTGAAGTCAAGGTTACAGAGCCCACCGCTGATGCAGATAAGGAAATTCTTATCTCATGAAAGGGCTACTCTGGGAGCAGGCCCAATCACGTAGGTGGGACCTGGTGGTTCAAGAATCTGCCTGCAACAGAGGGGGCCCTGGTTTGACCCCTGGGTCAGGAAGATCCACTGGAGAAGGAAATGGCAACCCACTCCAGTATTCTTGCCTGAAAAATCCCATGGACAGAGGAGCCCGGTGGGCTACAGTCCAAGGGGTCATAAAGAGTCGGACATGACTGAGTGACTTTCAGACACAACTTCATAATTAACCTGAGGGACCGGAAAACTGTACATACAAGCAATCGCAGTTTCGGTGCTGGTAGCTTTTCTTCCTAAGTCTGTCTTTTTGTTCCTTACCTCCCTCTTACTGGTTCTACAAATTAGAAGGCAAAGGGAATGGATCTTCATTTAGTTTTAGGATGACATAAAACAGGAATTTCTAATGCCAGAGAATCCCAATGAACTGCTGAAAATCCCCAAAGAGCTCAAGGATTTGTTGCACATTCTTTACCGTCACAGCGTGTTCATGGACATGGAGTATTACACTAAACCTTGCCAGTGTCTGAGAAAAAGCTGAAACCAAACTGAGGACGTTCCAGGTAAGCAGTTCCTACCTTCAAGTGATACAGGATCATGCCAGTGCTCAGAAGGTCGTCATAGATGCCGATCAGATGGGGCAGCTCGGAGTCCAAAACAACCCCAATCCCTTCCTTCCTTAGGGCCAGAGTCTGTTCCTGGAATTAGGAGGGAAAGAAAAGGAACAGGTTACTTTGGGAAAAGAGAACTTCCTGTTAGGTGCTTGTTAGACTTAACACAGGTTTCTCCACTGGGTCAGAAAAGAATCCACCTGCAGTATAAGAGCCGAAGGAGACAGGGGTTCGACCCTGGGTGGGGATGATCCCCTAGAGAAAGCAACGGCAACCCATTCCAGTATTCTTTTTTTTTTTTTCCACTCTGGTATTCTTGCCTAGGAAATCCCGTGGACAGAGGAGCCCGGCAGGCTATAGTCCACAGGGTCGCAAAGAGTCAGACCGACTGAGCACAAGCATGAGCACGGAAGTGTTAAAAATGAGCGATGCTTTTATCGCTCACGAAAAAAACTGCAAGAAAAAAGGATCATAAACTTCGTGCTGAAATCCTGGCATATGGTGGGCAAAGCGAGCTTGGAACAAATAAAAAGCTCAATATAAAATGAATTACATTTATTGCCAGATAAAGATTCATATACATATGTTATAAATGCACATACACACACTCACACGAAGCTAAGCTCAAATCTTGCCTTCCTGAGGAAGGGGTCTGGGACCAGTTGACTACAAGGTAATCTTTCCCCCCCTCTTCAGAACCTTTACTTCACTTAATTTCTAGATGTCTCCTGATTCGTTGGTTCTTCTTGCCGGTGACTAGGGTCCATCTCTGCGTGTCTATGACAGCAACCCCTTCCTGTGCATTATCTACCACGGACCAGAGGCAGCTAACCCTCGGTGTCTGCACCACCTTCTACCCACTGACCACCCCCACCCGCAGGGCTCCCACCAAGCACCGCCACCACCTCCCTTGGCCCTGCATTGCCCTCCAGCTACCACCAACTTCTCTGTGCCCCTTCAGAGGAAACCACCTCCAAAGACTTCCCTACTTGTGGTCCTCCACTTCCTCCCTCTGGCACTCTCCAGTTTCATGGAGTCTTTGATCCCAGGGACTCGACAGTCTCCTGAATTTACTAGCAATCTACACAGTCATCCCTGTATATCCTAGAGGGGGTTGGTTCCAGGATCTCCTCATATACCAAGATCCAAGGATGCTCATGTCCCTTATATAAAAACACATGATTTGCATATATTCTACACACATCCTCCCTTGTACTTTTAAGTCATCTTTAGACTATTTATAATACCTAATACAATGTAAATGCTACGCAAGTCATTGCAAACATAGTGAAAATGCTATGCACATATTTGCTGGAGCAAGGCAAGTTCAAGTTTTATCTTGGGGAACTATCTGAAGTTTTTTTCCCCAAAACATTTTCCATCAGTGGTAGGCTGAATCCATGGATGCAGAATCTACAGACACAGAGAGCTCAACTGCATGCTAACGATGCTCAAATCTCAAATTAAGGGAAAGGAAGGAAGACCTCTCCCTTAAAACTCCACCCTCGTGTACAAACCCCCCTGCCTCGATATACCTTTGGCAACGCCAAGCAGGCAGTTCAAACTTAACACCTCGAAAGCTCAATCCTTGATTCCCACTGCCTGCCACACCTGCACACCAGCCCTTCTCGGTAAATGCCAATCTTCTTTACAGTTGCTTGGACCAAAAACTAGGCTGTCCTACTGTTTACAACAGCCAAGACGTGGAAGCAACTGAATGTCCATTGACAGGGGAATGGATTATGGAGATGTGATACATGTATCATGGACTATTCATCAGTCATTAAGAAGAATGAAATCGTGCCATTTGCAGCAACATGGATGGATCTGCTGCTGCTGCTGCTAAGTCACTTCAGTCGTGTCTGACCCTGTGTGACCCCATAGACAGCAGCCCACCAGGCTCCCCTGTCCCTGGGATTCTCCAGGCAATGGATTGGGTTGCCATTTCCTTCTCCAATGGATGGATCTAGAAAATATTATATTAAGTAAAGTGAGCCAGACCGAGAAGGAGCAATATCATATGACATCCCTTATATGCAGAATCTAAAAAGAGAAGATACAAATGAACTTATTTATGAAACAAAGATTCACAGACTTAGAGAACAAGCTTACGGTTGCCAGGGAGAAGGATAGGGAGAAGGGACAGTTAGGGAGTAACTAACTGCACGTACACTACACACTGCTGTATTTGAAATGGATAACCAATAAGGACCTGCTGCATAGCACATGGGACACTGCTCAGTGCTTTGTGGCAGCCTGGATGGGAGGGGAGTTTGAGGGATACGTGTGTATGTATGGCTGAGTCCCTCTGTTGTTCACGTGAAACTAACACAACATTGTTAATCAGCTATACTCCAATACAAAACAAAAAGTTAAAAAAAAAAAAGTTGTCCTTTGCACATGTCTTTCTCTAAACCCTTCAACACTCATTACTGACTCTAGCTTCAAAATATGCACCCAATCTAACAACAAACCACAGCACCACACTGCTCCCTGGCCCCAAGCACCAGCACCTCCAGCAAGATGGCCACAGTAATCCTGGCTGCTCCAGCCCATGCCCAAGCCAGGGGCCACGCTCTCCTCTGCAGCCAGAGGGATGTCAGGGCTGGCCCCTCCTCTGCAAGGGTCAACTGTGTGGCCTCCTTTGCTCTGTCACAGCCAAAATCTTTGCAAGGTTCTACAGAGCTCTGTGTGCCCTCACCGCTCCCTGACCTCCTGCCACTCGCCCCCAGCACCCTCCTCTCTGCAAACCCCAGCTTCTTGCTGCTCTCCAAACCTGCTCCCACCTCAGGGGTTCCTAAGGGGGTTCCCTTCTGCTTTTGTGGCCACTGTTTCCTCTGTTCTTGTCTACTCTTCCCCTTCCCCGACTAGGTTTCCCGACCCTGGTAGCCTGACATTTTGAACCAGATGGTTCTCCGCATGCAGGGCCGCTCTGTTCACTGCAGGATCCTTAGGCTTGTCCCTGGCCTCTGCCCTCCATATGCCAGTGAGACACATCCCTCCCCCAAGGCTGAGATGTCCCCAGACACCGAGAAATGTTCCCTGGGGAATGAAATCTGCCTCAGGAGAGAAGGCCTGCCTTCAATGCACACAAAAAGTGGCCCTCACTTCCACAGGGCTCTGCCCCAAAGCCTCCTTCCCCACCACCCCATACAAGACCGCAGTCACCAATGTCTCTTACCCTGAGTGGTTTCTCTCTTAGCAGTTACCACTCTCTGCACGTTATAGAAGAGCTTATCCCTTGTCTCCCGACTAGAATATAACCCAAAGCCTAATTTCACATCTGATACAGAGATGCTGCTCAATGAGGATCTGTCAAATGAGTGAGTGAGTGGGCAGACACTCAGAGTTCAGAGAAATGCAGGCAGGAAGGTCTTGGGGATGAGACTGGGAGGCTCATCTACCCTGAGATAGCAGACTGGAAACCCAGCCTTATGGGCACAGGTGGAAAGCAGACAAACTCCAGCAAAGTGAAGGTGGAAATACCAGCCTGAAGGCTGGGCTGGGCTGATGAGGCTGCGCCCATCCCAGAGCGCAACATCAGGCTCAGTGACCACAGGCCGACGGGAGCCGTGGAGGAGGCAGTACCGTGCTGCTGTTGGGGGCTCTGGGGCAGGGGTGCTCTGAGTGAACACCTTCCTCACCCCCTCGTGCAGCCAGACATGCTGAGCACACTCCAGTTCTGGACTCCCAAGCCCAGCACAGCCAGAAACAGAGCCGGCACTGCTCACATCCCTGGATCGAATAAATGCATCCTGTGTTGTTTAAATATTACATCAGAGCCTCCACCACAGGCGTGCGGAGCTGGAGTCAGGCCAGAGGGTGACGGAGCAAAGTGGAAATAAAAGATGGTTTAAAAAAAAAAAAACATAAAAATCACCACTTGAGAGAAAGCAATTTAATTTAACAACCATTAAACAGATACGCAGAGGAAATGACCAATGCATAACTTAGATTCAAGAAAAGGAAATGAAGCGTATCATTGTTCTTCAATTACTCCTCTTATCAGCCGGCTCCCTCACCAGGCCCAGAATATCAGGCTGAGAGGCTGGGGGCTTCATCTTCCCAATTCGCCACACCAAGGCCCTTGCAAATCCTGACTGAAATGAATCCTCAACATACCGACCCCAACTCCTGCTTCTCCGGCAGAATTCACGCTTTTCCTCTTGCCCAGAAAGTGGAAAGTCTGTGATTTTTTTTTAAAGATATATATTACAGCAGAGAATTTAATCATACAGCTTCATTTCATAAAACAAAGTCCTCCCTGGAAGGCCTGGTAGCTGTGAACTGTGACGACACTGCACACAGCGCAGGTGGCTCCCAGCCATGGACTGTGCCTGGCTGCCAGGTCCATGTGAAAAGGAGAGGAGAGGCTGTTCTCAAAGGTCCAGAGACAGAGTGTTACCCTTCCCCATCAAAGTACACAATAACCTGAAAAGGAGAGCAGGGTGGGAGGGGGGAGTGTATTCTAAACTCCCAACAGCTTCCACTCACTCTAACTAGAGAGACGGCTTGGAATATATCCCAGCTTAGTTTAACATTCTTTTTTGTTTAACCCACTGAAAAACACTTTTTTTTTCCTTCCTTAAAGTCTATACATAGACTTTAAAAATCATTTGGAATTTATAACTTCAGAGCCATTAGGTCAAAAGCATTACTTGTCTTATCCCCAGAAAGTGTGCGCACACACACACACACACATGCACACTCTCTCTTTCTCACACACACACATTTTCTTCCACACACAGAAGGGGTAAAACCTGAATTAACAGAAAGTTTCTGAGGATCGGGGGTGGGGGCAGATGAATTTATGATTAATGCTGCCCTAAAGCTCTACGACATTCAAGCTGCAGTCGCTATATGATATTATAAAAGTGTCACCTCATAAAACTAAAAACGAGGGTTTAAATCATTGCTCGAGTGAAAAAGTAATTTCAGACAAAAATATCTATCACGTATAAAATATTTATTGAGTGGCATCTACTGTTATACATAATTGATGAAACACCTCTTTGATAAGATGGAATATTTAACAGAGCAGAGCTGGCAATCCCTTTCCCAACGCCAAGCAGACGGGGTCCCAAAGAGAGAATGTGGTCAAAGACGTGTGGCTGCACGTATTCTGTATTGAAACAAAGCTTCTGGCAACCAGTGTTTGAATAAAAAGGAAACTATAGCCTGACAAAAAGTATAATAAGATAGAGTCCACTTAAACATGATGTTCATCACATTTCCAAAAATATGTTCAAAATGATTTTCTTCAACCCTGACTCTAACACGGTGTTCAGGGACTTCCCTGGCAGTCCAGTGGTTAATGAGCCACACTTCCAAGGCAGGTGGCCTGGGTTTGATCCCTGGTCAGGGAATGAAGATCCCACATGCCTTGCGTCCAGAAAACCAAAACAGAAAACAAAAGCAATATTGTAACAAATTCATAAAGACTTTTAAACGGCCCATATCCAAAATAAAAATTTTTTTTAAATCTTTAAATAAACAAAAAAAAAGCCCTGCCCCAAGCAGTGCCTCCTCTGGCGTGACCAGGGGTTCAGATGAGGAGCAGGCAGGGCTGCTGGGGTTACAGGGAGAAGCCACAGGGCCTGGCTCACTGGCATGTCCCATGTGACTCCACACCCCTTCATTAGATTCAGCAGGAATTCTCCCTATTTTTTATCACAACCACATCCTTAATATCTAGCCCGGTGTCTGCCAAACCACAACAGCCTTCCCGAAAAAGTAGGTGAAAATCAAGACAAAAACTTGTCAATAAGAAAGCCTGTTTCTCCTTCTCGAGAAGCCTTCCTGAGAGCTAGGTCTTGCCTGGGAAATACTGGGAAAACTCTGGCAATGTGTCGCTCCACCTGAACTCAGAATTCCAGAGGGACAGAAACTGTTTCCGCACACCGAGTAGGTGGGGGGAGCAGGGCTCACCAGGCACCAGCAGTCACTCAGGACACTGCTGATTATTTGGCACTGTAAGTAGGTGGTGGTTTTACATGTTTTTTGCTGTTGTTGTTGCTAGCCAAGAATTAAAAGTCAGGCCTTTTTCTGGTAGAAATTCAGTTTACGAAGAATCATGCGTTTCGCTAACTAGGAGACTTGTGTGGAACTGCCTCACAGCAGACCGTGCACTTAACTTCTGCAAACCTGACTAGAGCAGCAGAAGAGAAGGGGGCACCATGATGGGGGCTTAGAGAACCTGGCCGGCTTGCATGTGAGGAGGAGGGAGGGAGTCAGGCAGACGGGAAGACTCTTATTAAGAAAATTATCCTCTAGCATAGATGCTTTTAATTTAAAAAAAAAACCTTTTTCGGATCCGCCATCTGCGGTGGAACCGCCAAGATGCAGATTTTCGTGAAGACCCTGACGGGGAAGACCATCACTCTCGAGGTCGAGCCCTTGGATACAATAGAAAATGTAAAGGCCAAGATCCAGGATAAAGAAGGAATTCCTCCTGACCAGCAAAGACTGATCTTTGCTGGCAAGCAACTGGAAGATGGACGTACTTTGTCTGACTACAACATTCAAAAGGAGTCCACTCTTCATCTAGTGTTGAGACTTCGTGGTGGCGCTAAGAAAAGAAAGAAGAAGTCTTACACCACTCCCAAGAAGAACAAGCATAAGAGAAAGAAGGTTAAATTGGCTGTTCTGAAATACTATAAGGTGGATGAGAATGGCAAAATCAGTCGCCTTCGCCGGGAGTGTCCCTCAGATGAATGTGGTGCTGGAGTTTTTATGGCCAGTCACTTTGACAGACATTATTGTGGCAAATGTTGTCTGACCTATTGTTTCAACAAACCAGAAGACAAGTAATTGTATATTGGTTAATAAAGATATGAGCTAACATTTAAAAAAAAAAAAAAAAAAAAAAAAACCTGTATGTGATTTCATTTGAATTTAACAGAAGGAAAAGCAACTGAAGTATTTGTTGAATTTAACCAACTATGTGACTGGTGTTTGTGTCCACTCCTGGCCACACATCACACACAAACAGGTCAGGGTGGTTAGGAGTTGTAGTCAGGTTTGCAGAAGTTAAGTGCACTCTCTGCTGTGAGGCCACTCCACAAAAACCAGGAAGCCACTGAGAACTCTGAAACTGGGACTGGCTGACACACAGAAGACAAACGTGGCAAGGACGTGCGGGATGACTAGGAATAGAGAGAAAAGGGAGGTGAAATTAGGAAGGAAGGAATAGCCTCATAGACTCTATGTGACAATTTGACTGACTAACCTTAAGACTCTTCTCAATTGTTTTACATACTTCTCTTAATGAAAAATAAGGAAACTGGAGAGTTTGCAAGAGTTGCAAAAATCTGATAAATATCCAGAAAAGATTTTTATTGCTAGGGGAAAAAAGTCCTGACACTTCCCAGTAATACTTTCCAGACAGCTCATGAAGTAGATATTGCTGACTTGTTAAAAAAAATAGCTCACCAATTTGACTAGCAAATGTCAAGTAATTTGCATGTTTCTTTTACAATATACAAATGGTAAACAGTCATAGTCAACACAAACCAATTAGTTCTGAAATCCTGAAAGTATACACACTGGCATTCACCCAGAAGCTTCAATTTCTTGTATATCCTTGTGCGCAAAGAAAGAATCCTGTCCATGTAACTGAGGAAGGAAATAGCTGCCAAGATAGCCAGAGTGGATGAAGCTTGTACCTGTCAACTGCCTGCAACACCATCCCACCTTCCTCCACCCTTTGTTCATGTAACCTGACCCGGCAGGGATAAAAAGGAGTCAAGATCTCCACTTGCCTCCAAGAAATAACTTTTTATTCTGTGTTCCCAGAGAGCACAATGAGGTGAAGAAAAACAACCTTTGCTGCCTAGAGGCACATCCACGTCCCTGCAAGGCTGCCTGGTAATGAGTAACCTCCGTGTGAGAGCTCTACTGATGCTCTTGGAATCATAAGATTCTAATTACAAACACAGGGAAGGGAAAGAACAGCCAGTGAGAATCCAGGACTGACCGGAAATCCACCTGTACTGAAAGCGTCTGGCAGGTACCGCAGACCCAGAGAGGCCAGGGAGGACCGGAAACCACCCCTGTCCGAATGAGGATGAAGGAAAGAGATGGTTCTGGTGAGAAGAAAGACTTAGCAATCCACAGGCTGAAGAAAGAAAGAAAGGATCAAGTGGTGCGACCTCGACGTCACCCTGACCCTCTCTGTGCCTCTAAGTCCCCTGCGAACCCTCAGCAGGTCCACCAGCTCTACCCACACGGCGGCTGGAGTCGTCTGGGGCCTTCGGTCTCCACGGCCGCTGCCACCACCACCTCCTGCGTGGTCTCTGACAGCCCCAGGGGTCCTCCTGCTTCGTCTCTTGCCAGCCTGCACTCCGTCCTCCACACGACGGCCACGGTCTTCTTCCCAGAATGCCGAGAGATCGCACCCAGAGCCCTTCGACGGTTTCTTGTGCGTTTAGCACAAAATGGCGCCCGCCGCTCGCCGCCGCAGGCCCCTGCCCACCGCCTCGCTCTGCCCGCCTCACCCTCCACGTGACCCCCGGCCTCCGGCCCCAGAGGCCTCCTCACCCCAGCAGGGCCTCGGCACGCGCTGTTCCCTCTGCGGAGAAACTCTCCCCCTACATGTCAGCTTGCCCCTTCCTGTCAGCCTGCTCGTACCCCGCCCACTGCCTGCTCTCTGAAGACTGAAGGCCCGGCTAGTCAGGCAGACGAGGCCCCTGCTCACAGAGAGCTCACCTCCCACGAGAAGAACCGCACCCCTCCGCTCCCTGCCCCCGGCCACATCCTATCTTTCCACCGGGCTAGCTGTTTCCAGAGCACTCCAGTCTATCAAACTTATGTGAGTTTATTGTCTGCCTGGTCCCCCAGAAAGCAAATACAATACGCCAAGTTCAGGAAACAAGAGAGCAGGTGGGGGTCGGCGAGGGGCAAACTACCGCTCTGATCCCAAGGCTGACTCTCGCGTCAGTCCTATGGGCACACTCCAAGCCTGGCAAAAGCAGCTCCTGAACCTCAAAGGAATGCTTCAAATGGCCAGAGACGTCAGAAGCGTATAAGGGAAGTTGCTTACATGCGAAGCTTGGATTCCAAAAGATAGTCATCATAATTTAACGAGTGTTCACATCTGTACCAACCATCAGAAAGTTGTCAGACTGGCACCTATTACTAATACATTATAAAAACTGAAGTAGGAATGCAAAAGCCTCGCTCCCCGCCCCCCCTAAACAATCCATGTTCTAGTACCCGCGATCAAAAGAGACACACAGGACAGATGGCGAACAGCCCTGGACTAACCAGGGCAGAAGCAGGAAGGGAAAAACCTGACGACCTCCTCGCCTGCTCCCCAGTTCTAGCAAACAGACCTCTCCCTGCATTTCGGCTGCTACACAGTACACAGAACTAGCGTTGTCCTTTCAGTGAACAGAAGCTCTAGGGACAGTTCAATTTCCATCACACCTCCCACTGAAGAAACAACATTCTTGATGTAAGCGCTTAACAGCTAACTGCTGGCAGGCAGTTCAGAGAGATGCTACTGAGATCTCTCCGATGAAACGGTCCTTCGCTGGCTAAGCAAATCACCCAGATGTCAGGATTTAAATTATGTAAAATGCATAATCCCAATTAAAGAAATTACGTGTGAAAATATGCAAGAACAAATTTCCTTGCATTAATATTTAACTAGACTTTTTAAGTAGAGCAGGATCTTGTGATCAACAAGAACTTTAGTGTATCTGACCTAAACGGAAGCCCAAAATACTCAAGAGGGTTCACCAGAAGGATCTACAAGGGTGTTTTTGGTTTTTTTAAATCATTTTTATACAGCACGGACTTTAACCCAAGATGATAAAGCAGAGTGAAAGGATCACTTTAAGTGACGCATTGTAACCCAGAAAGCTCCAATCTGACATCGGCCTTAAACTTTGATCTTATAAAGCTGGCTTCCTCATGGTTCTTACCCACAGAAATATGTCCCACTTATCCCCACCTCCAGCCTTTGTTCCTGGGACAGCTCTCTAAATCCTTCCTCTCCTGAGTCCTAGCCATCCTTCCCCTCCCCCAGGAAACACCTGGAGTCTCCTCAGGCCCACAGCGGATCCTTCCTCTCAATGACCACAGTAATCTGGCCTGATCACTTGTATCTTAGTCAAAAGTGACTAGTGTCTTTACACCCATGCCCTGCTTGTTTCAACTACTAGACCAGTAGGTCAGTCAAGGAGTTTTTAAAAACACCATGCCTGACCCCTGCAGGGGCTTCCCTTGTGGCTCAGCTGGTAAAGAATCTGCCTGCAATGCAGTAGACCCTGGTTCAATTCCTGCGTCAGGAAGATCCCCTGGAGAAGGGACAGGCTACCCATGCCAGTATTCTTGGGCTTCCCTTGTGGCTCAGCTGGTAAAGAATCCGCCTGCAAGGCAGAAGACCTGGGTTTGATCCCTGGGTTGGGAAGATCCCCTGGAGAAGGGAAAGGCCTTCTTGCCTGGAGGCCTGAAAGGTATTCTTGCCTGGAGAATTCCATGGACTGTATGGTCCATGGTGTCGCAAAGAGTTGGACATGACTGAATGACTTTCACTTACCCCTGCAGTTCCTTTCAGTAAGCATCTCATTTAAAGATGGACCTGGTAAGGGTATTTTCTTAAGCTCCCAGGTATTTTGCATCCATAATTTTCTGTATTCCCAGTAGGAATGAGCCTCTGATCTGCTGGGTGCACTCAGGATTTCAGAAGGGCGAGTGCTATACTTCATTCTCCAGCCAGCAGAAGAATCTGCAACTCGTTCAGCTCACACTTAACGAGCATCTGCTACTACCTGCCAGGTCAACTTAAAACCGTGCGCTAGATTATATAGAAAATGTCTTAAGCTTCTGTTTCAAATGTGTGTGAAGGATATATCAATGATGAGAGAAAGAGAGAGAGAAAGAGAGAGAGAGAGAGTGTGTGTGTGTGTGTGTATGTGTATTAGCTTGGGCTGCCAGAACAAAATACCACAGACTAGATGGTGTAAACAACAAAAATGGACTTTTCACAGTTCTGGAAGCTTGGAAGTTCAAGATTAAGATGTCACCAAAAAGTTTATTCTGGGGCCTCCTCTCCTGGCTTACAGAGAGCCGTCATCTCACTATGTGCTTTCACAGCCTTTCCTGGGCGTGTGCGCACAATATGGGGGAGAGAGGCGAGGCCACAGGCCAGCTGGATTCAGGTCCCATCCTTATGACCTCATTTATCCTTTCCTTAATTTCCTTCTGAAGGCCTTACCTCCAAATATAGTCACACTGGGAATCAGGGTTTCAGCAAACAAATTTTGGCAGTCCATGGCAGGGTTTGTGTGTCTAATATATACATCATATACTTATAAATATAGAATATATTATAAATGCAATACATGTATTGAGGTAGATAAGAGAGACAAGAAGAGAGATACTGAGCCTAGTAGAGATTCTCATGCAAATTAGAAACAGAGATTATCATCTCTGGGCAGTTTTTTCTTTATACTTTTTCACTTTCCCAATTTTCTATAACAAACACACTTATAATACAATGCAGGTAATAGTTTTTAAATAAAATAAAGGAATATACTTCCATATGAAATTTTTAACTTAATTTACTTAATTTATTCCAATTTATCTTATTTAAAATATATTTTAAATAATCTCAAGTAATCTCCAAGGCCAAGTTTTACTGTACGTTGTATAACATTCTGAAGATGGAATTCTAAAATGATAAAAATGCATCAGCCAAACTGAAAGCCCAGAGACCATTTCTCCAAAAGCCCTCAATAAGGAAAATCTGCCCAAAGATACTGAGTAGTGAAAAGCTGATAGCTTTCCCTCTAAGATCAGGAACAAGACAAGGAAAAAGAAATAAAAGGCATCCAAACTGGAAAGGAAGAAATAAAACTGTCTTTATGTGCAAATGACATTATATTATATATAGAAAACTCAAACTCTACCAAAAAAGTCTGTTACAATTAATAAATAAATACAGTAAAGTTTCAGGACACAAGACCAATATACAAAAATAAGTCACATTTCAATATCTTAAAAACAAACTTTCAGAAAGAGAAATTAAGAAAACTATGACATCTACCTTGCATCAAAAAGAACAAAATAACTAAGAATAAATTTAATCAAGGAGGTAAAGGACCTGTACACTGAAAACTATTAATGAAGAAAATGAAGATACAAATAAATGAAGAGATATTCCATGCTTATGGAATGAAAAACTATTGTCAAAATTTACAGGTCCATAATACTCAAAGTGATCTGCCAGGTGCAATGCAATTCCTATCAAAATCCCAATGGCATCTTTCACAGAAATAGAAAAAAACAATCCTAAAATTTGTATGGAGCCACAAAAGACTGAACAGCCAAAGCAATATTGAAACAGAACAAAACTAAGGAAAGCATTATGCTTCCTGACATCTAACTATATTACAAAGCTATAATAATCAAAACAGTATGATACTGGCATAAAAACACACACACAGATCAACAGAACAGAACAGAAAGCCCAGAAATAAACACACACACAAGTGGTTAATTTATGATAAAGGTGCCAAGAACATGCAATAGGGAAAAGACAGTCTCTTCATTAAATGGTGTTGGGAAAACTGGACAGTCACATGTAAAAAATAAAACTAACCCCATACTTTATAACATACACAAAAATAAATACTAAAGACAAACATAAGTCCTAAAACCATAAAACTCCTAGAAGAAAACACCAAAGGTAAGCTCCTTAACATCAGTCTTAGCATGATTTTTTGGGGACATGACAATCAAAAGCAAAGGCAACAAAAGCAAAAGCTCAAAAATTCACAATGCTGCTAACAAGAGCATGTAATTTAAAACTTATGAACTGTTTCTGTCTGGAATTGTCCCGTTAATATATTCAGACTGAGGCTGACCACAGGTACTAAAACTTTACAAAGCAAAACCACAGCTAAGGCAGGATTACTGTACCTGAAAAGGTGCTCAACATCACTAATCACCAGGGAAACGTACACCAAAATCTCAGTGACATCACCTCCCACTCATAAGAATGGCTATTATCAAAAAGAAACAAGTGTCGGTGAAGATGTGAAGAAAAGTGAACCCTTGTGCACTATTCGTGGGAATGTAAATTGCCACAGCCACTATGGAAAACAGTACTTTCTTGAGGAGGTTTCTCAAAAAATTACAAACAGAACTACCATATGATCCAGCAATTCCACTTTTGGGTATTTCTCTGAAGGAAATGAAAACAGGGCTTTAAAGAAACATCTTATCCATATTCACTGCAGTATTATTTATAACAGCCAAGATATGGAAACAACCTAAATGACCATCAGCCCACGAATGAATAAAGAAAATGTGATACACACACACAAAATGAACTGCTACTGCTGCTGCTAAGTGACATCAGTCGTGTCCGACTCTGTATGACCCCAGAGACGGCAGGCCACCAGGCTCCGGTCCCTGGGGTTCTCCAGGCAAGAATACTGGAGTGGGTTGCCATTGCCTTCTCCAGTTGGCCAAGAAAGGAAGGAAATTCTGCCATCTTCAACAATAAGAATGGACCTTGAGGGCATTATGCCAAGTGAAATAAGTGAGAAAAAGATAAATACTATATGATCTCATCCATAAGTTGAATCTAAAGGAACCCAAGTAAGAGATACAGAGGTCAGGCCGGTGGTTGCCAGAGATGGGGGTCAGGGGTGAGGTGAAAGGGGTGACACTGGTCAAAAGGTACGCACTCACGGTTAGAAACTACCAGTGCCCATGCTAGAGGGGCAGCGTGCAGCCTGGGGCCTAAAGTTAACAACACTGCGTCATATAATCAAAAAACTTCTAATAGGGTAAATCTTAAAATTCCCATTACGAGAAAAAAAAATGTGTACCCAAGTGAGACGATGGATGATAAACAAACTTATTGTGGTGATCACTTTGCATTATATACATAAATAAAATCATTTGTACACCTGAAACTAATACAATGTTTCTGAATCAATTTTGTTTTTGTTCAGTTGCTCAGTCATCTCCGACTCTTTGCGACCCCATGAATCACAGCACGCCAGGCCTCCCTGTCCATCACCAACTCCCAGAGTTCACTCAGACTCATGTCCATCGAGTCAGTGATGCCGTCCAGCAATCTCATCCTCTGTTGTCTCCTTCTCCTTCCGCCCCCAATTCCTCCCAGCATCAGAGTCTTTTCCAATGAGTCAACTCTTCGCATCAGGTGGCAGTACTGCAGTTTCAGCTTTAGCATCATTCCTTCCAAAGAAATCCCAGGGCTGATCTCTTTCAGAAAGGACTGGTTGGATCTCCTTGCAGTCCAAGGGACTCTCAAGAGTCTTCTCCAACACCACAGTTCAAAAGCATCAATTCTTCGGCACCCGGCTTTCTTCACAGTCCAACTCTCACATCCATACATGACCACAGGAAAAACCATAGCCTTGAACAGATGGACCTTTGTTGGCAAAGTAATGTCTCTGCTTTTGAATATGCTACCTAGGTTGGTCATAACTTTCCTTCCAAGGAGTAATTGTCTTTTGATTTCATGGCTGCAGTCACCATTTGCAGTGATTTTGGAGCCCCAAAAAATAAAGTCTGACACTGTTTCCACTGTTTCTCCATCTATTTCCCATGAATTGATGGGACTGGATGCCATAATCTTTGTTTTCTGAATGTTGAGCTTTAAGCCAACTTTTTCACTCTCCACTTTCACTTTCATCAAGAGGCTTTTGAGTTCCTCTTCACTTTCTGCCATAAGGGTGGTGTCATCTGCATATCTGAGGTTACTGATATTTCTCCCGGCAATCTTGATTCCAGCTTGTGCTTCTTCCAACCCAGCATTTCTCATGATGTATTCTGCATAGAAGTTAAATAAGCAGGGTGACAATATACAGCCTTGACGTACTCCTTTTCCTATTTGGAACCAGTCTGTTGTTCCATGTCCAGTTCGAACTGTTGCTTCCTGACCTGCATACAGATTTCTCAAGAGGCAGGTCAGGTGGTCTGGTATTCCCATCTCTTTCAGAATTTTCCACAGTTTATTGTGATCCACACAGTCAAAGGCTTTGGCATAGTCAATAAAGCAGAAATAGATGCTTTTCTGGAACTCTCTTGCTTTTTCCATGATCCAGCAGATGTTGGCAATTTGATCTCTGGTTCCTCTGCCTTTTCTAAAACTAGCTTGAACTTCTGGAAGTCCACGGTTCACGTATTGCTGAAGCCTGTCTTGGAGAAATTTAAGCATTACTTTAGTAGCGTGTGAGATGAGTGCAATTGTACGGTAGTTTGAGCATTCTTTGGCATTGCCTTTCTTTGGGATTGGAATGAAAACTGACCTTTTCCAGTCCTGTGGCCACTGCTGAGTTTTCCAAATTTGCTGGCATATCATCTTTCAGGATTTGAAATAGCTCAACTGGAATTCCATCACCTCCACTAGCTTTGTTTGTAGTGATGCTTTCTAAGGCCCACTACTCCACATTCCAGGATGTCTGGCTCTAAGCGAGTGATCACACCATCGTGATTATCTGGGTCGTGAAGATATTTTCTGTACAGTTCTCCTGTGTATTCCTGCCACCTCTTCTTAATATCTTCTGCTTCTGTTAGGTCCATACCGTTTCTGTCCTTTATCGAGCCCATCTTTGCATGAAATGTTCCTTTGGTATCTCTGATTTTCTTGACGAGACCTCTAGTCTTTCCCATTTTGTTGTTTTCCTCTATTTCTTTGCACTGATCACTGAGGAAGGCTTTCTTATCTCTTCTTGCTATTCTTTGGAACTCTGCATTCAGATGCTTATATCTTTCCTTTTCTCCTTTGCTTTTCGCTTCTCTTCTTTTCACGGCTATTTGTAAGGCCTCCTCAGACAGCCATTTTGCTTTTTTGCATTTCTTTTCCATGGGGATGGTCTTGATCCCTGTCTCCTGTACAGTATCACGAACCTCCATCCATAGTTCATCAGGCACGCTATCTATCAGATCTAGGCCCTTAAATCTATTTCTCACTTCCACTGTATAATCATAAGGGATTTGATTTAGGTCATACCTGACTGGTCTAGTGGTTTTCCCTACTTTCTCCAATTTAAGTCTGAATTTGGCAATAAGGAGTTCATGGTCTGAGCCACAGTCAGCTCCTGGTCTTGTTTTTGCTGACTGTATAGAGCTTCTCCATATTTGGCTGCAAAGAATATAATCAATCTGATTTCAGTGTTGACCATCTGGTGATGTCCATGTGTAGGGCCTTCTCTTGTGTTTTTGGAAGAGGGTGTTTGCTATGACCAGTGTATTTTCTTGGCAAAACTCTATTAGTCTTTGCCCTGCTTCATTCCATATTCCAAGGCCAAATTTGCCTGTTACTCCAGGTGTTTCTTGACTTCCTACTTTTGCACTCCAGTCCCCTATAATGAAAAGGACATCTTTTTTGGGTGTTAGTTCTAAAAGGTCTTGGAGGTCTTCTTAGAACTGTTTAACTTCAGCTTCTTCAGCACTACTGGTTGGGGCATAGACTTGGATTACTGTGATACTGAATGGTTTGCCTTAGAAACAAACAGAGATCATTCTGTCGTTTTTGAGATTGCATCCAAGTACTGCATTTCAGACTCTTTTGTTGACCATGTTGGCTACTCCATTTCTTCTAAGGGATTCCTGCCCGCAGTAGTAGATATAATGGTCATCTGAGTTAAATTCCCCCATTCCAGTCCATTTCAGTTCGCTGATTCCTAGAATGTCGACATTCACTCTTGCCATCTCCTGTTTGACCACTTCCAATTTGCCATGATTCATGGACCTGACATTCCAGGTTCCTATCCAATACATTCCAGGTTCCTATCCAATATTGCTCTTTACAGCATCGGATTTTGCTTCTATCACCAGTCACATCCACAACTGGGTATTGTTTTTGCTTTGGCTCCATCCCTTCATTCTTTCTGGAGTTATTTCTCCAATGATCTCCAGTAGCATATTGGGCACCTACTGACGTGGGGAGTTCCTCTTTCACTATCCTATGATTTTGCCTTTTCATACCGTTCATGGGGTTCTCAAGGCAAGAATACTCAAGTGGTTTGCCATTCCCTTCTCCAGTGGACCACATTCTGTCAGCCCTCTCCACCATGACCCGCCCGTCTTGGGTGACCCCACGGGCATGGCTTAGTTTCATTGAGTTAGACAAGGCTGTGGTCCTAGTGTGATTAGATTGACTAGTTTTCTGTGATTATGGTTTCAGTGTGTCTGCCCTCTGATGCCCTCTTGCAACACCTACCGTCTTACTTGGGTTTCTCTTACCTGAATCAATCACATTCCAATGAAATTGAAGAGAAAACAAAAGCCAAACAAAAAGAAGGACAACCTTCAGGTGTCCAGAAACTAAAGGAACTTTCAGTCACCCTTTTTTCAGCAGAAATCACACCTGAAAGACCTATTAACGCTTTCGGAAAAACTTACCATCCTCCACAGGCATCATGATTACGCTCTTGAAAGTAAAATTTAAAACTCTGTGTAAGAACATAAGGGTGCCTCTGCATGAAGTTGTGATTTCACATGGCATCTGGATGCCTAGCTCTTAATCAAGCAGGAAATAAACCAGGATTAAAGCAAAGATCCCCAAGTTTGAAGCTTCTTTGTATCATTCTGTCACATAAAGTAGAGTGATTTTTAAAAGAGAAAAGAGGAGGTGGTCTCGAATCAGTGAAAAGTTAATTCCAGCAGGACTTGGTGCAGAAATTTTGCTTGTTTCAGTGTCGGTATCAGAAGGAAATACAGAAAAATGGAAGAAAGAAACCGAGAGAGAGAGGAGGAAGGAGAGGAGGAGAACAAAAGGGAGGAAAAGCAAACAGAAAGGGGCCAACTTCCGGCTTCCCACAATCTCCTTCGAGGAGGTGCTCACTTCAAGCATCCCGGTAAGTCGGTAAAGACACCTCCAGGGAATGGCTCACCACTTCTCCTAGTTCATAATAAAACCTGCTTTTTGTGGAGAAGAGAACGTACACGCCTCTTTTGTCTAGTAACTTAATATCACCAAAACCCAGTGAGTCTAACAAATCACATTGTTTGGACAGCTCCATACACAATGTCAAGCGTACACCATGAGAAGTGCTAGCCTGTCAAGCACACACATTGGTACAGAGGTGAGTTTCTGCCCTGGCCATGCAGTAAAGTCAGGGACGAGGAAGGAGAGGCCAGCACAGAGAGATGTGACCAGGTACTTAATGAGGGACTAGATAAATCACTCTCCAGGAATGAAGGACGTGAACTCTCATAGGGTGGGATTTGACCAGTCTTCCACTCAAATCCCACCCTATGAGAGTTCACGTCCTTCACATCATAACTTTACATGGACACCAATCCCAAAAGACCAGCACCTCCTCCCTCAGTCAGTTTAGCAGGAATATATGTGTATGTCTTGGTTGTATAAATACTCCTTTATGGTCAACAATATTTCAGACAAGTATTCCTGTAAGTGATACATTATACTTGGAAACATTATTAATTATACCTTTAGTAAGATAAATTGCACGGTAAATCAACAGGGTACATTCACTCAGATTATGCAAGAGGAGGACTTTGAAAAGCCCAAACAAGAATTTGAACACTGCCTGCACAGGCCTCAATAGTTTATTAAAATATGAAACCCAACCCACTTGCAAAAGAGAAATTACATATGAAAAGCATTTTACAAGTAAAACATGTGGCTAAGGTTATAGAATTGTTCAAGAAACATGAATTTCAAGATAAAAAATTAACTGTGTTTCCTGATCTGGTCTGTTCAAAGTAAACAAAATAAAACATTTACCAATCACATACTTCAATTATTTTTGCTAGTAAATGCCATGCCCACCACTTATCTACCAACATCTAACTTCTCCTAATCGACAGTCAAAAGCAAGCAAACAACCTTTTTCTAAGCATCACAAAATCCAGACCATAAAATCCTCGTCCTTCATTCACTACAAAGCCATTTGCATACTGTCACTCGGATGCAGTCTACTGTGGGAAACCAGCAGTGTCTTCCACAGTTAAATGCTACCTACACCATGTGGCCTACCATCCCACCCCCAGCGCAGGCTCCCCAACACCAAAGGCCCCAGCAGGCCAGCTGCCGGGATTGGTATTCTCCATGGGCTGAGAAGGAGTTTTACAGGGACTTTTCTGGAGGTTCAGTGGTTGAGAGTCTGCCGTGCAATGCAGGGGACACAGGTTCGATCTTTCCCCCAATCAGGCCAAGTACAAATCATTTTCCAGCCCTGGTGAGGTGTCATCTCCCTTTCCCAGTGATCTGTCATGGTTCATATCAATGCTTAGAACAAACCTGGCCATGACAAGGATTAAGGCACTGTTCTGCTGCTATACTCTGCTTAAAATAATGGAGAAGTGTGCTGTCTACTTTCTTAAAAATTTCCACCCCAAATGGGTAACGTCTGTTTCTTTGCTCTAAAGTACATAAACTTGTATAACCTAGAAAACAGAAATTTACAGCAAATGCCTCAGTCACAAGAGCAGATAAGGAACAGTTTCTTTTGATATTAAGTTATCACCAGGAATTCACTCTGGGCAATTTTGTAAAAGATGAAACAACAAAGTACATATAAATTTTTAAACTGTGTTACTGTGCTTTTGCTGAGTAACAAACTATCACAAACTTAGTGGCTTAAAGCAACACAAATGTACACATACGGCTTCCCCAGGTCAGGAGACCGCACGGAGCTGTTTCTGCTCGGGGTCTTACAGGGTCACAATCAAGGAGCTGGCAGCACTGTGCCCTCATCTGAGGCTCAGGGTCCTCTTCCAGGCCCATTCAGGATGGTGACAGAGTTCATTATGGCTGTAGGACTGAAGTCCCCATTTTCAGTTTTTTGCTGACTGTAGGAGGTGAGGGGTCACCCTCAGATCCTAGCCAAGTGGCCATCACAACATGATGGCTTACTTCGAAGTCAGCAGGAGAATGTCTCTCGAGTCTGCTAGGACAGAGTCTCATATAATGTAACACAATCTGGGGAGTGACACCTCCTCATACTCATGGGTCTCATTCACCAGCACTGAGTGTATGTGTCACACAGGGAACACACAACAGGAGCAGGGATTCTGAGCCAACGGAGGACCCTGCCTCCCACAGAACGAATAAAGGTAAGTGACTTCTTGAAGGTATTTACAACTTTAAAACCTGGTACTTTTTTTTTTTTTCCTTCTGAGACACTTAAGATCTGAAGTTTCATAGAACTAAGATGAGTTAAAACTAAGTTTATTTCTCATAAGAAAATAACCTAGATTCTTTCTACTAAGTTTTCTACTAGCAAAGAAAAAATTGTATATATACCCAGTTGCAGTTAAGCAAATTATTTGAAGGAATATTCAGTTGCAGGAATAAAATTCTCCTTTCCATTATGTCTGTCCTAAAAATACTCTCAATCCATCCTTCCACATTTAACTGAGATGCCTCTTGTAGAGGCGGCATTGTCAATGGATTAAAGAGTTTGATCCTCCCTCTCTCATCTTTTTTTAAAAAAATGGTAACCATAAGTAGTTTCTTTTCATCTAGCACTATTAAGCATTGAGTCAATCAACTTTACAATTTTAATTTTCATTAGAAAAGTAACAGAATGTATAACTATTACCCGCCTAGAACAGAGACCAAAGTCTATCTTTTGACCGAAGAGTAAGCTCCTTGAATTCTGGGGGACTCATTTATTGTTGAATTCATCATAGCCCTGGGCATACACTCCATTTCTCATCTTGAATTTCAACACGGGACTAACAAAGACTGTTAACTTGGCACTGAGAATAGGAAAAGATATTATATTCGTTTCACCCTTTTATGCATAAATTTATGTATAAATAGAGGATTATGCAGAACAGAAACTATAACAACAACCTGCAGTGTTCATCAATCAAAGAAAGGATGTCTTCTCCAGCTTTGCAGATTCCTCCTACTAGAATCCTGCAACACTCTGTTTTATAATTAACATACTTCTCGTGTGCCCAAGAGGGGAAAAAAAGAAATATTTACCAAGTTACAGTCATTTCCACAGGAGTTCACTGAGGTCAGGACTATGCCTACACCTCCCTGCACCTCCCATGGCTTCTGGCACGCGTACACACACAGTAGGCATTTTATCATTGTTTGATGACTATCGTGGGATCATGTAAGATGTGACAAATAACATTAGTAGGACAAGAGATGTCATCTCAATCTGAAGACACTCCTTAAGGAGCTATTTTGCTCCAATTCTGCTATTTTTGCTATTGCTAGTTTGTTGTGTGAGGATATTGTCACCCTGCTTATTTAACTTATATGCAAAGTACATCATGAGAAACACTGGGCTGGAAGAAGCACAAGCTGGAATCAAGACTGCCAGGAGAAATATCAATAACCTCAGATATGCAGATGACACCACCCTTATGGCAGAAAGTGAAGAACTAAAGAGCCTCTTGATGAAAGAGAAATAGGAGAGTGAAAACGTTGGCTTAAAGTTCAACATTCAGAAAACTAAGCTCATGGCATCCGGTCCCATCACTTCATGGGAAACGGTGGAAACAGTGGCTGACTTTATTTTTCTGGGCTCCAAAATCACTGCAGATGGTGATTGCAGCCACGAAATTAAAAGATGCTTACTCCTTGGAAGGAAAGTTATGACCAACCTAGACAGCATATTAAAAAGCAGAGACATCACTTTGTCAACAAAGGCTAGTCAAGGCTATGGTTTTTCCAGTGGTCATGTATGGATGTGAGAGTTGGACTATAAAGAAAGCTGAGTGCCGAAGAATTCATGCTTTTGAACTGTGGTGTTGGAGAAGACTCTTGAGAGTCCTTTGGACTACAAGGAGACCCAACCAGTCCATCCTAAAGGAGATCAGTCCTGAATGTTCATTGGAAGGACTGATGCTGAAGCTGAAACTCCAATACTTTGGCCACATGATGGGAAGAGCTGACTCACTGGAAAAGACCCTGATGCTGGGCAAGATTGAAGGCAGGAGGAGAAGGGGACGACAGAGGATGAGATGGTTGGATGGCATCACTGACTCAATGGACGTGAGTCTGGGTGGACTCGGGTAGGTGATGGACAGCGGGGCTGGGGTGCTGCGGTTCACGGGATCGCAAAGAGTCAGACATGACTGAGCAACTGAACTGTGCAAGGATAAGATGATGCTGGGGCAGCACCTGCTACAAACACAAAGACTGAATAGCTGCGACTGTGCGCTGTTCTGTCTTGGTCAGTCCGTGGCTACCTCCTCAGAATTAAGTCACAGAGCTTCTGAACAGTGTCTATTCACAGGCACTCCATGCTTGTGCTGAGCAGCACCAGGGCTCTCTCATTCCAGCTGCTGGATCCAATCCTGGGCCCCGACTCATGACCCGTGACCTCAGATTAGCTCTTAAGCTCGCTCTCTCAGCTTTACAGAAGCAAGGATAACAGACACGTTCATATTTATTTCAGAATGCACGTGAGTCTACATAAGATGGCAAACTGACATCCCAAACTGCTTAGTGCCTGTGACAACCAGATAAAAAGTTCACTCAATGTTACGTCTTATAGCTTCATCACTGAAACCGGTCGTTTCTCAACAGGGCTAAATTTCCCTTCTAGAAACAGTTATCTCTACTGAAACGGTGGGGTCCTCTCAGAGACAGCTCTGTCTAACCTCGTCCCACAGGTACTGCTGTTCCCATGATGCTATCAGACCTGCTTTTTAAAATTACCAACAGACTGTGTTATTCCAACTATTTTTTTCTTAATCAGTAGTACACCCAGAACAAAATTCAAACTGTGAAAGGAGTATGCAGTGTGACATCACCCTTCAGCCCTACACCCCAGCCAGCCCAGTCCTCCCCAAGACACACGGGCACAGGCAAAGACGTCATCGCCACTGCACCGCGCTTCCCTTTCTGTGCACAAGCGGAGGTAAAGTGGGTACCGCCCTGGGCCTTGCTCGCTCTCTCCACTTAACCATGTCTCTGGAGCTCATTTCACATCAACATGTAAAGAGCTTCTTGAGGTTTTATACGCTTACATAAAATTCCGTTGTGTGGATAAGCTCTAATTTATTTAACCTGTTGTCTTTTCACAGGCATTTAAGAGGCTCTCAGAATCTTGCAGTGGCAGGCTACTGCCAATATCATGCTGAGATGAACACCACTGTGTGTACAATGAGCCTCCAGTGATGGCTGAGGGAACAGAGAGACATCCACAGCTGATTCTCATGTACACGTCAGAAACTATGCAGAACCCCTCCTCCGGGCTTGGGTTCTAAGTTCTACACTAAATTGAGACCAAAAAACCTCCTGTGTTTCCAGGGCGAAGTGGACAGGTGCTAATTATCATATATGCATGTATTATGGTTTTGGAGGGGGAGAATAAATGTATTTAACTTTACTGCGTATGTATACATATGTATCTATATATGTGTGTATGTGTGTTTCCCTTAATCTGAAGTCATTCTAACCAGACTCTACAAGAATTAATGTAAATATACTTTTAAGTGAGCAATTTGAATACCAAACAAAAGTCACAAGTTGCTCAGAATTCCAAGTGTTGTAAAATGTCATAAGGAGCAGCCTTCATAGCTCTTTGGGCTTCCCCGGTAGCTTAGTGGTAAAGAACCCACCTGCAAAGCAGGAGCCTCAGGAGATGTGGGTTTGATCCCTGGGTTGGGAAGATCCCCTGGAGAAAGGCATGGCAACACACTCCAGTATTCTTGCTTGGAGAATCCCATGGACAGAGGAGCCTGGCGGGCTATAGTCCATAGGGTCGCAGAGTCATACACGACTGAGCGACTGAGCACACGCATGCACAGACTCAGTGCCGTGTCACATTTTTGCCCATCTGCATGCTTAGTGGAGGAAAGGGAAGCCTGGCATGCTGCAGCCCATGGGGTCGCAGAGAGTGGACACGACTGAGAGACTGAATCACAACTCTTAGTCAGGGCAGGTATGTCGGGTCCCTTTTTACAGCATCACAGGGTCCAGAGTGGAGTGATTCAGGGTGATACATGCATACTTTGACAAGCACAGAAAAGAAACACAAGTATTCAGCAACTTTTTAAGAGCATAGAGTGAAGTATTGAATTTAGTAATAAAATACTGGGACTTGTATTTTTGTGTATGTCTTAACTTCCATTTTATTATTCTAGTAATTCATTCTTACTGTATTTTACTAAGTATCAGTGGCTAATAAAATTTTATATTAAAAAAATGCAAAACAACCCTGCATTGACTATGCACAGAGCCAACAACCTCCTCTTTCTGTAAATCCTGCCAGAACGGGCAGCTTACAGGAGAGGACCAGACCCTGATGTCACCAGTGCCCCAGACAGAGTGGGGAAGGTGAAGCGAGGGAAGGAGGGTCTCGTCTTCCATTAAAACAAAACCCTGTGGATCGATTAAACAAAGAGAACACAAACAGGAATGCTGGAAGGCCACGTCTTTGCGAAAAGGTAAATTCAGAAGTTTAGAAGAAACCATAACAGTAGTTCCATGGTCATTTTAACGAGAACAGTGTGGAAGACCAGCCAATTCCAACTTCAACTGCCCTGTGGTCTTATCAAAACCCCAAATCGGGGTTAGATTTTACTTTAATTAATCTAAGGAACCACTGTGTGGCTTGGGCAGACATTTGTTAAACATCACAGCAGCCTCTGGGGCTGCGACAGAGCCGGGTGGCAGCTCTCCCACACCATCTTGATGCCATTAATGCCCGCCCATGGGAACCTTCTATGTCTGCACCCTCTTATGCCATCATGGCGCCGTCAATTCCTGCTGGACTAACCCAATTAAAACAGAGTGAAGTAACAGAACTCTAAAAACTTATAACAATCCCCTAAAATACACTACACATTTAATTTAGTTAAAAAACAGAGAGAAATAGAATATGGCTACCAATCTCCAGTTATCTAAAAGGTCCATGAGCTCTAAGTGCTATACAGAGAAAACGTTGATCTAATTCCTAGAGATCGTACCACTTAAATCCTAACTATGGCACTGATTTAGGCTTAAGACTTCAGTAGGCATACTAGGTAGAATGGTGGGTTCCTGAAGACGTGACAGACTGTCAAGTGCTCCCAAAGAAAACTTGCAGGCAAACTTAAGAAAACATTAGAAAGACAAAAAAAAAAAAAAAATCACCCTTACACTGAATTAAATCCACCCACATTCACCAACTTTATTCTCGCATTACCTCTCAAGAACAAGAACCTGGTCTTTTTAAACTTGGCTTTCAGAGTTCCAGCACAGAGCAGACACTCAAACTCAAAATAAACGCCACTTACAGATTAAGCAGCACTTTAAATCCTTCAACTCATGGACTGCACATGAACACAGAAAAAGAGGAAAATGCTTAATGCATCTCTTTAGGGTCTACTTTAGAGGGGGGCCACTTAAAACATCTTTTCATTTTTTCTTCCTCTTGTTCTAAGAGATTTACTAGGACTGAGGAAATCCACTCTGCAATTAGACAGAAGAAAGCCGCAGATAAGTAATAAATCACAGAGACTTGTTCTAATGTGAATACATCACAATGTTTCTGATGAATTTCTTGAATTAAGATCAGAGGCCTGCCCTCAACTTCACTCATCACAGGAACCGGGTGAAGGGGACCTAGAGGGTGACCCGCACTTTCACTGAAGAAAGAAAAAGTGTGCAGAAACATACACTGGACAAGTCCACTAAGAATGCCCACCTCAAGTGCAAAGCTCCTGGCTTCTGATGCAGCTGCTGAAGCCAGCGGCTTCCACTCTCACCTTTGTCCACGCTGAAATACTAATGAAAACACAGAAAGAAATGCAAACTGACAAACACTTTGGAATTCAGAAATACTGGCAATGATGGGTCACATCCTGAGAGATATTTCTACCAGGAAATTATGGACAGGTAAGTGTCTGAGTGAAAACAGAAAGAGCAGACAGAAAGAAAGACTGCCTCTCCATTCCCCCACTGCCAATTCTTGGCAGGAGCAACCTCCTTTCTGAAGCAGCTTAAACTATTTCATCATCCCAAGCCAGCCATCCGCAAAGCTAGTTCTCTTTCTGCATTCGCTGTCACCTGCAGTCGGGATGGAAGGAACAAGCCACTGTCTGCTCTATCTTGGCACAGGGTGGAGGGGACAAGGAGGGACGGGGGCTCCCCACACAGGATCATGCTGCAGCTCTGCCCAGAGGGAACATACAGATATCGCCATTTATCTTAGATAAATCCTCAAGTCACCCCACAAAATACAATGGGAATAGGCTATCCCCCCTCCAGGAAAGCAAGCTGAGCTAGGACAAATGACTGGAAGATACCAAGAATCCAGCAAAGGGCAGTTCACTCAGATTAGTCCTTCATCTCGTGTCTGGCAAAGAATTCCAACAAAGAAGGAGGAAGGCAGTGCTGGGGACCAAAGAAAACCCCCAAACAGGTAAAAGCCATAACGAACAACAAGCTCAAGTAACCACAAACTTAAGTAACAACAACACCACAAGGTAAACCAACACAGACCAACATCACAGACAACAAGCAAGCGGGAAGCGTGGCAACAAGAGGCAGCACCAGGGACCCGCCTGCAAACTGAAGAGTAACGAGGCGAGAGCAGTGTGGGGAGATGACCGTGAGAGAGGAAGGAAGATGGAAAATCTGTGTTAAAGGCAGACAAGGGGACAGATGAGAGAGAAGCTGCGGAATCGACGGAAAGAAGCTGAAAGGAGGCAGCACCTAGGAGGAAAAGGTCTCTCTGAGTAAGAAGGCAGAAGAAGAAGAACTGCGTTTAAGTTTTTAATTAAAGAAATGCACTTTAAAATCCTGCAGGTATCAAAATAAAAGGCAAGGATGTTTACAAAGGAAAAAAGCATTAGGCTGATAACAGGCATTCCCCATGGCAATAGTGAATTCCCAAACCTAAGACAGTGGCCTTCAAAGCTTCTCCAGGGAGAAGATCAAGAACAAAAAAATTCCACATCCACGTGGTCCTTCCATCTGCAGAAGTAGCAGAAGCACCAAAAGACAGTCTGCACACTCACTGCAAGATGATAAATCAGAGACAATCTAAACAAAAAAACGTAGACTGGATGTGGGCAATTACAGGCTAAAATCAGCAGCGACGAGCACAGAAACCATTCAAAATCAAGACTGTTTTTATCAATTGTTGGAAGGGAGGCTGTAAAACTGGATTTGCATGTCAAAATAGAAAGGTAAATTAAATAGAATTATTAATATTAGAATATAAAACCTCCATCAACAACAGTAAAATGAAACGAAAATGAAATGGCAGATGGTGGGGGCAGGGAGAATAATCACCAGCAAAAGTATGTGCTAGAACTAAACTGAGTTCACATAATCTAGTTCAGTGAACATTCACTGCCCACGGTGAGCCAGGCCCCACAGCACAAGAAGGTGAGCCAGAAACACAGTCTTCAAAGAGCGTGACTACAAGACTGAACTGCCGAAATTCTAGAAAAGACTTAAATAATTAAGGTGGTTTAAAAAAAAAAAAAAAACAGAAAAATTTCTACCTTTCAGGAAAGGAAGCTTTATAACTGATACACTGCGGAAGGCTGGGCCATGGTACAAGACAAGCAGACAGAAATGTTTTGAAATTCTAAATGCAATCCAGTCTACCTTCATACTAACCTATGGTAAAAGTTCACTTGTATTTGAGTTTTGACCTCTTTCTATTTTACAGACTTTTACTAGTTCAGATCATAAAGGAAATAAATATGAAGGCAGGACAGGCACTAATACCTCCACACACATCCTGGTGTCAGTGTTTGTACAACCTAGGACCAGCACCACAACATAAACGACTTCAACAGCAAGCCCCAGCTCTACCACTGAATGTTGGCACACACAGCTCAGACATCCATCAGGTTTCCTCCACGTAAAACACCCAAACATTAGGTGATTGGCTTAAAGTTGGCAAGGTTCTACTGCAGAAGCTTTCCCAGCATAAGGCAAAGGACAGGAGAGCCACAGAGGGTCTGGGGGTCTGTGATCACATTTGCAAACGCCTGCCAAGACAGGCCTGTCCCTCTGATCAAGGGCCCCAGGTTACACCTCCTTCGTTATTAATACTATCATTCCCATCTGACTTTCTCAAATGGATATGCTGTCTCTCTCTCCTTGAGCTCTAAGGTCATTAAAACAAGGACAGCGTCTCATTGGGGTTTCTAATCCCAGCACCCAACACTGCCTGATATCTGGTACAACCTCAACCAATGACATGGGGCTGAGCTGAGCTTCAAGTGAGAAGAGACGCATGACATTTGGAAACAAATACTGAAACAGTATTTCAGATCTACAATAGGACTGACAGGAGTTCAATTCTGAGGAGACTTGAACATGCCACTCTTGGGAGAGAAACAAACAGGAAAACGGTGTGAGCGGGTTATAGCTCTCGGTTTTCCACCAAAAGACACTGCAGTTTGTTTTCAGTGACAAGTAATGTGAGGATATGAACAGTGTTGCAGGGCAGTCTGGATGGTAACTGTCATCTCCTGCATGCCTGCATCTTCTCAGACAGCCGTGGGTCAGTCAAAAATCATATACCCATGTTTCTTCCACTTTATGTAGAAAATAAACCTGTCAGCACATACTCTGCAAGCTGCTTTCCAAGCTCACACAGAAAGAAAAATACAAATGAGAAAGACTGAAATAGAGCAAGTCAATTAGCATCTCATGTGGCTCACGTCTTCAGGGAAAACATTTCTATAACTGTAACTTCCTTATTTGGCCCTCTGATGGGAGGCATTTATAGCAGCAAATGCGAGATGCCCGCTAGACTTGAGAGACATAAAAATACATTTCCTAGAATAATGAGGAGCGGGAAAAACAACACAGCCTCTCTCGTCACTCGGAAAGTTTATGAAGCATACACAACTGCACTTTGCTTGGTGTTTAAATTTTCACTGATGGTGATTCCCAATAAATCACAAACGACCCCTAAATCCCTCTCCAAAGTTGCCTGATGACTTCTTTCTTTGGATCATTATGCCAGTGGCATTAAACTGAAATAATTATCACCAAGAAAAAATAAAAAATAAAAGAAATCCTTACTTCCCAAAATATTTTAGTTCAGTTCAGTTCAGTCGCTCAGTTGTGTCCGACTCTTTGCAACCCCATGAATCACAGCACACCAGGCCTCCCTGTCCATCACCAACTCCCAGAGTTCACTCAGACTCACGTCCATCAAGTCAGTGATGCCATCCAGCCATCTCATCCTCTGTCATCCCCTTCTCCTCCTGCCCCCAATCCCTCCCAGCATCAGTCTTTTCCAATGAGTCAACTCTTCACATGAGGTGGCCAAAGTACTGGAGTTTCAGATTCAGCATCATTCCTTCCAAAGAAATCCCAGGGCTGATCTCCTTCAGAATGGACTGGTTGGATCTCCTTGCAGTCCAAGGGACTCTCAAGAGTCTTCTCCAACACCACAGTTCAAAAGCATCAATTCTTCGGTGCTCAGCCTTCTTCACAGTCCAACTCTCACATCCATACGTGACCGCTGGAAAAACCATAGCCTTGACTAGACGGACCTTTGTTGGCAAAGTAATGTCTCTGCTTTTCAATATGCTATCTAGGTTGGTCATAACTTTCCTTCCAAGGAGTAAGCGTCTTTTAATTTCATGGCTGCAGTCACCATCTGCAGTGATTTTGGAGCCCAAAAAATAAAGTCTGACACTGTTTCCACTGTTTCCCCATCTATTTCCCATGAACTGATGGGACCCGATGCCATGTCAAGTTCATTTAAATCCCTACCTTGTGAACTCGGCAAATGAAGTTAAGATATGGAGTAATCATTAGAGAAACTCTGTCTCACGTTCACAGCATCCAGCGTCTAGTTGTGGTGAAGATCACACACCCAGTGCACACAAAACACCCCCACAGGTATCCGCAGAAAGGTTTGGGAACGGCTATATTTTTTATTCAGACCTGGGTTTCATTTTGCTTTAATGTTCAGTATTTTAAAAATAAGCTCACAGATGATGAACCTGGAGCCTATTTATACAGAGTGAAGTAAGTCAGAAAAAGACAAATACCAAGTATTAACACATATATATGGAATCTGGAAAGATGGTACCAACGATCCTACATGCAGGGCAGCAAAAAAGACACAGATGCAAAGAACAGACTTTTGGACTCTGTGGAAGAGGGCGAGGGTGGGATGATTTGAGAGAACAGCACTGAAACATGTACATTACCACATGTCAAACAGATAACCTATGCAACTTCGATGCATGAAGCACAGCACCCAAAGCCGGTGCTCTGGAACAACACCGAGGGATACAGCGGGGAGGGAGGCAGGAGGGGGTTCAGGAGCGGGGGACACATGTATACCTGTGGCCAACTCATGCTGACGGATGGCAAAAAACACCATAATATTGTAAAGTAATTATCCTCCAATTAAAATAATTAATTAATACTGCTCATAAAAAAAATTTAGCTCATAAGTTTACTTATTTTAAGGGGAATACAAAGGATCTATCTGGGTTTGGGAGGAGTATGGGAATTGCCCAGAACTGAATCCTCCCATTTCTCCTAAAAACCATGAAAAGCAAGCAGGAGAAGGAACAAGGCCTCTTGGGATGTCTACTTCAAATACTGTGAGGCTGTGGGGGAGCCAGCGAACTGATGGCACTGAAGTGACCTCTGCATGCAGCGGAGAGGATGCCACAGGGAAGGACGGGGCAGGCGGGCGCAGGCAGGGACACGGTGAGAGCAGACCCGGGGCAACGGCGCAACAGCATTTTCCACCAGAAGGACAGGTGCTCCCCTCAGCTGGCTGCTCTGTGCAGGCCTGACAAAGGGCAGGGTACAGCAGGCAGCACTGTGTGAGGCAGACAGAAAAGGTATGGAGGGCGAGGAGAGCCAAGAGCCAGTGCCTCGTGGCAAAGAAGCTGCTCTTTCAGTAGCAGCAGCGGGAGATAGGTTTTGCTGAAAAACCAGAAGACTTCTCTAAGCCCCCAAGCCTCACAGGACCCTGATGCTAGTAAGTAACTTAGGAAAACATAAATAATTCCAATAAGAACTGAAAAGCAAGTAAAATTGCCGTATCTATAATTGAAAAACAAAATTATTTCTCAGCAGAAGAAAATTCACCAGAAAAAATCCAGTTGCAACGCTAGAAGGGGACCATAAAACATTCCAGGAATTCAAAGAAATGACTAGACAACAATAGGAAGAGAAAAGAAGATGTATGGAACCCAGGAAGGATGAAAAAGAAAAAATAATTAAGAAATTAAGACAACTATTTAGCCCTTAAACAAAACATTCTCTAACTTCGCTAAGAGAAATGCAAATCAACACAACAACAACCTATTTCTAATCTGTCAGACTGGCAAAACTTTATAGTTCGACAATATACACCACTGACAGGCTATGGAGAAAGCAAAATGGTACCCTCTAAGGAAAAGGGTTAACAGATTAATTTATCCTTGACTCAAGAATTTCACTTCTAGAATTTTATCCTATGAACTCAAAGGAAAAAGTATGAGCTGGTTTTCTCACACAACATACACACAAATGACTCAGTTATGCCTTATAATATTGCTTATATTCAAAAAGGTTAAAGAAAAAAATGCTCAGTAATACAGAACTCTGGGGGACAATCTACATTGTCCTGGATATACAGTGTGAAATACTGTATCACAGTACACTGGAAACTGTGATACAGTATATCCATCCACACAAGGATGTACTGTGCAGCTATAAAAAAAAGAGGAAAATCTATGAAGGAGAAGTAGGATAGATGAATAAAACGAGATGTAGAACAATATATATATTTTCTGGTCTTATTTTTTGTAACAGTTCAGTTCAGTCACTCAGTCCTGTCCAACTCTTCGCGACTCCATGAACGGCAGCACGCCAGGCCTCCCTGTCAATCACCAACTCCCAGAGTCCACCCAAACCCATGTCCATTGAGTCCGTGATGCCACCAACAATCTTATCCTCTGTCGTCCCCTTCTCTTCCTGCCCTCAATCTTGCAAAGCATCAGGGTCTTTTCCAATGAGTCAGCTCTTCACATCAGGTGGCCAAAGTATTCAGCTTCAGCATCAGTCCTTCCAATGAACATTCAGGACTGATCTCCTTTAGGATGGACTGGTTGGGTCCCCTTGCAGTCCAAGGGACTCTCAAGAGTCTTCTCCAACACCACAGTTCAAAAGCATCAATTCTTCGGCACTCAGCTTTCTTTACAGTCCAACTCTCACATCCATACATGACCACTGGAAAAACCATAGCCTTGAGTAGATGGACCTTTGTTGACAAAGTAATGTCTCTGCCTTTTAATATGCTGTCTAGGTTGGTCATAACTTTCCTTCCAAGGAGTAAGCGTCTTTTCATTTGTGGCTGTAATCATCATCTGCAGTGATTTTGGAGCCCAGAAAAATAAAGTAAGCCACTGTGTTCACTGTTTCCCCATCTATTTCCCATGAAGTGATGGGACCAGATGCCATGAGCTTAGTTTTCTGAATGTTGAGCTTTAAGCCAACTTTTTCACTCTCCACTTTCACCTTCATCAAGAGGCTTTTGAGTTCGTCTTCACTTTCTTCCATAAGGGTGGTGTCATCTGCACATCTGAGGTTATTGATATTTCTCTTGATTCCAGCTTGTGTTTCTTCCAGTCCAGCATTTCTCATGATGTACTCTGCATATAAGTTAAATAAACAGGGTGACAATATACAGCCTTGACGAACTCCTTTTCCTATTTGGAACCAGTCTGTTGTTCCATGTCCAGTTCGAACTGTTGCTTCCTGACCTGCATACAGATTTCTCAAGAGGCAGGTCGGGTGGTCTGGTATTCCCATCTCTTGAAGAATTTTCCACAGTTTATTGTGATCCAGTCAAAGGCTTTGGCATAGTCAATAAAGCAGAAATAGATGTTTTTCTGGAACTCTCTTGCTTTTTCCATGATCCAGCGAATGTCGGCAATTTGATCTCTGGTTCCTCTGCCTTTTCTAAAACCAGCTTGAACTTCTGGAAGTTCATGGTTCACATATTGCTGAAGCCTGGCTTGGAGAATTTTAAGCATTACTTTAGTAGCATGTGAGATGAGTGCAATTGTACGGTAGTTTGAGCATTCTTTGGCATTGCCTTTCTTTGGGATTGGAATGAAAACTAACCTTTTCCAGTCCTGTGGCTGCTGCTGAGTTTTCCAAATTTGCTGGCATATTGAGTGCAGCACTTTCACAGCATCATCTTCCAGGATTTGAAATAGCTCAACTGGAATTCCATCACCTCCACTAGCTTTGTTCGTACTGATGCTTCCTAAGGCCACTTGACTTCACATTCCAGGATGTCTGGCTCTAGGTCAGTGATCACACCATCATGATTATCTGGTCATGAAGATGTTTTTGTACAGTTCTTCTGTGTATTCTTGCCACCTCTTCTTAATGTCTTCTGCTTCTGTTAGGTCCCTACCATTTCTGTCCTTTATTGAGCTCATCTTTGCATGAAATATTCCCTTGCTGGTAAGTCGCTTCAGTCGTGTCCAACTCTGTGTGACCCCATAGACGGCAGCATGCCAGGCTCCGCCGTCCCTGGGATTCTCCAGGCAAGAACACTGGAGTGGGGTGGCATTTCTTTCTTCAATACATGAAAGTAAAAAGTGAAAGTGAAGTCGCTCGGTCGTGTCCGACTCTTAGAGACCCCATGGACCACAGCCTAACAGGCTCCTCTGCCCATGGATTTTCCAGGCAAGAGTACTGGAGTGGGGTGCCATTGCCTTCTCTGGAAATATTCCCTTAGTATCTCTAATTTTCTTGAAGAGATCTCTAGTCTTTACCATTCTACTGTTTTCCTCTATTTCTATACATTGACCACTGAGGAAGGCTTTCTTATTTCTCATTGTTATTCTTTGGAACTCTGGATTCAACTGGGTATATCTCTCCTTTTCTCCT
The DNA here is from genome assembly GCF_027580195.1 of Bos mutus. Taxonomy (NCBI): domain Eukaryota; kingdom Metazoa; phylum Chordata; class Mammalia; order Artiodactyla; family Bovidae; genus Bos; species Bos mutus. Next base: position 71,722,835 of record NC_091629.1, on the reverse strand, counting down.
TTGCTTTTTGCTTCTCTTCTTTTCACAGCTATTTGTAAGGCCTCCTCAGACAGCCATTTTGCCTTTTTGCATTTCTTTTTCTTGGGAATGATCTTGATTCCTGTCTCCTGTACAATGTCATGAACCTCCGTCCATAATTCCTCAGACACTCTGTCTATCAGATCTAGGCCCTTAAATCTATTTCTCACTTCCACTGTATAATCATAAGGAATTTGATTTAGGTCATACCTCAATGGTTTAGTGGTTTTCTCCACTTTTTTCAATTTCAGTCTGAATTTAGCAATAAAGAGTTCATGATCTGAGCCACAGTCAGCTCATGGTCTTGTTTTTGCTGACTGTATACAGCTTCTCCAACTTTGGCTGCAAAGAATATAATTAATCTGATTTCAGTGTCAACCATCTGGTGATGTTCATGTGTAGAGTCTTCTCCTGTGTTGTTGGAAGAGGGTGTTTGCTATGACCAGTGTGTTCTCTTGGAAAAACTCTATTAGCCCTTGCCCTGCTTCATTCTGTACTCCAAGGCCAAATTTGCCTGTTACTCCAGGTGTTTCTTGATTTCCTACTTTTGCACTCCAGTCCCCTAAAAGGACATCTTTTTTGGGTGTTAGTTCTAGAAGGTCTTGTAAGTCTTCATAGAATTGTTCAACTTCAGCTTCTTCAGTGTTACTGGCTGGGCATAGACTTGGATTACCGTGATATTGAATGGTTTGCCTTGGAAACGAACAGAGATCATTCTGTCGTTTTTGAGATTGCATCCAAGTACTGCATTTTGGACTCTTTTGTTGGCTATGATGGCTATTCCATTTCTTTTAAGGGATTCCTCCCCACAGTAGTAGATATAATGGTCATCTGAGTTAAATTCACCCATTCCAATCCATCTTAGTTCGCTGATTCCTAGAACGTCGATGTTCACTCTTGCCATCTCTTGTTTGATCACCTCCAATTTGCCTTGATTCATGGACCTGACATTCCAGGTTCCTATGCAATATTGCTCTTTACAGCATCGGACCTTGCTTCTATCACCAGTCCCAACCACAACTGGGTGTTGTTTTGCTTTGGCTCCATCCCTTCATTCTTTCTGGAGTTATTTCTCCACTGAGCTCCAGTAGCATATAGGGCACCTACCGACCTGGGGAGTTCATCTTTCAGTGTTCTATCTTTTTGTCTTTTCATACTGTTCATGGGGTTCTCAAGGCAAGAATACTGAAGTGGTTTGCCATTCCCTTCTCCAGTGGGCCACATTCTGTCAGCCCTCTCCACCATGACCCAACCGTCTTGGGTGGCCCCACACGACATGGCTTAGTTTCACTGAGTTAGACAAGGCTGTGGTCCGTGTGATCAGATCAGCCTATTGTATGTGATTGTGGTTTCAGTCTGTCTGCCCTCTGATGCCTTTTGCAATAAGTGTAGAGGATAAAAACATATTTATATTTGCTTTCCAAAAGCACAAAGCATATTCATATATTCCTATTTTCTAAAAGAAAACCATGAAAGATAAATAACTAAGAAAAAGTTACTTATGGGGAAAAATAAAAGATTTATCTACATTATCTTTCTATATTAGATTACAGAATTGCATAAATATACTACATAACGAACACATATGCATACATATACATTTTATTTACCTATAACACATAATGTGGAAATATATGTGTAATTTAAATTTTCAATCCTAAAACTGATATGAACTGAAATAAATGAATTCCATCATTCATCAAAATGAAAAGATAACCACATAAACAATTACTCATTATTTCAAGTAAACATATAACACAGAATTCTGAACATCAACCCTCCTGAACAGAAAGCATTCTAAGGGTAAAAGATCTCAAATTTATTTTAAATGAAATTCATTAATTTTATTACTAGCTATAATATTAATAATGCTGTACAGAAACAGCTTTCAAATCAAATAGTAAATAGATTAAATTAAATAAATAATGTGTTAATGGTCTTAGGAATCCAGATTTTCAGTTAAAGATAAAGACATATAATTAGGAGATCAAGCAAGTTAAACACAAAAGCTATATTTACTAAGTAGTTTACAAGCACAGCACCCTAGCAGCAAGGAGCAAGGTCCATCTCTAATGCAGTTCATCACCAACAGGAACCAAAGGCTCCTAAAGAAAGGGCTGGTTTCCACTCTCGGACAGAAAAGGGTCACTATGTGCGTGGGACACCTCGTTCTGCAGAGAGAAAGAAAGCTTTCAGAACATAAAGTTATATAGGAACACTGGTTGAAAAACACCAAGAACAAAGTTTTCTCAAAGCTGTGAGAGATTGCACATCAAAAAAAAATAATGACTGTAGTTGCCTAAATGCACTGAAGCTAGGAAATCCCATATTCTGTAATAATAGTCAACAAAAGAAAAAGCTGAGACTTCTCTGGTGGTCCAGTGGTTAAGGCTGTGCTTCCAATGCAGAGGGTAGGGTTCAATCCCTGGTCAAGGAACCAAGATCCCACATGTTGCATGGCCAAAACATATAAAAAGCCAGGTGTAGGCAAGGATAAAGTTGGAGGTTGGGATTAACACATACACACTTCCATACATCAAACAGATAACCAATAAGAATCTACTGTACAGCACGGGGAACTACACTCAATATTATGTTAAGAACCTACAATGGAACAGAATCTGAAAAAGAGTGTGTTTATATGTATGCATGTGCTGTGTACCTGAAACTAACACAACCTTGTAAATCAACTACAATAAAATTTTTTTTTTAAAGAATAGAAAAGGCCTGGGGGGAGAAAAAAACACACACACACACATACCTTGTTTGTCATCATTTGAAATAGCTATGAAACCAACTCCTTACCTTAAAAAAATGTCAATTACAGAAAAAAACTTATGTACATATCCTGTCTTTTCAGAAGATCTAAATGCGCCCTGGTGACAAGGGAAAGCTCAGCTTTACAGAAGAGCACCGGTTAACAAAGGAGGAAGGAATACTAAACCTAGAAAACATTCTGCAACGTCTCATGAAACCACTGATTCGGGCAAGAATTATCAACTGTTGTCAAAACCAAGAGGTAAACAGTTTGCAGGAACTAAAGTGACTACGTATTTCCTTTAATTCTACTCTAGTGTCCAACAAGATTCTGCAAACAATAAAAACAAAATCCAAAAATGATTATTATTCATTTCAGTTAATATTTACATGTTGTTAATATTTTCATTATTTTGTCTTGGAAAAAAACAAGACAAAGGGGCAGTAGGCTAAATTAAGGAGGGTCGGCAAGCTACAAACTGCCTGCCACAAAGTCCTGTATATTCCTTCTTGAATGGCAGGACTAACTTATTACCTTCGATACATCTCATCTGCCAATACAAAGAGGGGACAGGCCTGGCTAGGTGATTCACAGCATCTGCGAGTTTAAAACAAAACCCTTCCTCAGCAGAGTCCCCATCTTCACTGATCCCGAGAGAACAGTCCCCATGGGATTTCACAGAGACCCGAGGACAAGTCCTTGACAACCTCTCATACTAAACGTGTCAACCTGCTTTCTAGGGCATTTCTTACAATGTCCTTCAGTACAGGTTAATGGGATGAGACCAAAAACCAGTTCAACTGAAGCAGCTGTACTGGGAGCTAATTTGATCCAGTCCAGAAATACAATTTTGAAGGTCTGACCTGATATAGGGAAAGCTCTCTAAGGATCTAGAATTCAACTCAACACACTCCATTCAGATAAACACACGGCAGGCTCGGATTTCCTCTGGGAGGCCCAGTTTGGAATACACAGCTCTCTGACGCCTAAATTCTCAAACTGACATTCATGCCGTTGTAATAGACTACTTTTCTTTCTTCGAAACAAAAATGCAAACAGAAAACGACTTCCAGGATCCAGCTACAAATAGTCTTGCTTTTTCTCTTATTCCAATTTAAAACGTGTACACATACACACAAACATACACACACACGTGTGAGTGTGTGCTAAATCATTCAGTCGTGTCCGTCTCTTTGTGAGCCTACAGACTGTAGCCCGCTCCTCTGTCCATGGGATTCTCCAGGCAAGAATACTGGAGTGGGTTGCCACGATCTCCTCCAAGGGATCTTTCTGACCCAGGGATCGAATCCAGGTCTCCTGCATTGTAGGCAGATTCACTACTGTCTGAGCCATTAAAAAGGCAAAGATGGGCACTAAAAGAGATCACTAATATCCTAATAGCTAAAATGTAACTAACCTGCCCAAATTACACACCTAGGAACTAGAGCACCTGGAAGAGGACTTTAAGAAACCTGACTTCAGAGAGCAGGACATCCAACACTACTCTGTACTACCCCCCACAGCACACCAGCCTGCAGAACTGTGTGTGCCGTGCCCCAGCTGGCTCGGGAACAGAACAAAGATGGGACCTAACTCGCTTACCCAACAATGAGCCGAGACCGCTGCGTAGAAGCCACGGCTCAGTCAGCCGTGGGAGCGCCTCCCCCACTACACAGCTCTGGGCTTCAGGGGGACAGTGTCTATTTCTAAAGCTACCGGGTAAGAGCAAGTCTATGACCCCTGAAGATTCCAGTCATACATCAAATAAGACACAGAATCATAAATGAGGAAAATCCCCCTCCTCACCCTATTCCAACTGTTCTCATGTACAGGCCAGTCCAAGCATGGCAAATAAAACGAGTCCCGGGTTTTATTCTTCCCAGCAACGTCTTACTCTTGCCGACAACTGCCGACAACTCTTGCTGGTAAACAACCCTTTACGTTGGTATAGGTTCTGGATGACCTTTGGTCAAATTACACTTCAGGCCTGCAAGAAGGGCCTTCTTCATATGTGTACACGCATATACATACACACACATATACATAAACACATACAAATCCTGCCAGTAACCTAATTGATTCTAAATCTGTGGGCACTGCTGCCAAATGACGATTACACATATTCTGAAAAGGACAGAAAACTCCTAATGTTGAAAGTGCCTGTGAGCAACATCTCAGCCCAGAAATCACAGCCACTGCTCCTTATCCAACAGTGAAAACTCAATGGTTGCCTTTGCTCAAATGAAGTCACAGATGTGATTTCCTATTCTTCACATCTGCTTTACGAGATGTCGCAAAAGGGGAAGAGGTGGGTACCAAATGCGACCTGCCCTCCAAAGCCTTCACCTGCTTCATCCATAAAAAGCCTGGCTGTGGTTTATGATCCAGTAATAAACAGCTGAGCAGGCTGGGTGTGCATGGTGCCTAACCTACTAGATAGGTTTTGTTTTCTACTCTAGTCTCAAGTAGAAAACAAAAAAGATCACTATCCATGCCTTGAAAAGTCTTTGTCCCCTGCAGTCTTGAAGCTTCCAGCTCATGATGCTTATAAACGTGTAAACAGCTAGTGGGAACCTGCTGTACAGCACAGGGAACTCGGCTCGGTGCTCTGTGATGACCTGGCAGGCTGGGACGGGGCGTGGGAGGGAGGCTCAACAGAGAGGGGACGTGTGTATATATGTGGCTGACTCACTGTGCTGTACAGCAGAAACCAACACGACATTGCAAAGCAATTATACTTCCGTAAAAAATAAAAAGTCATATCACAAATAAGTAAAAGTGAGTAACCCCTGGCGGCTCAGATGGTAAAGAATCTGCCTACAAATGTAAGAGATGTGGGTTCGATCCCTGGGTCGAGAAGATCCCCAGGAGAAGGAAATGGCAGCCCACTACAGTATTCCTGCCTGAAGAATTCCACGGACAGAGGAGACATGACTTAGTGAGTGAACAACAACAATCTAAGAAAAAACAAAAAGGAAGAGTAAGCCCTCCGGACTGACCCCTTTCGTGAAAAAGGACCTGAAACAGGGCATCGAGGTAATCAAGGGAAGCTTCGCTGCTCAGCCACACCTCCATCACAGGTCCACGGGCCTCCATCACTGGTTCAAGATCACAGGAAAAAGGATGGATGTGAAATCCTTTTACTCTTTTGAAAAGAAAAAAGCTGACCCGCACTACCCAAGTAAAGCACCGCCAAGAGGAAAGCCCAGAGCCAGTGTTTCGGGGGTGGCGGGGGGCGGTGCAGACAGGGGTGCTAACAGGTCTGACTTCATAACGCTCTGCTACTTCAGTCCATCAAAAATCTATTAAAGATTCTGCCACAACCCAGATCGAAACCATGTAGTTTTGCTCTGGGCCACGTTCCTGCCCAAATGCAGCTGCTGTGAGGATGGTCCAAGGAGGCGGTGACGGCTGCCAAAGATGAATGTCAATTAAAGAAAAGGACACACGCAGCATGAAAAGCGGCCCAAGTGAGCAAGTCTGGTAACAGAAAATTAATACAGTTGCTCCGTCTAAAGAGAAATGTTAAATGAGAAACACCTCACCTCCTCACAGCGCTCACTTCTCCTCGGTTACATGCTTTTGTCACCTAGGCGATTGCTCATCCAACAGTTGACATAAAAATAAAAGCAATTATTAAGAAATCAAATCCTATTAGAAGAGCCAAAACAGGAAGCCACTGCCACAATTCATGTTCCAACAGCATTTCTGATTATCGATTTTTGATAAATGGTCTGACGTGCATGGGTAACATATGCTGTTTTTTTCCAGAAAACTCTGTCTTTATGAATAAATGTGACTTAATATTCTTAAAATGGTATGCAACTGTTTGAAACATCAGACTTAAAAAATGCCAAGTTCATGCCACGATTAGATTCAGAAAAGAGCTTCCATTAGGTGGAATGAAAAGTGAAGGAAGAGAGGTAGGGTTAGAAGGGAGGGAGAAATTCACGTTCAAATGTGCTCATACACACACGCACACCACTCCACACGCCACTAACCACGCTGCAGGAAAAGAGATTAATCAGATAATTTCTGGAAAGTGCTCTGAATTCTTTGGAAGAAAGGTGCAATATAAATAGAAGGTATCTGTTTTCTTATTATTCTAAAAGGCATTTCCATTCACTTCTGGATGAAGTATAACTAATATCCAGTTTGCTTTCTTTTAACAATGAAAATGAGTCAAATCAGAAGTCTCTTTATAACTTTTTTTTTTTAATTTTTAAACTTTACAATATTGTATTAGTTTTGCCAAACATCAAAATGAATCCGCCACAGGTATACCCGTGCTCCCCATCCCGAACCCTCCTCCCTCCCCATACCCTCCCTCTGGGTCATCCCAGTGCACCAGCCCCAAGCATCCAGTATCGTGCATCAAACCTGGACTGGCGACTCGTTTCATACATGATATTATACATGTTTCAATGCCATTCTCCCAAATCTCCCCACCCTCTCCCTCTCCCACAGAGTCCATAAGACTGATCTATACATCAGTGTCTCTTTTGCTGTCTCATAGAACTTCTATTAAGCAAACACCAATTCCCTATTCACCAACTCCAATGCCTATATGATTACCACTTTTTAAACAAGTGCCTCAAGTCATGATTTCTTGCCAAACTAAATTACTATAAATTTAATCACAGGCAGAGAGGTACTGCTCACTTGTGAAAATTGTGCCCTCCTCACCAAGACTATCAGGCACATTTATTGATGACCTACCCCGAGTAATACAGAGAAGCATGGAACACAGTGCCTGACCTCAAGAAGCCTGCAACTGAAGGGAGATGACACAGGAGCCGTAAAAAGTAATGAGTGGATGCCTCAGTTAAAACAGTGTGGAGTCCAGAACGGCGAGCTCTTATGCCGGACAAGGAAAGCAGGTGGTGGTTGGTGGCGAGTCACTCAGCTGTGCCCGTCTCTTTGCGACCCTATGGAGTATAGTCCCCAGGCTGCTCTGTCCTTGGGATTCTCCAGGCAAGAACACTGGAGTGGGTTGCCATGCCCTCCTCCAGGGGATCTGCCCAACCCAGGGATGGAACCTGCGTCTCTCATGTCTCCTGCACTGGCAGGCGGGTTCTTTGCCACTAGCGCCACCTGGGAAGCCCCACAAGGAAAGCAGAGCCCAGCAGAAAGAAGGAAGACCTCCTCTTCTAGACTGGCAAGAGCTCAGCCAATGAGAGACTGTCCAACCTAGCCAACCAAAAGCCTGTACACTAACCTGTCTTTAAGAGCTACCCTGGACTTCGTGGCACAACGGATAAGAATCCTCCTGCCAACACAGGGACACAGGTTGGATCCCTGGTCCGGGAAGATCCCCCGTATCTTGGAGCAACCAAGGCCAAGCGCCACAACTACCGAACCTGTGCCCGAGAGCCTGCGTTCCATGAGAGAAGCCACCTCAACGAGAAGCCCACACACCACAATAACAAGCAGCCCCCGCTCACCGCAACTGAAGACCCAGCGCAGCCAAAATCGATGAATTAATCAAAAAAACTGTTTGCTGATCCTGAATAAACTCATTTTTACTGGAGAAATAACTGGCAGCCTATTTGTTTTAGGTCAAGAACTAAAACAGAAAAACTATCCACCAACACCATCTCTGACCAGCACTGTGGCTGGGGCTGGGTGTCAGGCGCTCGCCAAAGACCAGTCCAGACCTTCCTTCAAAAAGCTCTAAATCGATTTCTAAAATGGTTCTGCATTCCAGGGAAGCTGCGCTGAAAGCACAGAGCACCCTGCTGGCTCTCGAGTACGTTGTCGCCTACCCCCGGGACGCAGAGTCATCACTGCCACCTGGGATGATTCTACTGTAACAGAACTCGGTCTGTGCCGTTGGTTGGAGCGTGTGGAGGCGGTGCAGAGGCTGCTTTCATCCTAAGCCAAGGCGCCATCAAAGTGCTTAGATTTGCTGAAATTATTCTGCCTCTTTCAAAATCAGCAGGTTGTCACTTATCCCTGATACCTGGGCCTGGCTCCTCACAGCTCCTGTCCCTCTTCTAATTTGCTTTTTCCTAATCTCCTGTGGGCTGGCAAACTCAGAAACCCTTCTTAAGATTAGTGTGCACTGAAGGGTCTCTCGCTTAAGTTTCTGACACATTTCAAACCCTTTCTTGCCTTTCTCTGCCTTCTGACCTGTGCTCAAAGGCCCCCCATTTCAGTGCTCCGTTATCTCCTAGGTAGCTATCAAACTCTCCTGTCTCAGTCTCACCTCTCTACTCACAAATGCCTGATTTAAAAGAACAGTAAGTATGAAAACGGAGAAGATGAGGAGTACTGGGTGGCGGGAGAGGGGGAGCAGCCACTATCTAAACAATGGAAATTTCACCGAGTTTTTGCTACTGATCCAGACAAAAGGACACAGAAGTGGCCAATACCTGCACATCTCACGGTAATATGCTTTTAAGATAAACAGAATTCGCCACAAAGAAGTACAAATGAAAATTAAATGCAGGTTTGCTTCAAGTGGCAAAAATAACTGAAAATTTCTCAACTTCAGGATTGGGAAGAAACTAGAGCATAAGGTTTAAGCTTTAATAAGAATACTGTGAGTCCCACAGACACTCCAGCTACCATTCACCTGCAAAAGCCATGAACATCCCAAGCATGACACTTCCATTCATCCAAGAGATATAGCAAAATGAAGAAAGGGCAACCAGTGGTCAAATGCACTGAAGAGAAGCAATAAAGATCAGAAAAAGCATTGGGTTTAACCTAAATATAGCCTAGATACAGGGAGAAAGTAGACCTTGAAAAGATAGTATAATAATAAATCAATAATCTGAAATTAAAATCCCAAGTCATAGAAACTTTTAAAACAAACATTCTCCTAAATATCTATTATGACAATGAAGAAAATAAAACTTTAATTAAAAACCTATATAAAAATATAACAGTACATAGCAAAACACAGAGGATACAGCCAAATTTATACCCAAAGGAAAATGTATAGCCTTATATGATTTTTCTACAAAAAAAAATCAAAAAATTTTAAATATCAAAAAAAGAGAATAAGGAAATAAAACATAAGCAGAAATTAATACTTTGAAAACAAAGATAAACACAAGACTTGAAGGTACATATAGAGGAATAAAAGAAAGGCAAAGCTTTAATACAACAAACAATGGAAAATATAAATACTCAAAATTAACAAAGAGAAAGATGAAGAATCTGCATCTTTTGGGTAGTTTTCCAAACTTTTTCTTCTTTAACTCACTTAGACTAAGGAACCCAAAGCTTATGAAACTCATTGGTTCCTCCTTCCATGGAAAAATCAAAAAATAGGAAAGAAATGAAATCATGCCACCTCTGCTTAAAATAAACAGGCCCATTTTATCCATCACTATACCTAAAAGATTTAACAAAAATAATAAAGTATATTGATCATAGTGAACCCAATCTTAAAAAAATTTATCATTTATACATTTTTAAAAATCCAAAGATTTTATCAATGATTGAAAACCACTACCCAACTCAAGCCAAACTGAGGTTCCTGACTGACAACAGAGCTCTTCCTAAAAATAACAGACCTCACGGGAATACTGACCAAAATTTCCAATTCATCCACATAAGGATCAAGTTTTGATGGCCTAATAAGTTACTATCAAGGAGCTGTTAGGTATGAAAACAAAAACTCACAGAACTGTCTACCCAGAGAACTGTGATCCCAGAGAATTGTGAACCATATGACCAGAATAATTACAGAGAAGACATGGATTCTTTAGTAAGTTTCTGGCCTCCTAGAACAAAGAGGGGTATCTGAGAATTACTGTTCAAAAGCAGGAGACTCAAACTGGAAGTTTTCTAAGGAGGGAACCTTCCAGAAGATACTGAGCATGGCTACTTACAGGAATCCGTATCCAGGCCTCTGATTTCTCACGTGTGTTTCTAACATGGGTTTGCCTGAGAAAGTGCCCGCTGTACACCCCTCCATGACTCCCCTCTTCTGTCCCACCTCCTTATCACAACTGTTTTTCCCTTTCACACCAGCAAGACACACCCGGTACCCATCCTGACTTCTCTACGGTGCACTCAGGATGCCAAGCAAGAGAAATTTTCAATATTTGGTTTAATCTAAGCATCCGCAATCAGGCCAACTCCCTGCCTTTCTCTTCTGGCACATATTTCTGCTCTGGGTGAACCTGATGACAGACTCTGGGTATTCTGTCCTGTGCTGGGATGCTCTGGATTCAGATATGCCAGAGGGTCTTGACAACAAGGCAAGCAGATGGATGGGACATGTTGAAGACAGTCTCCTTATTTCAAGTTGGCAAAGGCACTCTCCCCACCTCTCCCCTCTAACTACCTTAGACCTGGGAAATGGAAGTGATGGAGATGACAGAGAAATAGATATTAACATACCTGTCTGAACTGAAGAATGAAGGCAGATGGTTTTAAACTAAAAGCCGACATTTTCTCACTGGAATGACAATAATTCTACAGCTCCACGGTTTTTAACTACATATACACACACACGCATGCACACAGAGACAAAACTACATTTAAAGTCAGTAATACAGAAATGCATTCTCAGCCTTCCCAGTGTATATGGAATTTTAAAAGTGTCTTTTAAGTGAAAACACAACAAGTGTCATTGATAGACATCTGACACATCGGGGTAAAGTCTTTTTGGTAAACTTCCCAGAAACTGAGAAAGTAAATAGTTCCAGTAACTGAGGAACAAGGGACTTGTGGAAATCAGGGGGTCTCCAATTCTTAACCTTCAACAAAATGGAAGGAGAACCGGGTCTCAGCTGGTCACCACACAGAGTGCTACAGATTTTTGTAAGAGATCATCATGTGACTTTGCGCTCATCTCCGAAAACCACTCTGAAGAATGAAAGGCCATGGCTGAAACAGCCCTCCTTCCACAGCCAACAATATAATAAGTGAAAAGATCCATGAAGGGGAAATCTGTGCCCCTTGACGATGTCCCTGTGAACAGCCATCTACCTGAAGGGAATGTCCCATACGTTTTATTAAATGACATGTCTCTGAAAGCACTTCTACTGTTTAATAGTTATCAAAACGCACACTTCTGAACTTCCCCGGTGGTCCAATGGTTAAGAAGCCGCCTGCCAATGCAGGGGACACAGTTCAGTCCCTGGTCTGGGCTGCCTCCACGTGTGGAGCAACTAAGCCCGTGAGCCACAGCTGCTGGGCCAGCGCTAGAGCCCACGCTCCACGCGAGAGAGGCCGGCAGTGAGGGGAACCCTCGGGCCACAACAGAGACCAGCCCCCACCCGCCACAATCAGAGAAAGCAACAAAACCCAGAACAAAAAACAAATAAATCACACATTTTTTAAAAAGAAAGAACACCTACCAAATTTTTTAAAATGTATACTTCTATTGCTTTAAAGTATGTACCACAAATAAGTATGATGGCACTCACTCTGGAAGAAATTTTCTTAACGATCACAGCCTCATGGTTATAGGAAACAGTCTTAATTACATTTAAATTTATTTGCATGATTTTATTATAAGGCACTATGATAAGATGATCAAAGAAAAACATCCAAGCACAAAAAAATATATTAAACTAGGGAAAACTTCTGTAGGGCAAACTGGATACACAAGTTCAAAGAGAAAATAAAACAGTGCAAAATTTCTGACAGTAAATAAATTTCATTTATTTTTGCATGAATGGTGGTGGATTTTGAATCCCTATGGTTTTACATTTCACTGGATTCATGTAAAGGAGTGATTTTCTTTTAAAATGTCAATATTTGAAATCCACCAAAAATGACACCTTGTGCAGATATTAAATACATAACAAAACATAGATACCAACTTACAAATGTTCAAGGAATGCAGCGCTCTGAAAATTTCTTAGGCAGGTGTGCAAGTGCAGAGTCAGAAGGCCCCTGGCCTCTACCTCCCAGCACGGCCACAGCCTATGACAGGCGTGCCTGCCAGTCTCCATGGTTCCTCTCTGGCGCCCTGCTCCCTGCTGGCAGGTTCTTCAAATAAACTGGGCTCTGAAATCCTTTGCTTACTCCCATACCTGTTCCCCAACTGCCTGCCACAATGGCAAACAACAGTCATGCAAAAAGTGCTGACTTTCAAAATGATATCAAATTATATTTGCCAAAGGTCTGAGAGCACTTCCTTACTCTTTGAGAACTTATTCCAGCTGAATATTTATCAGACACAGGACAGCAGATGGGCTGAACTTCAGACTAGATGAACAGAGGCCAGGAGATGAGTTCTTCGCCACCATGAGTTCCAGGACTGACCTTTGATAAACCCTCATGCCCGTATCTATCCATTTAAAAATAAATGTGGATGAGACCAGGACTCTGATCCTGCTGCAAAAGCGGCCTCAAGAAAATGAATACTTTCCTGGAGAAGCATTTGCAGCTCCAAGAAGAAAGAAATGCTCAACACTGGGACAAGAAATGATTTTCAGCAATCATTTATTCTAGTGTATTCTCTCAGAGAAGACAATGGCACCCCACTCCAACACTCTTGCCTAGAAAATCCCACGGACGGAGGAGCCTGGTAGGCTGCAGTCCATGGGGTCGCGAAGAGTCGGACAAGACTGAAGCGACTTAGCAGCAGCAGCAGCAGCAGTGTATTTTCTGCCCTGAGATAAAACCAGAACCAACTGATTCCACACAGAGCTTCAGGCTGCACTTGTATTTAACCATCATGAGTGGAAAGTTTAGAGGTTCAGAATAGAAACGATTCTTACAGCTCCACTGCCTCTCTCATGGGAAGCGGTCAGACAACCCCACCCCATCCCTCAGCCTCTGCCATCCTCCTGTGATGCCTTCCACACACCTCGAAAGTGTGCGTGGCTATTCCAGTGAGCCCCTGCACTATTTATTTTAAATCATTTTAAAATGTGTTAATTTAAAACACGTGGCCACCTGTCTGTACATACACATTCATTCCTATCCAGGGCACGCACATGTATACAAAGTCTCTACATGAATTATTTTAACTAATTCAACATCCAAAGGTGAAAGAAAAAAATCACTACTAAGACTTCCAGTAAGTGTCCAACACGTCCACGTTTTCACTGCAGAATATTCCACCCCGTCACATACTCAGGTCTACACAGCCAAGGCGGAGAAAAGCGGGAGTCTTAGTGAAGAGACAATGAAATCATTCCTACTTTTCTTTCCTTCTTCCCTTAAACTTCAGAAATGTGTGAGAAAACCAGAATGTTGGAAGCTCAGTGGCAGTGGAAACCAAGTCTGTTTTGCTCCATGTTGTGAAACAGACGGTACGACAGGGACCCAGATGTAGAGCATGAGGTCTCACTACCACACAACCCAGGTGTGGAGGCCAGGCAGGCAACACAGCAGTGTAAGTGAAGTCTGTTTAGTTTATACTGATAAAATTATTTTTTCCAGCTTTATTGGGATGTTAACGACATATATGTAGGTTTAATGTGTACAATGTGATGATTTGACACCCACACTTATTGCAAAACAATTACCCAATAAAGTTAGTTAACACCTCTATCACCTCACAGAGTCACTTTCGCGCGCACGCGCGTGTGTGTGTGTGTGTGTGTGTGTGTGTGTGTGTGTGATGACGCTCAAGATCCATTACTCTCTTAACAACCTGCAAGTGTGTGATACTGGATTAACTACAGTCACCGTGCTGTACATGAGATCCTAGAACTGAGTCACCTGATAACTGGAGGCCTGCAGCCTTTGACCAGCATCTCCCCGTTCCCCCACCCTTCCCCCAGCTCCTGGTAAGCCCGTTTTACTCTCAATGTCTGTGAGTTCAGCATTTTTAGATTCCACATGTGAGACCACACAGTGTCTGTCATTCTCTGTCTCACTGATTTCACTTAGCATAATGCCCTCCAGGTCCATCCTCTTATGCAAAAGGCAGATTTCCTTCTTTTTAATGGCTGGAGAATATTCCATTATGTAGATCTCTATCTCACATCTTCTTTATCCATTCATCCATAAATGGACAGGTAGATTACTTCCATGTCTTGGCTCTTTAAACGATGCTGCTGTGATGTGCGTGCAGATATCTCTTCCAGACACTGATTTTATTTCCTTCAGACATATTCCCAGATTTGGAACTGCTAGATCATATGCTAGTTCTATTTTTAATTTTTCAGGAACCTTCATACTGTTTCCCATAGTGGCTGCACCAATTTGCACTCGCATCAACAGTGCAAAATGGTTCTCTTTTCTCCACATCCTCACCAACACTTGTTATGTCTCTGATAAGAGCCTTTCTGACAGGTATGAGGCGGTCACCTAACTGTGGTTTTCATCTGTGTTTCCCTCATGATTAGCGATGTTGAGCTTCTTTTCCTGTATCTGTTGGCATCTATATGTCTTCTTCGGAAAAAACATCTATTCAGATCCTCTGTCCGTTTTTTAATCATTTGTTTTTAACCCCTATCAGATAGCTGGTTTGCAATTGTTTTCTCCCATCTGTAGGCTGCCTTTTCATAAAAACTTCTAGACACTGGTCTTGGCACTGAATTTTTGGAAATGATACACCAAAAGTGCAAGCAATAAAAGCAAAAATAAGCAAGTGGGACACGTTAAGTGTAAACACTGACAGTTTAAGGCGTCCCACTCGTTTATTTTTGCTTTTATTGCTTGCACTTTTGGTGCATTATTTCCAAAAATTCAGTGCCAAGACCAATGTCTAGAAGTTTCTTTCCTATGTTTTCCTATAATAGTATTACAGTAACAATCTTACATTTAAGACTTTAATTTCAAGTCTATTTTCGTGAGTGGTAAAAGATGGCATCTAATTTTATTCTTTAATGTCCAGTTTCCCCAGCACCACTTTTACTGAAGCCACCACCTTTTCCCATTCGATATTCTTGGCTCCCTCATCAAACATTAGTTGATCAAATATACATGAGCTTAGTTCTGAGCTCTCAATTCTGTCCCACTGGTCTGTATGTCTGTTTATATGCCAGGGTCATAGTGTTTGACTACTATAGTTTTGTAACAAAAATACAAATTATTACAATGGGCAAAACATGACTATGATGAGGGCCTGAACGAGAATCCAATTCTGGGATTAATCTCAAAAGAAAAAAAAAGAGCTAACTTCTGGTTTCTAGTTCACCATGCAGGGAGTTTAGAAGCCATAACAGCCTAACAGTAAGTTAAAAACTGGGGCGGGGAGGACCTGAAAAGCCAACAGCTTTTCTTAGATCCGTCAGAGAAAGGAGGGCACAGGGCAAACTGGTATCCTCACGACTGGAGAGACAAGACACAGATGATCACATCCTGCTGGAGCAGAAACCCAGACGAAGGTGCCAGGCTATGAAAACTAACTGGTAATCTGACAACACGGTGGAGGCTCAGAGTGGACAGCTCTGCTGGTTAAAAGCTCCAGGAAGCCTCAGCCTCTAGTTGGGAAGGTCCCAAAACCTCTGTGAGATAATTTCCCAGAGCTCCCCCATATCCTCATAGAGGATATCAGAGAAAAAGTCCCTCTTGCTTTCAGAAGAAGGTGGGGAAAACAGCCATTTTTACATATGCCAAAGCCCTTGGTTCTTCTTACCAAGGAGAAAACATTTTACAGGAGTCTAACCTTCCTGGAGGGCTTCCCTGGTAGCTCAGCAGTAAAGAATCCACCTGCCAATGCAGGAGACACAGACTCGATCCCTGGGTGTGGAAGATCCCCTGGAGAAGGGAATGGCAACCAGCTCCAGTATTCTTACCTGGGAAACCCCATGGACAGAGGAGCCTGGTGGGCTATTTATAGTTCACAGGGTCACAAAAGAGTTGGACATGAATTACTGACTAAACAAGAACAACAAACTTGCTGTGGGAAGAGAAACATACAACCCCAGCCCACTCCAGCCACCCTGCCCCACCTAAGGGGACACAGGACAATGGAGAGGCTCTGTGAGGTTCACAGTCCAGAGGCACTGGCCATGGAGGAATATTTCACCAAAATGAACTTGAAACAGATCACAGATCTAAAAGTAAAGCACAAACTATCAAACTCCTAGAAGATAAAATGGGAGAAACCCTAGATGACCTCTGCCATGGTGATAACTTTTCAGACACAACACCAAAGGCAATACCAATGAAAGAAACTTCAAGTTGGACTTCATTAAAATTCAAAACTTCTGCTCTACAAAAGACAATGTCAAGAGATTCAGAGGGTCAGCCATGACTGGGAAAAAAATGTCTGCACTCTTGGTGTTGTATATTCTAGGGTCTTTGACACATGTCCCATCATAGAACAGCTTCACTGCCCTAAAATGAAGCTTATCAAGATTAAGTAATTGGCCAAATTCACAAATGACCAAGCCACGGTTCAACCTCAAACTCACAGGCTCAGAGTAGATGCTCTAAACCACCAAGCTCTACCAAGTGGGAGCTGGGGGATAACGTTAAGTCCAGTGTGATACAAGCTCTAGCACAAAAGTAAAGAGCCGAAGCCAATCTCTGGAATGGAGGGACTCTCGTACGCTCTGGGGAAACACTTCCCGAATCCCGTCACGTGACGTGCACCACAGTATCATCGACGTTCCTGTGACAGCATCATGTTATGTGCTCTTGACACGCTGTGAGCAGAGTCAGAATCCCTCAGTGGGCTGGTCATCGATCCATGGACTCTGCATTCAGCCCTGCTGACCCAGGCCATGTGCCATCAATGCACTGATGCCCTAAGGACTGGCCAAGTCAGTATCTCAGCACCTCGTTCCGTGAGCTAAACAGGTTTCGGCGGCCAACCTCAGAACCTACCCATGATTAAGGGTCAGCATCTGACAGACAGAGAGGAGTCCAGGTTCTGAGAAATGGTACGTCACTCAATTTTTGGAACATAACTATCTTCTAATACAACACAGTTTCGACAAAAAAAGATTTTCACTATTTTAATAGCAAAAGACCAAAAGGCAACCTAAAAAGAATAAAAAAGCACTTTCGTTCTAAGGAATCCATTTAGGCTACAAGGTTTTCGTAAAGTCTGGACACAAAACTGGAAAAGGACATTTGGCTTAGGGCCAAACAGCCATTCTCAGAACAAAGTGGATCTGAAGTGCACAGCCCCTCAGAGCTACAGACGCAAGAGCACAAGGCTCATAAACAAGCCTGTTTAATTCTTTTCACCCAGAACTGCCAGGTTTATCTGAACAAGAGTTATTGTGCCCCTCCCCCAAGGAACCATATTAACACTGGAACAGTCTATCAACAAACAGTTCTGAGCGCCTGCTCTGTAGCAAGAGCTCAACTAAGGGCTAGGACTAGAAGCACATCCAAGTGTCCTGGTGAGGACCCTTGTTATAACCACAAGTTAGACATGATCACCCAAATATCAGGCACCTGAAGAAGATGCACAGGGACTAGAGAAGACACCTCGGGAAACCCTGCTTGGTGGAAGGGCACTGGACAATCAGATGATTATTTTCTGACCTAAACTCAGACACTGACTCCCTGGGTTCAGGTGCCAGACGCCCCAACCGTGGCACAGGACGGGTGGAAGAAGATCGGCTCTCGGGCCCCGTCCATTTCAAATATTCTACGCCATTAATTCAATGTGAAATGAGAGAAACGGGTAAGAAATTTCAATATACTACTTAGACACTTCAAAAGACTCACTGATGGCTCAGATAATGAAACTAAACTGGAAACGTCTCCAGAATGTACACTGAGAATTTCAATGAGCTCTGAACATGTTTCCTGAAGCAATGATCAAACTGTGAGAGCTTTAAAGGGGGGGCGACTCAGATCCCCGTGACCTGACACACACTCCTTCTCCAGCTTGGGACCCCATCCCCCTGCCCCCCTGCTCCTAGCCCACTCAGTTTCCCTGGAAGCCCCGATACCCCAGGGTAATGGCTTCATCTGAGCCCTGGCCATCAGGAAGCCTGTATCACCCCACCCAGGACTCCCAGCAGCTACTTAATTCTACACTGCCTTCAAGGGCAACTCCTCTCTGAACACTTTCTGATCATCTTCTGTTGGGGGCCAGAGTGAGGTACTCCGCCCATGACAAAGGTCATGAGGAAGGAGGCTCGACATACGCAAAGGCGGGATCGAGCCTCAGGAGTCCCCCTGGAACTCCTCGAGCATCTACCCCCATAACCAGAGCCTGCCTACTTTACTACTTTGTGCTCTCACCTACATCTCTGACTTTACGGGGGGCTGTCCCCCACCACCTCTTTCGGAGAAGGAGTTAACCTAGAGCTCCAGTTAATAATAATTCCTGGGCGTGATAGGAGTGTTTCAACCTACAAACTCCTCTGAAGGTTCTCTAGCCTGCCTGACAGGCTTGTCCGGCCACATGTGATTGCTCACAGCCTCCCAACCGTGAGAGGCACGAGATGCTTTAAACCTTCTAAAAACAGGTTCCTTAGAAAAGTTAGAAAACTATTAGTATAAGTATAATGGGCTGATTAGAAATTGTATTGGTGAAGGGTTTTTCATTTGTTGAGCCAATGTTTGTTGCTAAGTCTCCACATCCCCTGCCCTTACACACATTAATGAATATATAGAAGAAATAAGTATTAACCTTTGATATTAATCACGTTAGACCTTAGGCTAAATAAATTCTTTCCTTAACTAAAACCCCCTACACCGTCACCCTATAGGAATGTAACTTTATTTGGGTGGTGTCTGTTTTAAGAATAATCACCCCTGGAGAAATAAGTGTCCTGGTTGACTGACTGTTGTCACAAGGAGAGGGTCATAAATTGTCAGCAGGCCCCCCTGGCCAGAAGATGATGTAACACCCCTAAGACCTCTGTATACATTTGTATGAAGCACCTAACTTTGATAAAAGTCAGGACTGCTGACCCTGTGTGACTTTTGCATAACATCTCAGTGTATAAAAGTAGACCATGGAAAATAAAGAATTGGGATCAGTTTCTCGAAATACTGGTCTCCCCATGTCGCTCTCTCTCTCACTCTGGTTGAGTCTCCATCTGGAGCGCGGAACCCACCATGCTTACTAATTATGCCTGGGCTTCTAAGATCCGACCGGGGAGGCCTCAGTGTCTCCTCTCCTTCGGGAGAACGGAAGGACGCCTGCGGCCTATGTAAGTGGTGCAAACTTCTTGTCTTGAAGTTTTATTGGTCTCCCGCGTAAACCAAGCTACTCAGCCTCTTTTCTCCACTGAATTTTCCTACTGAGCTATCCTCATCCTATTACTCTATATCTTTGATAAAATATTTAAATAAATAGGTCGCAGACGCCGTCCCCACTTCGAATACCCTGGATCAGCCGGGGCAGGACCCCGGCAGTCTTCCAGAAGGCTTGACCTGTTGACCAAGGGCTCCTGTGCCTCCACCAATCCTAAGACTCATTTCCGGCTGGCCAGCTCACTTGTTAGCTGTGTGACAAGTTTCTTATCAACTCCAGTCTCCACCTCCTGAAACAGAGCCATCAGCATTCACATAGTAGGACTGTTACAAGATTGCAACCAATTACTACCACCTGTAGAGCGCTTTGAACAGGGTCCCGCAAGCGCTTGTGGTCAAAACTGCCTTCTGCTTTCCCGTTCTTCCTCCTGGGCAAAATCCCAGTTTTGTTAGAGATGGCAGGGTTCCCAGCTGAAGACATTATTCCCAGCCCAGGCAGAAGGGGCCCCGCGGCGCAGCTCACCAGCAAGACAGAAGCGGGGCTGAAGAGAGGGATAAACTCTGCAAAGACACACCCCGCTGCCATTCCCAGGCCTCCTAACTAAATTTCACGTGATTATGTAGTTGCATAAACTGTCTCGAAGCTACTGAGAGAAAGACCAATGGAATTTCACAGACCTTGGTTCTGGACAAACCACTGAACCCCCAGCAGCAGCAGCCCAGCTCTGTCATCCTCATCCAGGGAGGGGAAAACCAACAATCCTCCGCTGGCTTAAGGCACCTTTTCTCTGCACTAAGGGTACCGTTATCTGCAGTCAAATGCCTCCCTGATAGAGTTAACTCTTATTAACCTAGAACCTGTAACAGTTTATCTCACTATTTGTTTGAAGTTTGGTCTCCCCAACAGATGGAAAGTGTCTTATTCATGTTCACACAATCCATCTCGCCAAGCAGGTGCTCAAAAATGTTCCATGATGGACAAAAAGACAACAAAGCCGTTCATAGTTTGTCCCTAGACTCTTCTAAGAGAAGACTCTAAGAGAAAACAAAAAAAATTGATCTTTGTCCCTCCCTAGTTAAACTGGAGATACTGTAGATTATTTATTTATAATTTTATAAATTTGCCCACAGAGTGCCTGAAACTAAAGTTCTTTACCTAACAAGCCCTAAGACATTATTGCCAAGCACCCCTTTCAATGCCTTCACAAGTGCTCAGTCACCTAGTTGTGTTCAACTTTTTGCGACCCCCATGGACTGTCGCTCGTCAGGCTCCTCTCCACGGGATTCTCCAGGCAAGGATACTGGAGTGGGTTGCCATTTCCTCCTCCAGGGGATCTTCCCAACCCAGGGATCGAACCTGCGTCCCCTGCACTGCAGGTGGATTCTTTATCACTGAGCCACCAGGGAAGCCCGCCTTCACAAGCAACTCATTGAATCCTCATAACGACCTGAGGAGATAAGTACCATCACCTCTCTTTCACA
This sequence comes from Bos mutus, assembly GCF_027580195.1. Taxonomy (NCBI): domain Eukaryota; kingdom Metazoa; phylum Chordata; class Mammalia; order Artiodactyla; family Bovidae; genus Bos; species Bos mutus. The sequence continues at coordinate 71,701,540 of NC_091629.1, read as the reverse complement.
GATGAGGAAGCTGAAGCACTGAGAAGTTAAGCTGCCCAAGGTCACAGAGCCAGCAACCGGCAAAGCTGAGACTGGATTCCACGCAACTGAACTCAAGTGTTCAAGTCCTTAACTCTCAGTCTCCACTGCCTCTCAGTCACCGAGGATGGCTGTCTCCTTCCTCCTGTTTCTATAGAAACGAGGAACGAGCTGGGAGAAAATTCACTCTGATTATCTATCAAACTTCTTGGCTTCACAAACCAGGAGAAACCAAAGAGGAAAAAGCTGCAGCCACAATCCCCAGAGTCAAGGTTACTTCGCTGAAGTAAATATGGTCAGACATACAATTGGGCAGAATGAGGCAAGGGGGTCTACGTTTTAATTCTCTTCAGAACTTCCGGAGCTGAAAAAGATTAATTAACTGAAAAAGGAAAACAAAGAGCTGAAAATGAGGAAAATGTGAGGTAAAAGAAGAAAAATCCTTTAAGGGGCAAATATCAGCAAACAAATAAATACAAATAAATGACAAATAAAGCTTTCTAATGCAAGCTAGTCAAAATGACTACCTAGCACCCAGATTTAAAAAATATATCTTTTACCTATAAGATAGTATCCAGTGATTTGAGGCAACTTTGGAAAAACTATTTTAAAAATTGAGAAAATAACCTCCAAATATATGAGGGTTCATATTTACATCTTTCAGCATTAATTCCAAAGGAGGCTGCAAAAAGACATTCCTTCTACTAAACTCTTCACAGTTTAGCTCGCTCAGACTCTATCCAGAAACCAGTAAATAGGCGCCAGTCCACTTAGCAATACCTGCCGAGTCCTTTCACTACCAAAGACCCTGGAATTAAAGACGGGAGGAGAGCTGGTTCTTCCTATCTCTAGTGACATCTAGTGCTGAGAAACGGAAATACGCTGTGGAGCCCTATGCCTTCCAATTACTATAACGATAACCGCCTACTATAAAATCAGAGTATGTGTAATTCAAAAATATATCGCTTTTTCCATAACTGGAATTGCTGATTTTCAATTGTCTTCTAACCCCCAATTTAAAGTATCTCATAAGATTAACCCATTGAGAAGACACAATTGTTTGAGGGGAAGAAATCACTCTGTTCTCCAATTTTTTGTTTTAAATGCAAACATAACTTTATTTACCAATAGCAGACTGGGAAGTTAGGAGATTCTGCAGACATTAAAAGACTCCTCTTAAAATTAACCAAAAAGCACTCCGGCTTAATGTAACAATAATATAATACAAGCCATTTATTCAAAACCAACTTCAAAAATCTCTGAAGGAGAATAATTTAAATGCAGATGAAGCCCATTATAGGATGGCTTGCTGATTTAAATATGCCATGGGCTAAATCTTGTCTCCAGATTTTACATATTAAAATTATTCTAAAAGATGTGGGCCAGCCATAGTCTCTTAATCAAAGTAAAGCACCACTTTGGAATTAAGAATCTAGGCATTTGGAAACCATTTAAAAAGATAAGTAAGATATAATTAAGCAGCACTGGATTAGGAGGAAAAAACCCAGTCTAGCCCTGCTTCTAACTCTAGAACATCAAAAACAACTCATTTAATTTCTCGTGGCTTCAAATTCCTCATTAAAATAAAAAGTTTTTCTTTTGTGAGATGAGGGAAGAGTTTCACCTAAATTCTTTCTTGGGTTGTTTGTGCTATGTTCTGTGCTCTATGAACAAGATGATCTTTACAATCTAGGAGAATTTTTTAAAATTAGTTAAATCACAGGCAATGACACAGCACTTTTAAGAAATTCAGGACAAACTAAGACTCAACAAAGGAGATTTGAAGTGAAATCACTGTGCAGTATATAAAGGTATCTCCCTGGTAGCTCAGCAATAAAGACTCCACTTGCCAATGCAGGAGACACGGGTTCAATACCTGGGTTGGGAAGATTCCCCTGGAGAACGAAATAGCAACCCACTTCAGTATTCTTGCCTGGAGAATCCCATGACAGAAGAGCCTGGCGGGCTGCAGTCCATGGGGTGGCAAAGAATCGGACACAAGTTCGCAACTAAACACCGACAACAGCTTGAGCTTGATCAAGGACATATTAAACTGCATTCACTCCTCCCCAACATTTGCTGTTTTCTGGAGAGACAAGATGGCAGAGAAGAAGGACGTGTGCTCATCTTCTCCTGCGAGAACTTCAAACTTACAACTCACTGCTGAGCAACCATCGACAGGAGAATGTTGGATCCCCCAACACATCCAAGGGCAAAGGAGAAGCCTCAGCAAGATGGTAGGACGGGCGAAATCTCGTTTAGAATCTAACTCCATACCCGCCAGAGACGCTTGGAGGCCTCACACAAAACCTTCTTCTGCACACAGGACCCAGAGACCCCACAGAGATAGCATTCACTGAGGCCTTGTATATTCTAAACCATAAGGAATGCTGAATCCTTTTAATTAAGCTTTTCATAATTCACATAATTCAAGTGGGCTTTGTCACTAAACCAGGATGTTCACAAACATTCTGGTCAAGTGAAGTTTTGCCACCAGAAAAACTGAGATCTTTCTTTAGTGTACAGGGAATGTTTATTGAAAAGGCTAAGCTGAGGATGAGGATGTAACTGATTTAAAATCTGTCTGGAGTTTCCAACTACAATTATGTTTATTACTCTAACTTTTCAGAAAGAATGCTGACCTAGCTAAAAGTAACGGTTCTATCTTGAAGAAGAGCAGATAAAGTGACCTGTGGGGGTGGGGAGACCAGAAGGAGGGGCAGTCAAACTCCACAAAGACAGGGAAATTTGGTGAGTTGCATCTGGAAGACCCCCTCCGCCGCCCCCGGCAAGATTCAGGTCGGTTCCAGATCATTGCACTGGTATCCCCCCAGTATCTCAGGAGGGAGCTCCCCTCAATGGGCATTTGTGACGAGCTGCTGTCTGAATGAGTGACAGCTCTCCAGGACTGGGGGGTGCGGGGAGGTGGTGGGAGGCAGTGAAGAGCTAGTTTATGGATAAACAGGGGAGCTGGAGAAGGCTGGAGCAGTGCCCAGCGATGGAGGATAGAAAACGTGAGGACAATGCGCTTGATGACGAGTTCTAAGGCAAAGGCATCTGAGAAATGAAGCTAATTAAAAATGATGGTGTTTGTTTTAATTTTTAATACCATCATCAGGAAATTCAAAACAGAACCACCACGTGATACCACTGCACACTAATGAAAATGGCCCCAAAAGATAGAAAACAGCAAATGTTGGGGAGGAGGTGAGACAACTGGCCCTCTCACACATGGCAGGCAGGAGCGTAAATGGTACAACAACTTTGGAAAACCATTTTCACTACCTACTAAAGAGGAGCAGACACCTGCTCTACAACACAGCAATTCTTCTCCTAGGCAGACACCCAAGAGAAACGTGTACATTCGTTCACGGCATGGACAAGAAGGTTCACAGCAGCAGTATTCCTAACAGCCCAAACCAGTAAACAACCCAAATTCAAAGAGATAATGAATAATCTGTGATATAGCCACATTACACATTATATAATATTATACAACAATGAAAATAAATGCAAAATTGCAAAAAAGAAATGGATCTCACAAACATAATGCAGAGCAAATAAAGCCAGTTACAAAAAAAACCAAAAATTATGTTCTGTATGGTTCCTTACACATAAAGTTTAAAAGCTGGATAAGCCAAACTGTGTTTTTATTTTTTTAATTAATTTTAATTGGAGGCTAATTACTTTACACTACAGTGATGGTTTCTGCCATACCTCAACATGAATCGGCCACAGGTACATGTATCCCCCCATTCCTGAAGCCCCCTCCCACCTCCCTCCTCAACCTATCCCTCCCCTCTGGGTTGTCCCAGAGCATGGGCTTTGGGTGTCCTGCTTCATGCATGGAATTTGCTCTGGTCATCTATTTTACATACGGTAATATACATGTTTCAACACTCTTCTCTCAAATCAAGCCAGACATCTTTCTTGAGGACAGTGATGACTGGAAGAGGGCATGGTCGGGACACCCAGGGGCTGAGCATGTTCCGCTTCTTCACCCAGACACGGGCTGCATGGGTGCCTTCAGTCTGTGCAAATCCATCAGGCAGGACACTCACCGTTTGTGCATTGTGCACACACATGTGACACATAAACGCCCAGACTGAGAACAGCTCCCAGGGTACAGTCACAAAGGAAGAGTGGCCCAAAACAAAAGAATTCCCCCAGCAAGTGGAGCAAGACGAAACCATCGGGGACCCCTGAAGACAGAGAAACGGGGAAGGGGCCCATACCAGGACAGGCGACCCACAGGGAAAATTCCATGCAGCCTCCTGAGAAAGAACCCACATCCTTCTCAAACAGAAGGAATCCTGAGAGCTCACCTCACCACCCACCTGGTCATGACTGAAAAAAACTGAGACAGAGAGAGACCGAGACAGAATAATTTGCTCAAAGTCCGAGAACTAGTTAAGGATAAATTCAAGTGTAAAAGCTGGGTCACCTCAATTAAGACAACTAAGTATAAAATGGTCAAGATATTTCAAAAGAATGAATTGAGCAACCACCCTGAATGGGTAAGAGCTCAAGAAAGGACACAGCTGTTGTCCATTTCATTCAAATGAGATAAGCAGTGAAAGGCGACAGGTGCACACAATATCCACAGCAGAAGGGACCTCAGAGAGAGGGGAGGAGAAGACAATCCTGCAGAGACGGGGAACACAGCACACTGACTGTGGGTGAAATACAGCAAGACTACCACTGAACCCCACACTTCCCTTCCTCCTACGCCGCACTTAAAAAGAGAACACTTTGCATGTCTGGACTACTTTTCCTTGCAAAGAGCACATTTCAGATCTCTGTTTTATAAACAAACCACCACTGCAGTGAAGAGCAATAGAACACTTGTATAAAAGCAAGTCTCATATAAAGTAAAATATTACCTACAAAGGGAGACAAGAACACCCAGCTGGTTGAATATAGTTCAAAGAAGAATCTGAAAGATGCTCAGAGAAGTCATTAACATAAGAACAAATGCAAATAACACATCAGGAAAAAAAATGATACCCAGAGAAATAATCATGACTGTTTATAGAAAAAGACTAGAAAGGAGCCAAGGCAGAAGAAATGACTACGCCCAACGGTGGTAGAAATAAAAAGCATCAGAGTCCTGATTAAAGACAGGGCATTACAAAACACAAAAGGAAACCTGAGCCATTATTTCAGAGAAAGCAAATCTTGTCTTGACATTTATGGAGATAAGAGAGCAGATGGTGCGGAAACAGTGGCCACCACCTGTGTTGGTTTTTAAAACACCGACGAATAACCAAATTCACGGCAAATAAAGTATCCCTTTTTCAGACAACTTTTTCCATCAGTCTTTAAAACATAAAAAAGCAAAAAAGACAAAGGTCAGAGAAAGACACACACAGAAAAAAAGGCAATAAATTAGAACACGGGAATTAAAAGGTCAGTTTGGAACAATTAAGAACCAGACAGCAGAATGGTATCGGCGAGCCAACTTTGAGACAGGGTTCAAATTCCGACCTCATCTACTCCTTCCTTAACTGAGTACCCTCTGGGCCTCAGTTTCCTTGTCTGCAAAGTGAGAAAATAAATACTCTTCCACCTTGCACAAGGTTGCTGAGCAGAGCAGAACAACTTAATACAAACAATATTTAAAGTCGTGCATCTGTGTGGCCATCAAACATTCGAGACGCAGCTAATGACCCACTGGTTTAAGTTTTAAACTGTGCTCAGCTGAGCGACTGGAAAACTTTTAAATGTGTTTGGAACACAGTTTGCAATGAGAATCTACTTTTCAACTGTAAATTTCATAAAATCAAAATACAGATCAAGCGTATCCAATGTAAACTTCACACTGAGTTGAGAGATACCACAAATGCAAAGGTATTGCAAATTTAGGTCATGTTAAAGACTTATTTTAAAAATTATATTCCTCACTAATAATTTTTATATTGATTATATGTCAAGTGGTAAGTTTTTTATATAACAGGTTAAATAAGATGTACTGTTAAAATCAGTTTCAGCTGTTTCTTTTTAAATGTGGCTATTAGAAAATTTAAACTCCCATACATGGCTTGCATCACATTTCTATTAAACAGTGCTGGCTTAGAACAATGCCTGGTACACAGTAAGAGTGCAGTAAATATTACCCACTATTATCCCTATTAATATTATCATTAATAATATTAAATGCAAGGCAATTTAAGAGAGTCCAAAAACAATTTAAACATGTCTCTACCTTCTGGACCTCGGAGTTGAGCAAAGGAAAACCAGACATACCATAATATTATAGCTTTATAGAAAACAAATCATCAAATATCTAGCTGTGAGAAAAGAGGACTTGCAGGGGAAAAAAATCCACAAAGAATGTATTCAACTCACTGAAAACCTTCAAAATTATTATTCTAAAAATGTACAGAAATTAGAATTTGTGTTACCCACCCAGTTAGACTATATTCAGATGACAACAGAAAAAAACAAATATTACATGAGGAACCCACACAGCACACAGACTAAAGGCAAACATCTGTTGCTAGAGGACCGGGGGTGAGGGAGATGCTCCTGCCGGGTCCAGACCTGACCCCCTGGGGCAGGGGGTCCTCTGCTCTGTGGCCCAGACCACGCTGAGAGTCACCTGGATAGAGATAAGGGACCTTTGGATCAGGGGCACTCTGATCATCAATACTGGCCAGATGTACACGTAGCCAAATTCTTACCAGGTCTGGAAGCCAGAAAAGGGGGGGCCCGCTGAATGTACACACCCAACAAAACACGTTTCCACATGCTCCTAGATAATAACCAAAACACTGGAGCTAACCACCCAAATGCAGCTAACCAACAGGAGAATGAATAGAGTGCAGTACAGTCACATAATAAAGTAGAAACTACTGCTAAACAAAGCATGGATGAATCTTAAAGACAACAGCCTGCATGAAAGAAGACAGAAACAAACAGAATATGCTGCAGGAAGCTCAGGGACAGCCAACACTCCTCTACCTAAGAGTTGTCTGAACACCCCTGGAAGATGAGGACAAGAAGTGGCTGACCAGGGAGGGACAAGAGGGAACCCCTGGGAGCAGGAAACAGTCTGCATCTTGACCTGGGTGTGGGTTAGAGGGAGACACACGCACAGGTGACAGCACGTGAGCTGGACGCTTCAGACATGCGCTTTTTTATAAGTTCAACAAGGCACACATTTCAAATGTACATAGTTTGTGTATGTTGAATCTCAATTAAAAACTAAATTCAAATGCCTGTGTGAGGTCTTTTAAAAAGGTCCTGTGAACAGACCACCTTATTTAACGACAAATAATCTACTCAAGTGAAAAATGTCTTTTCAAATGCCATCACCCAACATCTCCAAACACTTGCATGAGTGTGCAATTTGGTGACTATAAAACTCTGCAAGAAGTGACATGGGCCACTTTCTTCTGGGAGCCTTCGCCCATATGATAAACATATCAAGATGTGCTTTCTAGACCTGTGGGTCCCAACTCCTGTGAGGCTCCAGGCTACTGTTTAAAAAAAGAGATTTGGGGGTATCATCCCCCACAACTCTCATTCCATGACACTGAAAAGCCCAGAAAATGGTCTTTTAAAAAAGCCCCCAAGAGATTCTGAGCTGAAAACACTTCCCTATGGAAAATCAACTGGTATGAAGTATGGAATAACTGGTACTTATGTTGCTTTGGATAAGACACTGGACTTGGCGACTGAAACAGCATCATAGCAAGTTCTGTGGTTTCATTTCAGTCCCTTAATCCTCTTGAAATGCCAGTCTAATTTTTACTTTAATAGCAAGGACAGGAAAGCCTAAATAGAATACACTGATACAGAGTAGATTCGATCTAGAAGAAAATGAGCATCTTTGGTGACGTTCATGTTGCTCGTCTTCCAAGGAGAAATCACAGCTGTTAGGAAATCACCCCTCTCATGTATGACCCTCAGACGACTTCTTGGGAAGGCTGTTCTTAGCTGGTAAAGCCAATGTTATTAATATAAAGTATTATAAAAGATAGTACAAATCTATAACCACCTCCCCCTTGCAAGTATCAGAATATCCTGGTAATAAATATTCACACACAACCTAGGTCCGTATTTGTTTTTCAGTATCTGCCCATGGCTAATGATCCTGTCTTACAGATACATACTTTCTAAAACCAGCACTTCTGCTAAGAGACTTGGAACTCTAGCGCCTGGAGTTTGGAGAAACGATGGTCATCCTTAAATGATGCAAAGGCAAAATCAACCCAGATGCTAAGGAACAGTAATCTCCTAAAACCTGCCGTTGTGCTCCAGATGGAGGGCAGTGCCAACTCGCTGCTCATAGCAACGGTTGCTAGGCAGGCTGGGCTGGGAAACATCAAGTTAAAGGGGTTGACGGGAAATGAAGCCAAATTTAAAACCACATGCAAAAAGCCAAAGAAGAGAACAGGCGCTCATTTAGAGCTCTTTTTAAAATCACATAATCAGTCTAGAAAAGGAAGGGAAATATGCTTAAACACATGGAATCCACTGTGTGCCACCCTTCAAGTCTAATACCAGAGAAGGCTGACTTCTCCTGCGTGGAATGTTCCCACGAGGGTATAGATACCCAGGGGCCTTTCACAGTCTCCCAGCCAGACACGGGACTTCTGAGTCAGAAAGGAAGTGGCTGAAAATATTTTCTCTGAAGTTCAGACGGTTCAAATCCCTGAGTCAGGAAGATGCCCTGGAGAAGGGGATGGCTACTCACTCCAATATTCTTGCCTAGAGAATTCCATAGACAGAGGAGCATGGCAGGCTACAGTCCACTGGGTCACAGAGAATCAAACATGACTGAGCGATTGACACTTTCACTTTTCAAGAAATAAAAGAATACTTCACTACATTACATCTTCTATTTGCCCTGAATATATTTCACAATGTATATTTCACAGTATAAGTGACCAGGTTCTGGGTCTCCAGTGGAAAACATGGATGGTATCACCAGGATCCACCTGTACCCCCTGCTCCAACAGTGCCCAGCAGCTACCGTAATCTCACCCCAGCGCAAAGGTGGCCCCTGGTTCACCTCGACCAATCCGCGTAACCCATTCTCTTTATCAGAGTGACCGGCAGAGATAATCCAGGCCTAAGCCAGTCAGCACAAGGCCCCAGGGACTGGTTCACAAATACATCATTCAATCAGTGCAAACCTCAGAACTTGGCTGGAGACTCTGAACCCAGACTCTCTGAATTTAGATGGTGTGGTGGGTAAGTACAAAGCTATCGTTGCTGCTCTCACCCGGCCATTCCGAGAGCCTAAAGATGAAGTCATTACACCACAAAGGCACAACCAAGAACAGTCCAGAGAAGCAGAGCCGTTGCCCTGATCAAACCATGCCTAAACCCCACCCTACCACCTGACCACCACTCTTTTACCGTATAAGCCAGTCTGGAACTGGGTTTTCTGTTATTTGAAATTAACAAACAAACATAAAACACTACATAATAAAATGCCTTATAAGTAATGCCCCATTGTAGCTGCATAAAACTATACTTTTTAAAAAAAGTTTGCGTATATATAATTTCTGGTTTTTCTGGCCAATGAGAAGACATATATTATTGTCAAGCCAGTTTTACATATGGATTTGGAAAAGATGGATTTTGAGAAAATAAAACAAGAAAAAAATGGTGAACTATATGTGAAATCTGAAAAAAAAAAAAACAAACCTGATCTCACAGATTAGTGGTTTGGTGGCTGCCAGTGGTGGCTCAGACAGTCAAGAATCTGCCTCCAATGCACGAGACGGGGTTCAATCCCTGGGCTGGGAAGACGCTTGGAGGAAGACATAGCAACCCACTCCAGTATTCTTGCCTGGAGAATTTCATGGACACAGGAGCCTGGCGGGCTACAGTCCACGGGGTCGCAGAGTTGAACATGACTAAACAACTTTCACTTTCACACTTTTTTACACAGGGTGGTAATGTGAAGTGGAATAAGTGAACATGGTCAAAAGGTACAGACTTTCAGCTATAAGATGAATAAGTCCTGGGGATGCAATGAACAGTTAATAAAACCTCTTGCATGTTTGAAAGTTGCTAAGAGAGTAGATCTTAAAGGTTCTCATTATGTGAAAAAAAAAAAAAAATGATGCTGAAGAATGTTAACTATGTTTGCTGTGGTGATCACTTCGCAAAGCACACAAACACGGAACTGTTATGTTGTACACTTGAAACTAATACAGTGTTAGATGTCAACAGTACCTCAATAAGAAAAATAAAGGAAGAGCTGGCCAGTATTACTGTGATGCTTACAATACTGACTATGCGCTGGACTCAGCTCATACGACAGGTAGTATTACTGTCCGCATCTCACAGAGAGATTCTGAGACACAGAAAGGTCAAAGGGACCAAGGTTAGGGTATGCACAGACACAGGCATCAAGCCAGGCAGGAGGAGGACCACCTCCTCGCTCCTCTGCAGACTCACAACTCCGAGGACTCCTCCAAGGGGAGTTAAGTGTGTTTCTGGGTGACAGGAACAATAAACTGATTGTACCATGAAACGGTCACTGTTTAAGCTTTCCTGCCAACAAAACCAAGTTCCTACAGTTCAGCACCTCCAGAGAGCTCAGGTGCACATAAACCATTACTTCCATATGACCAAGGCAATCCTTTCCTCCCTGACTGCAGCTATAAATATGCAGTAAGAGCCCGTCAGCGTGCATGCCTCACTGCAAAACATCAGAAGGAAAATCCCCTATGTATTCAAAATAATTTATCACGTGGTTCCAACATTTAACAGGGCGCATTTGACTTATTTCTGAGCCTTCTGTTCCAAGAAACGTTATTCAAAAGTAAGAACCTACATACACTTGCAATACTTTTATTTATGAGCAGCTCCTTCAAGATGAAAACTGCCACAGAAAATAAGGTAGCACTGGCATTACTAACAGCATCAGAGCTGGTCCTGAGAACAGCTCGCTGAGCCTCTGACTCTGCCACATCCTCAATCAACCTCTAGCGCGAAGGCACCGACAGTCATCTCCTCTATTAATTATCAAACCCCGGTTTCAGAGCACAATGAACTTGATTACTTTGCCTTTTATATTAAAAAAAAAAACAGGTACAAAAGTAGAACTTTAGAAAGCAGAGAACACAAGAGTCTGATCGAAATTAACAACCAGAGAAGTCGACAAACTAGCAACTGCGTACCATTAATATATAAAGAGCAGTAAGCCTTGTCTAACTCAATGAAACTAAACCATGCCCATGGAGCAACCCAAGACGGGCGGGTTATGGTGGAGAGATCTGACAGAATGTGGTCCACTGGAGAAGGGAATGGCAAACCACTTCAGTATTCTTGCCTTGAGAACCCCATGAACAGTATGAAAAGGCAAAATGATAGGATACTGAAAGAGGAACTCCCCAGTTCAGTAGGTGCCCAGTATGCTACTGGAGATCAGTGGAGAAATAACTCTAGAAAGAATGAAGGGATGGAGTCAAAGACAGAGGATGAGATGGCTGGATGGCATCACTGACTCGATGGACGTGAGTCTCAGTGAACTCCAGAAGTTGGTGATGGACAGGGAGGCCTGGCGTGCTGCGATGCATGGGGTTGCAAAGAGTCGGACCCGACTGAGCAACTGAACTGAACTGAACTGAATGTCTTTTTCCTCTTGCTTCAGACTGAGAACCAGCCAGCAAGGCAGTATGTGTGAATGCACTACAAAAAGACAAGGGGCTTCGCACCAGGGGTACTGACAGTTAACTTCTGTCCAGACACAGACTCATTCACATCAATCTGCATGCTGAAGCAGGGAGACAAACAATTTCTCTCGTAAAGTTGCAATCAGTACGTCTGACTGTCTAAGGTCAGAATTTTGAACCATCAAATCCCCAGATGGTTGCTAATAAGGAGGGTGACGCATCGCTGAAAGAGTTGTCTCCTCTTTATCCGAAAGCTGAGCAAAATCAATGCCTGTAAACAGAATGCTATCCTAGAGCTACCCCCAGGTTCAGTTCTTATACCAGGAAGAGGTCAAGTTTAACTGATACAAATGGAGACACCGGCCACAGAAGATGTCACCTCTCCACTGGTTTGTCCGTGGGTTATCTAGAAACCAGAACATCCAGGGCCCTGTGCAGCAGGAATTCAGAGGTCCATGACCTGGCTGGCGTCAAGCCTGCCCAGCATGAGCCCCAGGGATCCGCGCTCCCTCCATATCCATTACCCTCCCCAGCACACGTCTCCTCCGTGAAATGGAAAACCGCAGACAGCAGGAGGAAATTCTTTGATAGGTTTCTGTAATCTTCCAGAGACAAAAGTTCAGCTGATAGATTCTATCATAAAATGGAAATAAGTTGGTTTAAAGTATACCTCTCCAAGAAATTTGAACTCAGAAAATCTAAAGCCAGTCAAGGATTCCAATTTCATATTACTCTATTTCTTATTAGTCAAAACATTCTGAAAGAACAACAACAAAAAAAATTTCTCCGTCAATGTGTGAGATACTCCTGCCTCTTCAGAGACAGAATCTTAAGACACTGGCACAAGTTAAGCTGAAATCATGTGTTAGGAATGCATCATGATGTAGATTCAAGTATGTACCACCCTCCAATTCAATTCAACATTATCGTAAGAAAAAACTCCAAATAATGCCTAGGGGGAAAAAAAAAAAAACACTTTAATTCAACACATCACCCACTTTTCAGGGACAGCCTCTGCAGGGACAGTCTCTGCACGTGAGCAGCCTGCTCCCTCCCCACAGCCCGTGCCAAACCAGTCAGACGGCCCTGCGAGGGCCGTGAGAACACAAGCTGGTCACACGCTAGAGAATCCAAGGACACGCCTGCAGTAAGGAAGGGACCCTGTTTGCTGAGAACTGGGAAGAATAACCCCTGCTGCAGGATTCGACAGAACATACCCTCCGGGCTGTGAGCATCCGCACGGCAGCCTGGCCCTGGACAGACCTGCACAGACAAAGCCATGGGCCCTTCTGCCAGGCCAGCTGCCCGACGCCCGCGAGCTGCCCACGCGGCCCACGCTGGCTGCGACTTATTCTGAAGCGTAGAGCTCAACGCATTATTTGGAAGTCAGATAATAAAGTCAGACTAAAAACTACCTCTGAAAGTTTCATTTTAATCATTTAGAAGACACTAGAACAGAGAAATGAAAATGCATCCTGAGCAGACAAACTAAAAAGGTCCATACTGGGTGGGGTTGGGGGGAGAGGGGGTGGGGGTGAGGGGTCAATGGATGGAGGGATTCCGCGTGACTTGAAAAAAATTCATCAGCAGTAAGACGTACAACGCCAGGCCAGTCCCCTTATAAACCATCCCAAATACAAAGCAGCCGATGCCACATGGAAGCCATGGAGAGAGGGGCTGACATGAAGGCCCTGGGAACGCACCGACCCCAGGCCTGGTAGAAGCCAATTCATCACAACATTAAGTTCCAAGAGCCAACAGTTATAGCAGCTAAAGACAAATTCAGCCAGAATGAAAAACACACTGGGGCAGCCGAAGATTCTGAGCAGCTGGCAGTGCCCAGCATCAGACAGAAATGCCAGGTGTTCACATCCCTGGGGATTTTAAGACAGGGAGCTGGTTACCCTGCTGATGGCAGAGCTGGGCAGCCGGTGGAGCTGGTGAGGCCATCCACAAGCTGACAAGGCCAGGAAACCAGCACTGCCCCAGGAGGAGGGGCAGGTCAGGAGGAGATTCTGGAAGTCAGGGCTGTATCGCCAGGTGGTACTGCGCCGGGGATTCTTCAAGGAAATGGCATGAGAGAGGTCTGGTTCCTCCCTCCAACCCCTCACAGCAAAGCCCACTGGGCACAGGGCAGCCCGCTCGGTAGCTCCCCACGATACAGGTCAGAGCAGGAGAAGGGAAAACCCGGACTGAGGGCAAGAGAGTCCAGAATGGCCTCACCTTTCCTGCCCCAGCTTTTCAGGTCCAATACACACTGGGAGGTGCGGACGCGTCAGCCGGACATCTTATTAACACACGGGTTCCAACTTCGGAGCCCGCGGTGAGACAGAGCGTCTGCGCTTCCAACCAGCGCTTGGACGACACTGATGCTGCTGGTCCAGGAACCATACACGGAGCGGAAAACCTAACTGACCCAGGGATGAACCGGACTGTAATCAACAGGAACGCGGCCACATTCCTTCCAAGGATGAAGAACACAGTCGCCTATGAGCCTTTCAAATGGAATAAGGAAAACACGATGGAATGCACAGGCAGGAGCTCCAGCACAGAGCTGCTGCCTGCACAACACGCTGCATTACCTTCCCCGCTAGCTCACAGGTGTGTGCGGGTCATGGCTGTTATGAGCTGAAATGTGTCCCCCTAAAAGCTCAAATGCTGAACCCCGGAGCCCCAGTATCTCAGGATGTGGTTGTTTTCGGAGATATAGCCCTTAAACAGATAATTATGTTAAAATAGAAGCCATGGGGCTGAGCCCTAGTCCAATCTGACCAATGTCTTTACAAGAAAAGGAGATTAGGCTGCAGAGGGTGACCAGGGCCACAGGCACACAGAGAGAAGGCCACATGAGGCCCAGAGGGCAGGCAGTATTCATAAGCCAAGGAGAGAGGGAGGCTTCAGGACAAGCCTACTCTAGTGAGACCTTGATCTTGGTCTTCTCGCCTCCAGGAGTGCAAGCAAATAAATGTCTGCTGCTTAGGCCTCAAGTCTGTGATGTTCTGATAGTCCTGCTGCTGCTGCTGCTGCTGCTGCTGCTGCTAAGTCGCTTCAGTCATGTCTGACTCTGTGTGACCCCAGAGACGGCAGCCCACCAGGCTCCCCCGTCCCTGGGATTCTCCAGGCAAGAACACTGGAGTGGGTTGCCATTTCCTTCTCCAATGTATGAAAGTGAACAGTGAAAGTGAAGTCACTCAGTCGTGTCCAACTCTTAGCGACCCCATGGACTGCAGCCTACCAGGCTCCTCCATCCTTGGGATTTTCCAGGCAGGAGTACTGGAGTGGGGTGCCATTGCCTTCTCTGTCTGATAGTCCTAGCAAACTAATATAAAGATTTTGCTTTAGTTCCCTGATACTACTACTACCACTAAGTTTTCACTGTATACCTGCTCTGTGAGAAACAGTTGAGTTTCTAGGAGCTGGGACACAGAATGATAAGGACATAGTCCGAGCCCAGGTCCTGCTCCTGCTTAGAGGGAGAAACCAAGATCACCAAACTCCAATTATGATGAATGCTGTGAAAGAGACAGAACCAAAAGCCAGAGGAAGACAAAATCATTCCACCTGAAAAGTGGGAGAGAAGAGGGATCAGAAAGAGCTTCATGGTGGATTCTGATGGGCGTGGAAAGGGGAGGACCTGAGATGATGGAGCAGCACAGGCAAGGGCCGGGAGACCCCAGAACCCAACACCCAGTGCGGACAGGGGCCAGCGAGGCCTCTGGCCAGGCGGGGGGAGACCAGGAGCTACAGGCAGACGCAACTATGGAACTGGGAAGGAGCTCAGTGCCTCTGGGGACCAACAAGGGGGTCTAGACTTTAATTTCTAGAAAGGAAGATTAATGAAAATGAGGAAGCGAGATTAACAGGCAAAAGAGTGGATATACAGTGTGAGCGGCAGAGGATGATAAAGCCCACATTACTACCCACCTAAGAAATGTCTCTTCAAGGTCAACACACTTTACACTCTCATCAGCTACTTGCATCCTAATCCCAAGCACTTTATCACCTCTCGCCTCATGACCTGGGTATAAGGAAGAGGTTGCCATCCACCCTGACTTTCAAGCTGGGGATGAGGGGACATGACCCTGTGGTAAGTGTCACAACCCACGAGTGACTCGGGAAGAGAACTGAAGCCTGAGATGGAGCTGGAAGGTCAAAGCCCCAGGCTCGTGCAATTATCACCACGGCGTCACCTGCCCAGCTTCAAACACCCAGCATCTCATCAGAGCACCTTTCATCCCCTCTTCACCCCACTCAACACGCCTGAGACTTCACTCATCCCCAGCAAGGAAAGCCCCAGACCAGATCACAAAGAAGGGGACAAAGTCACTCTGAGCGTCTGAGTTTCTTAGCGTCTGAGAGCTCAGGAAAGAAAAAGCCACAAGGCCAGCTCCTAGTGCCAAGAGGCACTGAAGCATCCTGTATCGCCCTTCAGTCCCCCAGACCGTTTCACTCTCAGTCTTCTCTCCAAAGGTCTCTCCTTGGATGTTCAGGATTCAGGGCTTAGAAGGGATGATACTGACAAGTCGGCAAAGTAAACAATCAGCGCTATGGTGGAGATGATACTGGGAATCTACTGTCTCACTGGGCTCATCTCTAGAAACAAGCAAATGCAGTGGAAAAACAAGGTCCCAGAATTGAAGATTCGTATTTTATCAGGGGCACAGGTCGATTAAACCACTGATCTCAAAGCAAGATTATACCTTTACACCCTTGCCACAGCCCCGAGGGGGAAATACACTTCACCCCACCCCCTTGACTTTCTGTTCAGACTTGCTTCCATCACGATATGAGGAGATGCTTGAAATGTGCTTGCGAGACCAGGTGTGCCTGATTCTACATTGGCCATGACCACAGACCATTCCTAGGACAACCAGCTAGTCCCAGAGAGTGAGAGACTGACCTGGAACCCACCCGAAGCCTGAATCCAAACCCAGCCAGACCAGCCACGCAGCCAATATGCACAGGCACGAGGGACAGTGCATGTTGTTTTAAGCCACTGGACTGGAGTGGGTTCTCTGTAGCATGACTGGAACAAGAGCTGATGAAGGAACATTCGGGCAGCAAAAATACCAGGAAGATTCACACACTGAACAGACACAAACTCATCGCAAAGCAATCTCTTTCCCCGTCAGTTTCCAAAGAATGTTTTCAAAAGCATCTGAGTAGCCGTTTTCTTTACCTCAGCCCTCAGGTGCTGTCTTCCAGTAAGAGATGAAGACAGCTCTTAAAATACCAAACGTGAGCAGAAAGCAACTACGGGTTTAAAACACAGACACCAGTAGAGAGATCTAAAAAGGGCTTGCTGGGTCAAAAGAAGGGAAAATCTGAAACATCATGAGCCCTTTTCATAACTTTCAACACTGAGCACATAACACCTCGCTAGTCTTCTCATCTCAAAAGTTAATAAAAGATAAAAATAGTGAGATTTATGAAAAACAGAGCTGAAATTGGAAGAGGATTTATTTAGCTTCAGGGTCCAGAATAACATTTGGATAAAAAGCATCAGAAAAGGTTCAGGGGTTCACCATGGTGACTCTCAGTGTGGACAGCTCTGCAGCGCTATTATAAAACCCCCAGCACAGTGACAAAGAGAGACCCGGCAGCAAGGGTGGGCTGACATCTTCGCGTTCACTGCTGCACCGCCTCCTGTGCTATAAGGCACAACGCACACCAGTGGCTTTGCAAATAGCTAATGACTTGATTTCTCTTTTCCTTATGTGCAGCAGATTTTAGTCCTCTCCGGCAAATTTGCTGAGGAAAGTATACATCATGCCATGAACGGTCCAACGATCGGGCTTCTTAACACTGGGGCTGCAGCCCGACACCTCCAAACGGGTGCAACAGAGACGATGATGAATAGTTTCATCTCTGCCCGAGCTCATTCCCACCCAACTCTCAAGAAATGCAACTAAAGTCTTTGCTCAGTTTTCCTGCACGAAAACCTCTCAACAAAACAAACACTGAGAAAGTACCTTAAAATAACATGACGCTATCATCATCATCAGGAGGAAAGCAAAGAAATTCTGGATGTAGAAGTCTTACTTACTGCAGCCCTTTTCAGAGCTGGAAAGAATGTCTCTGGGACCACCACGATCCACGGCTACTGAGGACTGCAGCTCAACTCTGCTTGTGAGCAATAAGCGTTGTAGCCCCCAGAGCAGGCCAGGCTGCCTATATGGTACAAGGAAGCTTTCATAAGATGATGCAGACCCCACTCTCAGACCGAGTAGCTCAGTGGCTATCCCAGGCCTCCAGAAGCTCCCCCTTCAACCCTGTGCAACGGTCACCTGCTGCTCCCTCCTCACGTGAAGGCCATCCAACTCAGGGTTCTGCAAAGACACACAGCTAAACCTCATCATCCTCACCAATGTTCAAGGGAGGCCTCAGTCCTCTGGGAAAGTTTTACCTCCACAGACCTTAAAAAAAAACCAGGATTCAGTAATCATCTCTGAATCACCTTCTCTCATGTGTAAGGACAGACAGACGCTATCAAAGCGTGAAATTCCAGGCTGAACCTCAAACCTGACATGGCTGATCCTCCACAGATGACACAAGTTTCCTACCAACTCAGCAAAAAAAATGGGACCACAAAGAAACGTGTATTTTGAAGCATAAAGTATGAACCATGGAGGCTATTACTGACATCTTTTCACCATGAATCTTGCCAAAAATACAGCCCATCACTGCCTAGCCTTTAAGACACACAGGAAAAGAATAATTCCAGTAGGAAATCAGTAGTTGGGAAACTTCTGAAGTCTAGCACGCTACACACATACTCTACAGTATTGCCAAGGGAAGTTTTTTTTTTTAATTCATGTATCTTAACTGGAGGATAACTACTTTACAGTATTGTGATGGTTTCTGCCATACATCACCATCAACATGAACCGGCCTCAGGCGCACACGTGTCCCCTCCCTCCTGAACCCTGTTCCTACCTTCCTTTCCACCCCAAGGCTCCAGGCTGTCACTGAGCACCAGCTCTGGGTGCCTTGCATCACACATCAAACTCCCACTGGCTATCCATTTCACATTTTTTTAAACACATTGCTTTTATATTGAGTTTAACAAAAAGCAGAAAGACAAAGTGGGAGCCCTTGAATATTAAACGGAATTTAACATATGTTGAGTCAAAAATGGAAAAAACTCCACAAGTGAGAGGAAATGCCGTAAGTATGAGCACCGTCTCTAAACACACAGCTTTAATGGCTAATAGCTCCCTTTTCTGTTCCTTTAAAATCCAACCAGAGTCCCAGCCCAACAAAGCACACAAGTGCCGCGTGTGACAGAGAAAGGCAGGAGTTTACCTACTGAAGCAAGCACAGTAAGATTATGGCACCTTTTACAGTCCTTACTTTCAAAATATTTTGGGTTTCGTTCCACTTATTTGTCCATTCCTTGGTTAATTCTTGAACCTAAAAGAAAAAAAAAAAAACGTCATTGCTCTATAAAAAAATTACTGTGATTTTCTTTTGAAAGTTTTCAAACTTTTATAGATTATAGAAGAACATACTATACCTTTTTAAATTAGATAGCAATGCTGCAGAGTACCATTACCAAATATAAATCAAACGAGCTGATCTCACCCTACAACCTACATTACGGCAAAGGAAAGAACAGAAAAAAAACCTGTCAAGCTGCCTAGAGCTTTACAGCAGTCTTTTTCAAGGTGCACTTAAATAAAAGCTGCTTCCTTGGATATTAACCAAAATTACACGTTCAAAGATGCCACCATCCCATTACATGGGTTAATTTTTCCTGATTATACTTTAGGTCCTAAGAAATGGTGATTTACTTTACTTTCTAATTAGATGTGATGATTAAATCACCTTGGAAACTGCCATTTTCTTTTAGGAGATAATCTGCTTTTGTAGCTAATTAATAAGGTTTATAAATATCATTTTTTTTTTTTTTTTAAGGTAGCTCCTTAATTGACTCTTAGTAAAGGTAAAAATATCTTTTTGATAATAATCAGCTTCTTTCCAGTCTGCAGTAACTTAAGGGAGAAAATATCCCCCACTGTCAAACACAGCACAGTTGGAAATAGCTTCTCAGTTAATGAAAATACTCTGCTAGTTCCACACAACTTTTTAAATGACCTGAGTGAGTCATTAAGAAGTAAAATGATACCTGATTGAGAGGTAGAAAAAAAGAATGGAAAATTCTGTCAAAAGGAATATACTTCGGATTAAAAGCGAGTGACCTCCGAGGCGCTGGGGGAGTGCGGGGCACACACCCTCCCGAAGCCTCTTCCCTTCTGCCCTTCAGTGTTCCTGCCACCTCCCCACCCAGCAGCAGACGCCATCCCAGTTCACCTGACTGGTCTCCCTACCAGTAAGTTACCCTGTTCAACCAGGTCAAAGTGGAAGCACAGAATACATTGGATTACGTGCTCAATGCTAAGAGGAAGATGCTTTCCACAGGCCTTAGGTATCATAAACAGAAAGGACGAGTCAGCAACCTTCAAGAAAGGCTGTGTTCATCACTGACAAAAAAGGAGGGACTGGAGTGACAGTTTATCTGAGAGCAAAACCAAAACACCTCTCACTCACCTTGTTCATTCAACGGCTAGACATTTTACTCCTCGATTTACCGCAAACACCCTGGAGAAGGAAATGGCAACCCACCCCAGCATTCTTGCCTGGAGAATCCCATGGACAGAGGAGCCTAGTGGGCTGCTGTCCTTGGGGTCGCTAGGACAAGGTTGGACACGGCTGAGCAACAGAACACTTACCGCAAACAACTACAGGAGTTCTAAGGTAGCATTTTTTTTTTTAATAAAATATCTTCCTTAAAATGATACAAATAAACTTATTTACAAAACAGGAAGAGGCTTAGAGAAGGAGAATGAACTTATGGTTGCAGGCTGGGGCGAGAGAGGAGGGTGGGTAGTTAGGGAACTTGGGAAGGACGTGTACACACTGCTGTATTTAAAATGGATAACCAGCAAGGACCTGCTGTACAGCACAGCGGACTCTGCTCAGCGTGATGTGCAGCCTGGATGGGAGGGGATGTGGGGGAGAATGCATACATGTGTATGTATGGCTGAATCCCTTCACTGTTCACCTGAAACTATCACAACACTGTTTGTTAATCACCTATACCCCAATACAAAACAAAAGGTTTTAAAAATATATCTTCTTTAACTGGGCTTCCCTGGTAGCTCAGCTGGTAAAGAATATGCCTGCAATGCAGGAGACCCCAGTTCAATTCCTGGGTTGGGAAGATCCCCTGGAGAAGTAGCCTACCCACTCCAGTATTCTTGGGCTTCCCTGGTGGCTCAGACTGTAAAGAATCTGCCTGCAGTGCAGGAGACCTGGGTTTGATCCCTGGGTTGGAAGGATCCACTGGAGGAGGGCATGGCAACCCACTCCAGTATTCTTGCCTGGAGAATCCCCACAGACAGAGGAGCCTGTGTGCTACAGTCCAGGGGGTCACAGAGTCAGACACAACTGAGTGACTAAGCACACACACACGTCTTCTTTAGTTATTAATGTCAAATCTATCATCTTCTTAGTAAGAGAAGAAATAGGACTGAGCCTCTGTAACTTCTTTTCATGCTCACTGGTACTTGTCAGGCAAGGCTGTCCTGCCCCCTGGACCAGCCACACACACAGGCTCTCCTTTCATCACTCAAGTGGCGCCAACCCCATGGGTCACAGGGCTTTTTGTGTTGGAAAAGCTTTCAGAGAGGGAATATTTCTACACCTTCTCTCCCTACAGACGTAGAAGAGACTGGGGTGATGAATTTACTAATTTATAATAATCAGTTAACAGATTCTCATTGGCAATTTATCTGAGAAACACCAAGTATTTAACAAAGCATGCTTTGGGATTTTACCAACAGGTAAGTTCTCCCTAAAGAAACGTAAGCCAATTAATCCTTTTCCAATTCAATCAAATAATTCCAGCTTTCAAAGAACTGTAAGTATGCCTTCGGTTTCTTTTACCACTGAATTTAAACCAAATAATCTTCATTTTTAAAATTCAGAAAAAAAAAAATGCAAAGTCTGATAGCACCTCTCACAATGTGACCAGGTGATAAGATTTACAGCCAAGTGGATGGCAAACAATTTTAAAAGGTCAGCAAAGGAAGAGATGAAAATTTAGAAAATGTTGTTAACAAGAGTCACATCTGTCCGCACATGTATAACAATTCAAATTAAAATGTTTATTGGTTTCTATTAACTTGCTAGGTATTCCTGAAAACTATCAGTAAGAAATAATTTAAGACTATATTCAGACACATCAAGGGTTTCCCTGGTGGCTCAGATGGTAAAGACTCTGCCTGCAATGCAGAAAACCTGGGTTCAATCCCTAGGTCAGGAAGATCCCCTGAAGAAAGAATGGCAACCCACTCTAGTATTCTTTGCCTGGAGAATTTCAGGGACAGAGGAGCCAGTGGGCTGGGACAGTCCACAGGATAACAAAGAGTTGGATACAACTGAGTGATGAACACACACAATCCAGACACATCCATCAAAGTCCTCAAAATTAAAATCTGAAGTACCAAAATACAAAATGTCAAGAGAAAAACAGGGGTTAAAAAACTAATGTTTTCACTAATGCTATTATCAGCAAATTAATCAGCATAATTACCCAGGAAGTGTCAACAAGTTCCTAACTACACTCTTGATTTGTATCTTCAATACTGTGTATTCTTGAAAGAGCTTTGCCAACAGAATCCTATTTTCTTTCTCAATCTGCTTTAACCATTTGGCACAGTGGACAAAATCCACTCTGAAAACATTATCAATACCTGTTTCTCTTTTCACAGAAGGTCTTTTTCTTTTAAAAAAAAAAAAAAAAAGATAGTATAGAAGCAGGTCATCCGTGAAACTAGTTTTCAGAAAGCACCAGCACTAACACTGGCTTCAGCCCAGAACACCCTCCCCCCAGCCTCAAATCCCACTTTGCTTAAAGCAACGAAGCACCTTCACGGAGTATTCAGTGATTCCCTAAGTGCTGCAATTCCCACTAATAAGTAGAAGGATGGCCAAAAAACCCCACGGTGAGGCTGTGGGGACCAGCATGTGAACACAGCCTCCCTTTCCTGAAGTGCAGCCTCACCGCCTCGTGCAATGGCCCAGTCTCAGCTGTATTCAGCCCTTGCTGCTGCTGCTGCTGCTGCTAAGTCACTTCAGTCGTGTCTGACTCTGTGCAACCCCAGAGACAGCAGCCCACCAGGCTCCCCCGTCCCCGGGATTCTCCAGGCTCCCCCGTCCCCGGGATTCTCCAGGCAATAACACTGGAGTGTGGTGCCATTTCCTTCTCCAATGCATGAAAGTGAAAAGTGAAAGTGAAGTCACTCAGTCGTGTCTGACTCTTTGAGACCCCATGGACTGCAGCCCACCAGGCTCCTCCGTCCATGGGATTTTCCAGGCAAGAGTACTGAAGTGGGGTGCCACTGCCTTCTCCAATTCAACCCTTGACTACCAGACAAACCCCATCTATTAAATCACAGAGGACACAGGAGATACACCGGAAGTCAGCAAGTGTGGGTCTTTAAAAACAGGGTGGGAGCGTTAACTGTCATGAAGAGAGAAACTGAATGTCAGACAGCAAGTCCTGGGCTGGCCAAAAAGTTTGTTTGGGTTTTCCCTGACATCTTGGGGACAAATCTGAACAAACTTTCTGGCTAACCCAATACTAAAAAAGTATCCACTTAAAATAGTGAAACTTAAAAAATAAATAAATAAAATAAAATAGTGAAACTTACGATTAAAAAAAAAAAAAAACCAAGTTATGGTGTCACTTACTCTGGCTTCATTCTGCTGAAGTTTCTCCTCCATACTTAAGGCTGTGGGGGAGTCCAGGAGGGCAATCTGCAATGCAAACCACAAAAGGCAGAGGCCATGAGTGTACACCGATGATCTAGAGGAACGATCTGTCCTGACACTGTAAACCATCAAAAACTGCCATATAAACAAACAGAGGTGAAAAGTATTTTCCCACACCTCCCTCAAAGTGTTAGTCACCACGAAGTCTTTAATCCACAAGGTACATGCCTCGTAATATTCAAAAAACCACAGCATCCTGGTAAAACTACATTTGCAACACAAATCAGCAAAGGCAAAGAAAAAGACAAACACGTAACTGGCTGACATTTTATCAAAATCAAACAGTCTAAATCCCTAGATCCTGAAAGACTCTTCCGTTTTGAATTTGCACCAAGTACAGATTCAAAAAGAAGGGTTATCCAACCAGAGGGTTCTGAGATTTATCCACACTGACACGTGCAAATGACCCTCCTTTATCACCACTGCTGGGTCACACAGTTACAGGGAGGCTGGCCACAGTCTGTGTCCATTTCCTCATCTGTGTTGCAAAGATGGATGTGAGAGTGATAAACTCCAAAATCAGGTTCACCCTGGGGGGACGAGGCAAGGCAGAGACGGGAGAGGGAAACACAGCCAGGTGGGGCACAGGGGGCTTTGACTGCATTCGTAACTCACAACCTGAGAGGCAGAACACGGGGCTCCAGACGAGGCTACCTGAAAGGAAGACGGAAGGGGGTCTCCCTCTCCACCTCTCCAGGCCACGGGCAACCCGTCTCACCCATTCTGCTACATAACTGTGCAGTTATTCTGGTCACATGCAAGTGTGCTTGTGTTGCTTTTCAAACATAACAGCATGAACGCTATTCTGAATATTGCCTTTTTCATCTCACAATCTTGGGAAAAACTCAGTACAAATAAATCTATTTTATTCTTTGTAACAACTCCAGTTCCACCGCACAGCGCTCCACTGTGTGGTTATTCAACAATTTATGTCCACAATTTCCTCTTAATGGACTGGTAGTTTTTTCTCATCTTCTGCTTTACCAGAAGATAAGTCACTGATACAGGGACTTATCTTATACCAGCTGCCTACAGTATGCATGGCAGTATCAACAGAATAAATTCCTAGAAGGGCATTTGTTAATCATCTATATGCACGACTTTTTTTCATTGTCTCTCCTCCATGGAGGCTTTCACATTTCCTTGACTACCTGGTCTGCTTTTGCCCATCTTCACAAACACCCTATCACCTGGTTTTACTCTGTGACCCTCCCTGAGATGCTGTCCACCTTGAAAGTTTACACATAATGACACTTTTATTATACAGCTATTATTCAAAGTTTATCTGCGACTTCAGCTACACAAATGAGAAATCCTTTCTCCTTCCACCTTCTCTAACTCATTGCCTTCTTTGCTTCCTGGACTGTTCTTGCCTATTTCTATGTTGTTAATTTTCTTGCTATCTTCAGAGACATTTAAGAGAGAAAAGTTAATGGACATTTTCTCTCTGCCAAACTCAAAGCAGAAGTCTGAAAAGATGCTTTAAATATAACAAAGGAGAACATGTGAAAAGAGAAGATACCCAAACACTTGACTGCATTAATCACTGGAGACACGGAAACTACAATCATTCTGTGACACCACGATGCCCCCTCAGAATGGCCTATGATGAAAAGCAGATACCACCAGGCATTGGCAAGGAACTGGCACTTTCACATACTGATGTTGGAATATAAGTTGGTATAAAAACCTTGAAAAATTATTCTGCAGTTATCTACTAAAACCAAACACTATGTACCCCTTCTCACACAAACTCCACTCTTCGGTATAAACTTAACAGAAATGAAGCTGCTGCTGCTGCTGCTAAGTTGCTTCAGTCGTGCCCGACTCTGTGCGACCCCAGAGACTGCAGCCCACCAGGCTCCCCCGTCCCTGGGAGTCTCCAGGCAAGAACACTGGAGTGGGTTGCTCTTTCCTTCTCCAATGCATGAAAGTGAAAAGTGAAAGTGAAGTTGCTCAGTCGTGTCCGACCCTCAACGACCCCATGGACTGCAGCCTACCAGGCTCCTCTGTCCATGGGATTTTCCAGGCAAGAGTACTGGAGTGGGGTGCCATTGCCTTCTCTGGAAATGAAGCTGGATGTTCACAAAAAGACACGGAGAAGACAGTCCACAACAGCAGCAATAGTAGCAAAGAGAAAATCTCCAAAGCCCATCAAACAGAACAGATGAGCTGGCGCACACGCGTGTGATGGAGTGCAGCACAGCGGTGCTCATACATGGATCTGAACCCACACGCTCCACCGTGGAGGAATCTCACAAGGCCTCAGACAGAAGCTGGTCATGATCATCGGGGGCCCAGCACACTCCCACCGCCACATGAGGCCCCTCAGTCTGTCCTCTGCTCTCACTGTCACTTTCCACTTGTCCCTCAGCCCCGCTGCCTGAACTTGTCACCTCCCCAGGCTGTACCGCAGGCCAGCACCCTTGCACGTCTGCAACCTTATGAAACGGGTTTTTTGTAGGTCTATGTGTTGCAATGCCATAAATCTGATCTTATATAAAAGTGAGAGCAAGAGTATGTACTACATGATTACATTTATATAAAGAACAAAGAGGCAAAACTAAAAACTAACCCGGCCTGAATAAGTCAGGATAGAGGGTACCCTTGAGGGGAAGGGCAGGCGGGTCTAGGAGAGGAACGTGAAGAGAGCTTCTAGGGCACTGGGGAACGTTCTGCTTCTTGATAGCACGCAGGTCACATGGGTGAATACAGCTTGTGAAAATTCATGGATACGTACACTCAGAATGGGTGTCATTCTTCAGCGGAGCGTTCACATGGATGCATATATACATACATACCACCACACATTTATCTGTCTATAATCTATGCAGCAGGAGAAGCGGATACATGTCAGAATCTTTTGCTGTATTTAAACTGTGCTTTTGAAATTCTGATATACTTGGCATTT
Organism: Bos mutus; assembly: GCF_027580195.1. Lineage (NCBI taxonomy): Eukaryota > Metazoa > Chordata > Mammalia > Artiodactyla > Bovidae > Bos > Bos mutus. The sequence continues at coordinate 71,675,134 of NC_091629.1, read as the reverse complement.
TGCATTGGCAAATTATTAAACATAAAATTATTAAAAGCAGGAGCTTTTATCTGGCTGTACTTCAACAACCCAGAAATGGAGCTCTGACTTGAACAGCATTCTCAATGAACCACAGCAGCCATCTGGAACAGGATACTGTGGGAAAACAAGAATGTCACCAAAAAATTTTATACAGAGATTTTTCTAATGAGCGCTTAAGAACCCCTGCTTATTTTATTGAGCATCAAAATTTAATTAATTTTGGATAAGCTTGTATTGTCTCACAACAATTTATAGCCTCATGGTGCAATAAATTATTTTAAATTGGACTCGTTTTTATTGTAACGTATTGTTTTTCAGAGTTCTTCACTGTATCCCAAAATAGACAACAATCTTTTCCATCCTTATCCCCAAAACTACAGTAACTAAAATAATCCTTTAATGACTGTGGTGGTCTTTGGCCATGAAAGAAAAAGACAAGGGAAGATCAGAAAGTATATGGCAACTGGCATATACAACACCTCTGAGACATTCCTAGGACAGAATCTGCAAAAGTTTGAATGAAGTCCTTCCGTTGGTGTGATAAGGCTCCTTTCGAGGACGTTCTCAGTTTAACATTTAACAGGCTGATCTTTCTTTTCCTCCGTTCTCACGACTTACTAAATGGTAACTACAAGAATGTTCCAGTCCTTCCCTTCACACGCAGTAGTCTGGGTAACTCTATCAAACCACCTTTATATGTTTACCTCAGACAAGTATTTTTAAAACATTGAAAAAAGATCCCAGTAACAGAGCATATAAATGAACATGACAGCTGTGGCCGGCGTCATCAGTGATTCGAGCCTGGTAACATCATGAGCTGCTGGACTCTCATGCTGAGGCTTCCACGCACACACAGGGAAGTTCCCCATCAGTAAGCACAGCTGGGACCTCCCTGGTGGTCCCGGGTTAAGACTCTGAGTTGCCAATGCAGGGTGCAAGGGTTCGATCCCTGGTCAAGGTACTAATCCCATATGCAAAGCAGCACACCCAAAAGATTAAAAAAAAAAAAAGAGTACAATTATGTGGAGCTATTTTTAGGTGCAGAGATCAGCTCCCAGCCCACTCTAGTCCCCCAGTTTAGAGGACAGCGACTCTCGGGGCTTTCAGGACACGGGAAACTCTGTGAGGCTCTTGGCCTGTTGAGTCTCATGAGTCAAACTACTCACAGGATGCCAAGGGCTTCAAGGGCCCCATGCTCCTGGAGGGAACGCTGCTCTGAAGACAGCTCTGTGCATTTGAAGAAAAGCTGGGTTCTTTTTTTTTTAATGATACACTTCAGACATCCATTCATGGGTTAGGAAAATGGCAAGAAATGTATCTTGTTTTGCTGGGGGCTGTTTTTCTTGGCCACATCATGCAGCATGCAGGATCTTAGCTCCCCAGCCAGGGACCAAACCCATGCCCCATGCTTTGGAAGCACAGTCTCAATTACTCAACCACCAGGTAAGTCCCTCTTTATTTCTAACTCCACTTTAACTCGAGTGTTTTAAAAAGTGATCCTGACTTTCTCTCTTGACTGTGTCTAAACCAACCAGCACGGATCACACTGTCATCACAGAACGTAGCTTGCTACACACACCATGCAGAAGACTACGGTGAAAAGGACAACACTCCTTCACAAAAACCCCAAAGGATCCTGAAGGGAGGCTGTTTCCGCCATCACCTGGGGGCCCAGGCACATCACCTCAGCCAGGCCACAGGGATGTCTCAGGACCCCGCATCACTATAACCACTGCTGTAAGGAGCAGTACCAAAGACAGACTCAGAAAGGGGCTCAAATGAGTCTCTCATTCTGTTAAAATACATCTAAGTCATAAAATGCTTCAGTAGAATTTTAAACATTGCTCCAAGCACCTCGATTTCCTTGCACTAATGGAGATTATGCTGCTAATCCTACTGCATGCTAAATTTCCATCCATAATTGATAACTATTAGGTAGTTAATCATCTCGGGTTTAGTGGATAAAATCTTAAGCACAGAGCATATAATGAATTCGAAGGCCAACGGGAGGGTGATGTTAAGGAGAGACCGGACTAACTCACTCAAAGCTTTACTTAGCACTTATTTACTCAAATCAATACGACTCCCAAGATGAGTGTCTCATTAAGATCTAGAAATAGATGCCATTACTCAAAGAAAATTACCCGTAAGTCTGAGAAAAGAGCCAACCTGATTCCCCTGGGCAAGCAGCATCTTCAGCCTGGCTATTTCAGCTCGCAGTTCACGGATGAGTTTGACGTTGGCGTCCTCATTAATGGTAGGCTTGTTGATGATGTTTTTGGCTCTATTTGCATAGCGAAGAGTACTTAGGGTTTCTCCGTAATTGACATCAGCAGGTGAAATGGCTGTGAAGAATGAATTCAAAAAATAATTTATCCAGCACTCTGTTTCATTTAACACAAAGTTGTTTTGTAATTTAAAAGTCAGATTAACCCCAGGTTGCTGAATAGACTAAATATTCATTACTGCAGTCATGAATATTACAAATTATCTGGGACTCATAGGAAAGGTGCTCACTATGCCAAATTAAATGCCATTTCACTCTTCTTAAGTTTAGAATCAGCCATCTAACCAAATCTAAAACGAGACTGGAAACACTCCATTGCAGCTTAGGGAGTTTCCTCTGTTGAACATATAAGTAGAGGATTTCAAGACTATTTACACTTCTCAAGAAAAAGCAGAAATTTAAATCCTTTTGAAAGAGTTCTGGCAAAACCTACCACCTATGAAAACCCAGAGTATGATAACTTTTGTAAAGAATCTATAGATCAGCTAACGCTCCTCCTCCCAAAGCTTTGGTTGATCACATCCCCACCTCAACCCCAACAAACTTTAGACCTAAAGTTACTACACAATTGCATCTGGGGTGCACACCCCTGGGAAGACCCCTGGCCTCCACAGGGACTGCACAACTTGGGCAGGAGGAGACCCGGAGACAAGAAAAGAGGGTGGGGGTGGAGCTGGAAGAGAAATTCTCAACAGTTATCTCCCCTTTGCACATTTCCCCTCTGTTCTGCTTCTTCCTGTTAATTAGTGAAAATATAGACGTATATTATTGTTATCATATATACCACACTTTTTCCTCTCAATTCTTAATCTTAAATTCCTTATTTTCTGCTTTTAAATAGAAAAACAAAGTTGGGTTATTTCTAGTTTATGTCTAGAGTTGGCATGAGTTGGCAGAGTTGGAAGTTTCTGTCCTATACTTTAAGCACAACTGAGGATCATCCTGCACGGATATCAGCTTGCATAACCAAGAAAACAGCAAGTTAATGTAACCAGGAAGAGGCAAAAAGAGTCAATAATACCATACTGTAAACTGGATCACAGTAAGTACTTTTCTTCAAAATAGAAAACTATTTTTTTTTTAATAAAGAGGTGCTACTTCCTAATGAAATACTTAAAACAGCTATAATCAATTCACATGAAACACTATACGTTGAGAAGAAAAAAAACAAAAATTCTTACTGGCTATCATGATAGTTTTAGAGTTTCCGCCGAGGCTGTCTTTCAACAACCAAGTCAAAACAGAATCCCTGTAAGGCACAAAAACTTGCTTCTTCTTTACTAGAGGGTTTGATGCATCCTGAGATAAATCAGCTGCAGGGAGAAAGAAAAGGTGGGGGAAGGCAAAGACAATTATTAAAGGTTTTTTTTCCTTCTTGAATTTGGCTTCAAAAAACCTTGAAGCTATTACTCTAGTTTGTAACACAAACATTAAACCTAAGCTCTTCATGCCACTATGCAGCATGGAGAACGAGAGGAGGCAGGAGACCAGCGTGAACCTACCTAAGGCGGAAATGACGTTGCCCAGCGTCACAAGGGACTTGTTGATGTTGCCCCCTTCCTTCAGCCGGACCCCGGTGGCACCAGTGGCGTCCGCCCGCTCACTTCCCGCAAGATCGACCAAGTGGATCTTACTCACGGTTTCAGACGGCATTTCAGAATCAAATTTGGCCTATGGTAAAATATAAATGCAAAATGAAGAGGTATAAGGGACACCAATGTTTATATAACATTGTGTGTTTGTTTTTCTTCTCTGTCATTCATACTTATTAATCTTCTCTCCCCAACTAGATTATTATTTCTTAACAGGAACAAAATCTTTTACATCCTCACTGATAACTAGCATTGGACTGGCAACGTATTTAGCAATCAAATTCTTCTTGATTGACTCTTTTTTTTTTTGACTCTTTTATCAGAATATAAATTAACAATGTTGTGATAATTTTGGGTGTACATGAGAGTAACTCAGCCATACATATACATGGATCCATTCCCCCCCAAACTCCCCTTCCATCCAGGCTGCCACATATGTTTATGTGTTTATAACACAAGTTCAAGGGCTTCCCTCATAGCTCAGTTGGTAAAGAATCTGCCTACAATGCAGGAGACCCTGGTTTGATCCCTGGGTTGGGAAGATCCCCTGGAGAAGAAAATGGCAACCCACTCCAGTATTCTTGCCTGGAGAATCTCACGGACAGAGGAGCTTGGCAGGCTACTGTCCATGGGGTCACAAGAGTCAGACATGACTTGGCGACTAAACCACCAAAACAAGTTCTAATTATTTCCCACTCCTCACTGTGATCTCTCAGGGTAGATTTTTTTTCTTAATTTTGTTGTTTCACTGGGCTTCTTCCTGATTACAATAATTATACTGGATACAATAGAAGCTGACCATATGTGAGTCTTAAACTTTCTGAAGAACCACGAATTTCATTATCCAAATCACTCATTCAACAAGGGCTGAGTCTGACCCTGGCAGAGAAGGAAGCTAGGCCCTGAGGGGCACTCACTCCATAAAGAAAAATGTAAGTAAACAAATAATTAGTTTTGCTCTCACCTAAAATCTTGAACAGGACAAGCACAATGGTTTTCCAAAATATGATAATCATAGACAATTATGTGAAAGATCATCCAACTGTTATTTGATGTTAAAATACAATTTGTTTCACAATTATAAAATAGCAAAAATCTTAAATACTATATTGATTCTGAATTTTACCAAAATCTTACTTTCCCAAGACTTTTAACCTATGTTTTACAGTCTGAACCAAAATGCCAAGAAGAAATTACTGCATTTTGATACAAAAACAAGCCTCTTAGGAACTAGGGATGGCCACATCCTAATCCACATTAACCAGAAAACAGGAGAAAAACCAGTCAACGGAATAAAAGATACATTTCTGGAGAATTTATCAGGAGTTGTTCCAATTAACCTTGGAGAATTTTTTCATCTTCTTTGCTCTCTGATCCCCCTCATGAATTATGCAAGTCTTTCTACCTGATATGCTCAATGGCTAACACAGGCCAGACTCCCCCAAACTCCTAATACGGGCTGAGCGCTGAGAGGACCCTACACTTTCAGGCTCATTGGTTTAACTGGCCTCGGTGTTAACATTATTTCCCCCTAACATTACTTCATTTCCATGTGTGTTCTAAACGCTCTCCACCTCCAGATCAGAACATTAATACTTAAAAACATCCCTTGTCCTTTAATATCATCATAATTAGCATTGTGGGGTGAATTCCACGGAGCCATACAGGACCACCCACCTTAGACCACTCAAGGTGATGAGTTCCTCACGTTGGCCTCCAGCTGCTCTGTCTGGCAACCCATTACCTACCACAGAGCTTGCAACAATGAAAACTCTGGCTTAATTAAACACAGAGCACCTTTTTTTTTCTTTTTATGTGGAGAACAGGGCAGAAGCCTGCTAAATATGTCTTAGGGGTCTTCATCGGGCTACATTTCAAATGTAACGGCAGAGAAACCATCACACAGCTCAACAGTCTAAAGAACAAGAAAACAGCAGTGGGGCGCCTCCGAGGCGCCTGGCTCAGCACAGACCAGTCCACAGCCGGCGCTGCCTACGCGCTCAGGGGCGGGGCGATGGCCCTCACCTGCGTGAACTTGATGGTGAAGATGGCGTGAGACCGGCTGCTGACGTCATTCATCCCGGTGGCGGCGGTGGTCCGGTTGATGTTTCCTGCGTCCATAAGCTCTTCAACATCACCATAATTCTGAACTAAGTGTTTGGATAAATCTGAAAAAAAAGAGGGGGTGAAGAAATCTCCCCAATAGATAGTAGAGGGAAGAAGAGAGGTACCTCTACAAAATAATACACGACTGTAAAGATCTGTGGGCTTCCCAAATGGCACAGTGGCAAAAATCCGTTTGCCAATGCAGGAGACAAGGGTTCAATTCCTGGGTGGGGAAGATCCCCTGGAGAAGGAAATGGCAATACTCCACAATTCTTGCCTGGGAAATTGCACGGACAGAGGAGCCTGGCGGGCTACAGTCCATGGGGTGGCAAAGAGTCGGACACAACTGAGCGCACACGCATCTGCACCTGTACAAACCTGTGGTGGCTCCTAATGCAGACCCAGGAGCTAACTGCCTCGGGTGCAGCTCGGTGGCTGACCAGTGGACTCACATGGCTACGAAGAAGTCATTTAACCTCACTGAGCCTTGGTCACCTCTCCTGATAGGGCTCACCTATTGCATACAGTATTCAGGATAACCGTGAGATATCACCGTCAACATCACTAGCCCTAGTCACAGTCAGGGAAAATGCAAACACTACCTCCAGGCAAAACACGACCACATTCTTTAAAATCCTTTTTAAAGAAACTTTTCATTCATTTTTTTGAGAAACATTCATATGCTCTTATAGTCAAAAACTACAAAAAGGACACTGTTCAAGGGTCTTTCCCCTCCACCATCTGATAACCTACCCCACACTTTGCTGTCAGGCAACCCAACATTCTTAGTTTTTCCAAAACTTTCTAGAAATAAGCCATATGTATACAGGCCATTCAGTTCAGTTCAGTTCAGTCGCTCAGTCATGTCCGACTCTTTGCGACCCCATGAATTGCAGCAAGCCAGGCATCCCTGTCCATCACCAACACCGGGAGTTTACCCAAACTCATGTGCATTGAGTCGGTGATGCCATCCAGCCATCTCATCCTCTGTTGTCCCCTTCTCCTCCTGCCCCCAATCCCTCCCAGCATCAGGGTCTTTTCCAATGAGTCAACTCTTCTCATGAGGTGGCCAGGCCATTACATAAATATTAAACCATCTTTTTCCCCCTTTTACACATGGTAGCATACCATACACATTGTTTTGCATCTTGCTTTTTTCTGTGAAAAATACATTGAAGAATTCTGTGTATCAAAGTGATCCCTCATTCATGTCTATGGCTGCAGAGCACTAGACTGTACTAGCACTAGACGCTATGTATAGACCATAACCAACTGAATAGTCTCCTATTGAGATGACAGACATTGTTGAGAGTTTGCTTTCAATACAAGCAATGCTGCTACATATAATCTTGTACACAAGTTTTTATGAATATGTGAATAATTCTGCAGAACAAATTCTTTTTTTTCCAGATATTATACATTTATTTAAAACTTAGTTCTCACCTTGAGTATGCAAAATACAAACTCCACAAAATGTTCATTTTTTTACTTTGTAGTTTACAAATATACAAAATAGAAGTTGGCTTAAATTTATATTACATATTTATTAAGGCAAGGAACTATATAGAAAAAAACATTTGTTCTGCTTAAGGCATACTTCGGAATAAACCATTGTACAAATTATTGCACATCTGAAACCACAATGCATAACAGACTATATAAAACAATAAAGTAAACCAGATGTATTTACTGGAGTTAGGTCATAAATTTAGATCAGAAGACAAAAACAGATTTTCCTTGTCAAAGCAAGCAGCAGTTTGAGAACTTTGGCCTCATCTGGTACCTTTAGAACCAAGACTTACCAAGAACCATCCTTTAGGCTATTAAACACCGTTTTCTGTACCTGATTTCTTCCTCTTCTAAGATCATCATAATGGCCTTCAGAAGGCAAATAGAATACAATGTGATCTTTATGTTTATATTGCATCAAAACAATTCAGGGGGTTCTGGTCTTCCCTCCCCCCAACTTTCAGATCTTATACCCTGATATCCACAACTTCCAGTCACCCCCTTACAACTCACGTGTTTTAAGTCCAGAAATATATATTCAAGTTGGATTTAGAATTGGAATGCTAGAAGATCCAGTCACAGACCCCATCTGTTTTTTTGAGTTTGTCTTTTGGTTTCCTGTGTCTCCTGATTATCCATTTACAAGTTTACTCCTTGGGAACTTGACCATGATTGTAATGCTTTCTAGCTGGGTTCCTCCCCTCACCAGGAAGACAGTGTGAAAGGTAAAAAACACTGAATTCTCTTCTGGCAGTGTGGGTCACATCCACTGTTTGGGGATTTAAAAGTGCCTCTTCATGTGTAAGGCAAGGTGGTCCAACCTCAAGAATGCCTGGTCACACTTCTGACACTGCCCGGTTTGTCTGCCATAGTGCTTGGTCAGTTCATCTGAGCGGGCGAACTTCCACCCTCAGCCATCCCAGTCACAGTGGTAAGGTTTTGCACCTGTGTGGGGTGCGCAGGTGTGCCTTGAGATGAGAACTCTCCGCGCAGGTTTAGCCGCAGCCTGCATAATTACAAGTATGAGAGGCCATCGTTTTCCGGAGCCATGACCTCCTCCTCCTTTTTGGCTTGGGCTCCTCCAGCATGCAGGAACTGACTGGCACGCGCTTGGTCATGGCACGATGGGAACTGCGTCTGCATCTGATCGAGCAGGAAGGGAGGGTGGTTGGGCCCGGGGTGGGGATGGAAGCCCGGGGGGAGCGGCAGGGCAGGATGACAGTCTGGGCTGCTCAGCAGTTCCTCGGCACCCAGGGTCGGGGTAGCCCTGCCAGGGAGCTGCTGCCCCAGGGGAAAGTCGTGCGCAGGCAGCCGGTGGCCACTGCTGAGCAGAGATCCAGTGCCCAAGCGGGCCTTGAGGGGCCAACCGACAGTACACGAGGAGACAGCCTCCCGCTTGATCTTCGGGCACATACGCAGTGGCCTGCTGCTATAGGGCCCACCACCACCGAGTGGCTGCCATCCGGGCTGCCTGTGAGAACACTGATAACCAAGGGCTGCCATACTCGCTGCCAGGGGCACTCAGGCGAACGTGCCCGTCAGTCCACCACGTGGCGGCTGCAGCGGAATGCACACCAGGTCCAATTTGGGCCGCAGAAGCAGGGCCACGAAGCCGCTAGAGGGGCTCACGTCACTGATGTTGCCAGGTTGTAGGGAGCCGTCGGAGGGAGTGCAGACTCCCGGCTGCAGAGGCGGCTGCGCCCGCCTCGCCCCCAGCCCGGATCGATCATCGCTGAGGCTGCAGGTGGAGGGCACGCTGGCGGGGCCGCTGCTCCATGGGGAGGGCGAGGACGAGGCTGATGTTTACCAGAACGCCATGGTGACCACGGGCTCCTGATGTGACAGTGAGCTGGAGAGGATAAGGTCCAGGTCCAGGAGATCACTGAACTCTCCCGCCTCCTTCCAGAGCAGGAGGGCCGGGCTGCAGCTGCAAACTCCACCACTCTCCAGGTCGGTGGCCGCGGTCGCCGCCGCCAGGTCGTAGGGGCAGCCGGGAAGCACCGGGGAAACCACTTCATGTGGGGGAGCTCCTCCTGCCAGCGGTCATTCGGGGCACCTCGTCCTTCCAGCCAGGCCGGATGTGAACGTGGGGAGGGACGTGAGCAGCGCCTCCCTGGCGGCCACATCAGACTCACCAGGTGGCTCATTAACATGGGGGCCCAAAAGGTCCTCGGGAGTCTGAAGCGGTAGGAGTATCTGAACCCCAAAGTCAACGAAGAGGAAAAAAATTTAGAAACGAAGCCAAAACCAAACCGCAAATTGCCCGACATACTTCTCCTTTGGATTAAATACAAAAGGGAGATGCCTTTAAAATAAAAGTTGCTTTGTAAACAAAAGTTCTTAGAAAAGTTGTAAACTCATAAAAATGGACAATCAGCAAAGCGCGTTAAGCAGGGCCGGTGCTCAGGCTGCGCTCCTGCGACTCAGCAGCGTCCCCCACTGCTGTTGGTCGCCATGGGCATGGAAGCTGTGGCCGGGTGGCATGGCCGGCGTACCGGCGCAGCTAGGTGAGGCTGGGCGTGGGTCTGCGGACGGGGCAGCGGCACGAGGCTCATGGATGTGGGCGAGCGGGGGTAAGGGGGTCTGGAGGCGCAGGGAAGGGCACTTGGCCCGCCACCACCTCTGCCCTCTGCACGCGGGCAGCCACACTCTCTCTCAGGCCCAGGAATTGCCCCAGAATACCATCTAGTCAAGACTACGGTTTTTCCAGTGGTCATGTATGGATGTGAGAGGTAGACTATAAAGAGGGCTGAGCGCAGAAGAACTGATGCTTTTGAACTGTAGTGTTGGAGAAGACTCTTGAGAGTCCCTTGGACTGCAAGGAGATCCAACCAGTCCATCCTAAGGGAAATGAGTCCTGGGTATTCATTGGAAGGACTGATGTTAAAGCTGAAACTCCAATACTTTGGCCACCTGATGCAAAGAGCTGACTCATTTGAAAAGACCCTGATGTTGGGAAAGATTGAAGGCAGGAGAAGGGGACAACAGAGGATGAGATGGTTGGATGGCATCACTGACACAATGGACATGAGTTTGGGTAGACTCTGGGAGTTGGTGATGGACAGGGAGGCCTGGTGTGCTGCACTCCATGGGGTCGCAGAGAGTCGGACACAAGTAAGGGACTGAAATGAACTGAACTGAAATTCTTAAGAGGTGGAATTTCTAGATTGAAGCATATACAAAATGTTGATGGATATTGCAGAACTGTCCTCCATAAAAGGCAACTTACACACAACAGTAACAATGCAAAAGACTGCCTGTCTCCCAACACTGTCCCATCAGGTTCCTTACAGCTGCTGGGGACAGGCAGCAGAAGCTATCTCAAAGAAGTTTTCTTCTGCTTTCCTCTGCTTATTAGTGACGTCAATCTTTCTTTCCTTCATTTAAAAATCATGTGTGTTTCCAGGTGGCCAACAGACAAATGAAAGGATGCTCAACATTATTAGATAAATGCAAATCAAAAGTACAGGGTACTCCCTCACCCCTGGTCAGAATGGCCATCATTTTAAAAATCTACAGATAAATGCTGGAGGGGATATGGAGAAAAGGGAACCCTCCTACTCTGCTGGTGGCAATGGAAGCTGGTGCAGCCACTGTGGAAACAGTATAAAGGTTCATCAGAAAACTGTAAGGAGAGTTACGTATGCTCCAGCAATTCCATTCCTAGACATACAGCCAGACAAGATACATGCACCGCTATGTTTCCAGCAGCACTATTTACAATAGTTGAGGCGTGGAAACAACCTCGACATCCATCAACAGATGAAGGGGTAAATCAAGATGTGATATACATACATACATATACACGTGTGTGTATGCACATCATTAGAAAAGAAGCAATTAATGCCATGTGCAGCAACATGGACCCAACTAGAGATTACCATGCTAAGTGAATTAAGTCAGAAAGAAAAAGACAAATAGCTTATGGTATCACTTCTGTGTGAAGTCTAAAATATGGCACCAATGAACCTACCTATTAAACAGAAACAGAATCACAGACATGGACCAAGGACTGGTGCCCAGGGTGAGGCGCGGTGGGAGGAACGGAGTTGGAGGCTGAGGTCAGCGATGTAAGCTATTATATACAGAAGGGATAAATGACAAGGTCCTACTGTATAGCACAAAGGACTATATTCAATATCCTATTATAAACCATAATGGAAAAGAGTATTTTTAAAATGTATGTGTATATATATACACATACATACATATAAATGTATAACTGAAGCACTGCTGTATAGCAGAAATTAACACAACACTGTAAATTAATTTTTTTAAATACTGATTAAAAATCATCAGTATTTCTATGGACAACCTAGTCACATTCTTTGTTCATTTTTCTCCTTGGTAGTGGAGCTGTCTGTAATTTACAGGAGCTCCTTATATAATAGGAAAACAAGTCCTTTGTCTGAAACTTGAATTGAAAATATCCTCTCCACCTTGTAAGTTGTTTTTTCACTTTGCCTATGGTGTTTCTACCAAGTATAAAGTTCATTTTTTGTTTTGTTTCAACATTTCAAATTTAACACTTTTATTTCATATTTTCTGGATTTTAAGTAAATTTTAAAAGCCCTCCCTTCTCTAAATTTCCAGAAAAAAAATAATCCAGGGTTTCTTGCAGTCATTATGTCACTTTTTACATTAAATCTTTGCTCCATCTGCCATTTACTTTAGTATACAAATTGAGCTCTGGTACCAATTTTCTCTTTTTTTTTTTCTCCCAGACAACTTACTAACCCCTATTCCCCCAGTGTTTGAATAGCAGATTTATTAGAAACTAAATCCCCTTTAAGTATTGACAGTAGATTCTGGATTTTTACCCTGCTTGATTAACCTGTCTCTCCACAAACCCAGCCCTATAGTATGTCTTAACATTTGATAAGACAGTTAAAGGGAAAAGGCAGTTAGGCTAAAAACTATTAACGACAGTATTTATCCCACACTCCATGGAACAGATACATAGTTACTCACCTTGCTGTGGGCATGAAACACAAAAGTTCAATCGAAAATTTACTAAAATGCAGATGGGATCCTGTTAGCACACCTGGTTTTCCAGGTGAAAAAGACAACAGAAGTAGAAACATCTTTGAATCCATGACCAGTTCTCAGCCTTGCCTCCGATGAAACACACAGGAAGGACATCACCACAACAGGAGATAGGAGAGCCTGTCTGTGTGCAATTCCTCGTCTCAGCCTCACCTCAGCTGCCTCACACAGAGGAGCGTGCAGAGCTGACTATTCTAAGGACAGCCTTCCGTCCAGCCTGTTTTTAAAATAGTTTGCAGGAGCCAGTCCTTTACCCATCACTCCTTGGGACAGTCCTCCCAATGGACAGTGACCTGACGAATGTATCACAACACAAAGGCCGAGAACACAGCACGGGAACTTCAAACACTCTTCCCAAAGGTGAGAGGTCTCAGAATCACCCTACAGTCATGTTACCGTTAAGATGAGTAAAAACACACCCCTGAAATGCAACGCCATTTAAAGAAGCTATAGAGTTACTTATCTTGCCTGAAAACTTTGGAAAATAAGTTTCTGGAGTTCTTAAAGGTAGACACGATCTATTGGCAAGCCCTGCAAAATCGGCTAATGGCCAGTAAAGTAGAAGCACATTAAGTGAATAGAGCACAGTGGCGTGCTAATTTGCTTCAGTCGTCTCGGACTCTATAGACTCTACAGTTGGACTCTACAGACTCTATAGACTATAGCCCACCAGGCTGCTCGGTCCATGGAATTCTCCAAGCAAAAGTACTGGAGTGGGTTGCCGTGCCCTCCTCCAAGGAATCTTCCCAACCCAGGGATCAAACCCCACGTCTCTTATGCCTCCTGCACTGGCAGGTGGTTTCTTTGCCACCAGTACCACCTGGGAAGCCCCAGTGTTCAGTGGCAGCACATGTAATTTTTACTATAATTAAACTCCAAAATTAAATTTTTTAGATGTCACCATTATCCTTCATTTCTTTTTCTCTGAAACTATTATTCTTAACAAAAACTCCCAAGAAGAAAAGAGCTGTGAAAACATCCACTCTTACCTTCCACATAAGGCCCCTCTTTTGGATGCTCACGGACTCTTAGATTGAAGGTTTTGGATGACTTCCGCCTAAGAAGATCTCTCACACGTTCATTATAAATTTCTAAGTAGCTAAAAATGACAAACAGAGTTGAATTCAGTAAAATTACTACAGGCACTAATAGCAGCAGCAGCAGCATACATTTATGGGCGATAACTACATATCAGGTACAGCACTTTACGGGGATTATTTCCTTTAATCCCTACAATAGCTCAAAGGTAGGTACTATCTTCCTCGTCTTACACACTAGGCAGCAAAGACTTGGGCGATTTAAACAGCCTGTCCAAGGCCTCACAGCCTCTGAGAGCTCAGGCAGCCAGGAGAATACCCTGATTGCCATATCTGCCCTCAAACCACTGACCAAACTGCCTCTCCACACAGGTTTAAGTCCAAGGAGAGGGGGAAAAAAACACCTCCACCGCCCAGATTTACTTAAAGATCAGAATGACAGTGATCCAATCAACATAAAGAATAACACAAACCTTATTCAAATAAAAGAATAAGGCAAGTGGGTACAAACTGAAAGGTCAAAAGCTCACTGCATTTGAGATGATCATCATACATTAATTTCAGACCAGGCTGGGTTACCTCCACTAACCTCCAAAGCCCTCATCCAAATGGTACCCAAGGAGGTCACTGAACACATTTGTGCTTTGAGCTTGACTTCCAACCAGCACAGCACAGGATGGGGAAAGGCAGACTCTCCTTTCAGGGATGCAAAGGCCGTATCCATTCCTCATGCCTTGAATCAAGCTCACACACACTCACTCAAGGCACAGGCCCTACCTGACTTCAGTTCGAAAAGACGCCTCATCCCATCTGGTGGTTTCGTTTATCTGACTGAAGAGCCCTTCGCAGATCCGGGGTATTAAGCCAGAATCGCCCTGCAGTGGGAAAGAGGGGTGCCTCAGCTGTAACTTGAAATAAAAGCACCTGATGATTGCATCTGCAATGGGCTGGGGTGGACTTAGACTCCGGGGGCCTACAGGCCCACCCCAGGGACCTGGGCTCACCACTCACCCCTTCCAGGACTGCTTCCTATCCTCTGAAATAAGAGGATTGAGCCTTCTAATTTCTACATGCTGGGACCATAGTAATAGACAGTTGTCAGCTGTCAATCAGCTAAATCGTGGCTTGCAAACATAAGATGTATTCTCTAGCTCTCAAACCAGAGAGTCTACTGCTGTAAAACAAATGTTAAAAAATTTGATCTGGTCAAAGGACAAAAAAAGCTAAAATACACACTGGGCAGAAACCTTAAGAAGTCCTCAAAGAAGCTATTTGTCTTACAAAGGAGCTGATGACCACATTAAGACATACAGACTGTGATGCACTAATTCCTACCCTGTCCTCCCTCGACAGAAAGATTTCAGTACATCACATTACTTATGTGACCTGGGTGTAATTATAGTATTCATGTTTCGGTCGGCAATGACAAGCTGACGAGCCTCAGAATGGCACCAAAGACAAGGAAAAATGCTCCTGTTAGGAGGCCAAACTGAGGTTTCAATGTTTTCTTCTGAAATCTCTCTCTCCTCGCACCTAATCTCCCATTCCCCCCACCCAAAAAAGATATATATACATATATATACACATTTATATATATATATCATCACAAGGTTTAGAAGAACTTTTTTTCCTTTACACCATTAAATCAGTACCAATTCTTATAAAATAAAAATTGGCCCTTTCACCACATTTTTTGTTCTTACTTTAACAAATCAAATAAAAAAAGAATACTCAAATGGTACTCAATTTAAGGTCAGAGAAAAACAGCTGTAACTTGTGAGTGCTTTATAAATGCTGAACTTACATAAACTAGCTAAGAGGAAATCAACAAGCAAAAAAAAAAAAAAATTTTGTTTTCTATTTTTTGGCCACACACGGCATGTGGTATCTTAGTTCCCTGACCAGGCATCACACCCATGCCTACTGCAGTGGAAGCTCAGAGTCTTAACCACTGGACCACTGGGGAAGTCCCAAAAATTTCATTTTTAGAGAAGGCTTTTTCCCCAAAGCACAGCAGGAAAGAAGGAAGGGTGGAGTAATGGTAAAAGGAAATGTGAAACTCTTGAAATCATCGGTTCTTCAGTTCTTCTCTTATTTTTCGTTGCTTCTCAGGACTGAGGATTCGCAGCACTGCATTTACTTCTACTACAAAGAAGACGCCTGGATTTAAGGAGCCAGGACACACGGGCTGAAAGGCTTTCATCCAGAAAGACCTATCCTCCTTCAATGCATTACTTCTCCCACGAACCACCGAACCTGCAGCATTTGGGCCACCTCTGAGCCTGCCGGCAGGAAGCCCAGCCAAGCTCTGCTAGGTCCTCGACTCCCAGAGTCAGTGAACAGTTTTCCAAACCATGACATGAGAGAAGTAAAACACACCAGCACCGTCCAGGTCTGGAGAAAACACAGAACGGGATAAGGTTCTACAATCACTCCCAGCTTCTCCTCTGCCGTCTATTTTGGGGCAAGTATAATTTTAATGTCTTTAATTTATATAGCATGACTACTAAACTCTACACACTATATTTGTAACTGTGTAGACTCTATATAACCCATGTAATTCTTACATTTTTCATGTATTCACTGGATTTATGCAGTACCTTTCCACCAAGGAGATTCTTTTTTTTTACATTTTTCTTGGGCAAAAGTGTTTTGAATAATTTTAAAAAGAACAGAATTCAGTAATTTTATTCAAACTGTTGGGTTGGCAGAAAAGAAGAATAAATTACTTGCGGGCCCAGCACACTTTTTTTTTTATAAGATTATAAAGCCTTTAAAAACAGAAAAGGAACTGAGACTCCCATCCATTATTCATGCTTATAAACTTAAAACTGTTTCTAATTTTAAAATCTCTCAGAGGAAATTTCATCCCACTTATTACTGAGTTTTATCTTACTACTAAAGAATGATGAGAACACGAAAAGCATGTTTAGTACCAACCACGTAGACAAAAGGGACATTCTCATCAGTCCAAAGAGAAAATGAGAAATTTGCTTCCCACACAGTGTAAGCCACGTACAGAGTCTCCCATCATAGTGTATGACTTTCCTGATCCGGTCTGCCCGTACGCAAAGACACAAGCATTATAACCTTCGAACGCAGACTTCACGACATCTGTGCCAAGGGTTTTGAAAACCTGGAAGCAAAAAAACAAAAAAGATATAATTAACCATGGATTTTAATAGAAGCCCCTTCAGTGCTGACAGCATTCTTGAATACTACATTCATAGGATTATACCATGTGAAGAAATCACTGAAGAGCTGTTAACAACAGAATACGTGTACTCCAGTTTTTAATCAAAAAGAAACTTCTTAACAAAGCAAAAAGCAATCTCATCCTTTTTCCCACTTAAGTTAACAAAAGATTCCTAAAACATAAAAAGGCAAACAAGGCGAAGTGACAATCATGTACAGAAGCAGAGACAATTTTAAAGCATGGTGACTTACCATCTCAAAAGTAAATAAACACATAAAGTGATTCATTCTATACCAGAGCTTCCATAAACTAAATATTCAAAACCTGAAAGTCACAGCAGCCAGAAGTTATGGCTCAAACCATGCCAAATCAACGCCATCATTTTAAGGATACGGCTATTCATCAGTCTCCAGAGGCTCTCACGAGCTGAGTGACAGGTGGGTGCGGGTGAGGCTGGGATGCTGGGCTCCACCAAGTCAGAGTCCAGTCGATCTTCCCTCTTTGGATATTTTCGAAGCAAGATGAGCTTTGTGGGGCCTGTGATGGTGCTCACAGCCCTGAGTCCACGTCCAGTGTACCCCACAACCGCAGTGGGACACTCGGGAATGGAAGGGAGCGAAGGACAAATGCGTGACCTACGTGATCAATGCGAACGAAGCAACCCGAGATGCCGGGTCATCCTCCTTACCCCAGCGAGGGAGGGGACCAGCCGAAGCTTTCTAACCCCCACCTGCCTTTCAGGTCGCCTCCTGGCCTCTCAGACCAGGACACCAAGGGCACAAAGAACACCTCCCTCCTTCAAAAACAAGTCGCATCAGCAGCTGAGGAGACGGCAGGGAGCGGGGGTGCAATCAGGCTCTCAGAGCAGCAAGAGGTGTGGGATGCACACAGGCCGGGGCAGGATCCACATCAGCCCAGCAGGACAGCGGACTCTCCGGGAGCGACGCTGCGCGAACCGACTCTAGAAACACCGCCTTCCCGAGGGGCCTGGGCCCTCCGGGCAGACCCCACCCCAGACGGCCTGATGACCACCGGCCGCCTGCTCCCCCTCCCGGTAAGCGTCCCGCCACCTACACGGGCTGTCAGCCAGGACGCCTCCGGCCCATCGGCCTGCCCTCCTGTTCAAGCTTCGTCTCCTCAGTCAGAGGTGTACAGCCTACCCCTTCAACCAGGCCGTCTCCACGGAGGACCTCCCATTACCCTCCTTCACTCTGACTTAAGTTTCATCCACTTCCGCTTTAGGAGCTGACATCTTCTGATCTTTTTCTCACAGTCAGATGACTAACTCAACCTTCAACTGTATTCGTGACCCACCCTTGGGGCAAGCCGTGCCACCAGGTCCTCTGTCCCAGGGAGAGGCGAGGCAGCGGGCCCGCAGCAGCCGCAGGGCTGGGAACCACAGCCACCCCCAGCCCGGGCCGCGCGCAGCTCAGCATCGGCCTGGAGGCCCGAGCCCACGCTGAAGGCCTTCCTTCACCCCCTCCACACACATCCACACACACACACACTTCCGTGAAGCAGAACCAGGAATCCCACAGGGACTTTGGGCTCCAGACTAACCATCTGAGAGGCTGGTTTTCACCACCGCATATAGAATAGGAAGAAAACTGTAAATATTTAATTCTTCCTGATCAGACAAAAAACCAAATGACAGATTATGATTTTTAACACGTCACAGGATGCCAGTGGAGAGGAAGAACAACCTTCCAAAAGCTTCCCAAAGAATAAAGAAACAATCTCTCATACTTTTGTCTGGGGCTAAAACAAAGTCACGGAAAATGCCATATTTAAACCAAACCCCAGGGACTTCCCTGGTGGTCCAGTGGCTAAGACTCCACGCTTCCCCTGAAGGGGGCCTGAATTCCATTCCTGGGCAGGGAACTCAGATTCCACATGCCGCAGGCTGTGGCCAAAATAATAACAATAATAAAAAACAAACCCCAAAGTTTTCAAGATGGAATTCTTCCCTTGGGTTAAAATCCATACCCGCCACTTTACTCTTCATTTATTCTCTAGAAATCTACTCAGCTGGTATTCCACCTGACTCGGGGCCTGGGGGTAGGGCAGGGGCTGGTGGAGAGGACCCTGTAACTGGTACAGAAAAACGCAGGCCCCGAGGGGCTGAGATGCAGGTCGGGCTCGGTCTCAGCTTCAAGTCGGCTGGGAACCCAGAGAATCAGCAGGGCAGTGCCCACACCTCAGGGCCCCTAGCAGGGAAACAGGCTCCCCGTGGCAGCTCCCACCAAGGACTTGTCGACCAACTGAGGTGGGGAAGGAGGGGCCGCTGGATGGGCTGATGGGCTGCCCTCCTGGCCAGGGACCTGGAGACCACGCTTGCTGAGAGGCTTAAAGCCGATTCCAGAGCAAAGGGAGGCACTGCAGGTCCTCGCTGGAGGGCAACTGCCCACAGGGGGCACTTGCAAACAAAAGACTCTCCTTCCAGCTATCAAGGGGGAGATTTTAGGTCTCAAGTTTCTCTGGGGTCGAATCAAGGAACAGGCAAGCCTGAGAGCAGAGCCTCCCTTTGGAGTTGGAAGAACCATTAAGAAAATCACCTTGCTAATACAGCTCAACTCCAGAAAAATAAATGACCCAATCAAAAAATGGGCCAAAGAACTAAATAGACATTTCTCCAAAGAAGACATACAGATGGCTAACAAACACATGAAAAGATGCTCAACATCACTCATTATCAGAGAAATGCAAATCAAAACCACTATGAGGTACCATTTCACACCAGTCAGAATGGCTGCGATCCAAAAGTCTACAAGCAATAAATGCTGGAGAGGGTGTGGAGAAAAGGGAACCCTCTTACACTGTTGGTGGGAATGCAAACTAGTACAGCCACTATGGAGAACAGTGTGGAGATTCCTTAAAAAACTGGAAAGAGAACTGCCTTATGATCCAGCAATCCCACTACTGGGCATACACACTGAGGAAACCAGAAGGGAAAGAGACACGTGTACCCCAATGTTCATCGCAGCACTGTTTATAATAGCCAGGACATGGAAGCAACCTAGATGCCCATCAGCAGATGAATCGATAAGAAAGCTGTGGTACATATACACAATGGAGTATTACTCAGCCATTAAAAAGAATACATTTGAATCAGTTCTAATGAGATGGATAAAACTGGAACCTATTATACAGAGCGAAGTAAGCCAGAAAGAAAAACACCAATACAGTATACTAACACATATATATGGAATTTAGAAAGATGGTAACAATAACCCTGTGTACGACACAAAAAAGACACACCGATGTATAGATCAATCTTATGGACTCTGTGGGAGAGGGAGAGGGTGGGGAGATTTGGGAGAATAGCATTGAAACATGTATAATATCATGTATGAAACGAGTCGCCAGTCCAGGTTCGATGCACGGTACTGGATGCTTGGGGCTGGTGCACTGGGACGACCCAGAGGGAGGGTAGGGGAGGGAGGAGGGAGGAGGGTTCAGGATGGGGAACGCGGGTATACCTGTGGTGGATTCATTTCGATATTTGGCAAAACTAATACAATATTGTAAGTTTAAAAATAAAATAAAATTAAAAAAAAAAAAAAAAAAAAAAATCAGAACTTACTTAAATGGTCTTTAATCAAGATGAGCATGGACTTTTAACTGCTCACTGATTTTTTTTTTCTAAATTTAAAATTAATTTGGAAGGAAGAAATATTAACTGTCATCTTATTTGGAATTTGTTTAAGATCATGGGAAACTTGACTTGTACTACAGTAACGGGCATGATATACTGTCTCAAGGTGCCATTACATTTTAATCATTTTTAAAGAGAAGAAAAAGACAAAGGGTGACTTCACGCACACTAAGCTTGTGATCTTCCCCTCTTTACAGCCGGCGTGTGACCTGTCAGCTCAGCTCCTGGGCAGGATCTGCCAGCGTGAAAACATGAGCCCACACAATACCAGCTAATAAAATCAGAGGTGAGGGAGATTGCCTTTTGAACAGAGTAGAAAATGGGTGTTTTCCCCAAAATGCCAAACTTATAGAAAAAGAGATCAGATTTGTGATTACAAAGGTGGGAAGTAGGGAGAGAGAGAACTGGAAGAAGTTGGACAAGAGGTACAACCCTGCAGTTATTAGAGAAATAAATCAGATCAGATCAGTCGCTCAGTCGTGTCCGACTCTTTGCGACCCCATGAATCACAGCACGCCAGGCCTCCCTGTCCATCACCAACTCCCGGAGTTCACCCAGACTCACGTCCATCGAGTCAGTGATGCCATCCAGCCATCTCATCCTCTGTCGTCCCCTTCTCCTCTTGCCCCCAATCCCTCCCACCATCAGAGTCTTTTCCAATGAGTCAACTCTTTGCATGAGATGGCCAAAGTACTGGAGTTTCAGCTTTAGTATCATTCCTTCCAAAGAAATCCCAGGGCTGATCTCCTTCAGAATGGACTGGTTGGATCTCCTTGCAGTCCAAGGGACTCTCAAGAGTCTTCTCCAACACCACAGTTCAAAAGCATCAATTCTTCGGCGCTCAGCATTCCTCACAGTCCAACTCTCACATCCATACATGACCAAAGGAAAAACCATAGCCTTGACTAGACGAACCTTTGTTGGCAAAGTAATGTCTCTGCTTTTGAATATGCTATCCAGGTTGGTCATAACTTTCCTTCCAAGGAGTAAGCGTCTTTTAATTTCATGGCTGCAGTCACCATCTGCAGTGATTTTTGGAGCCCAGAAAAATAAAGTCTGACACTGTTTCCACTGTTTCCCCATCTATTTCCCATGAAGTGATGGGACTGGATGCCATGATCTTCGTTTTCTGAATGTTGAGCTTTAAGCCAACTTTTTCACTCTCCACTTTCACTTTCATCAAGAGGCTTTTGAGTTCCTCTTCACTTTCTGCCATAAGGGTGGTGTTATCTGCATATCTGAGGTTATTGATATTTCTCCTGGCAATCTTGATTCAGCTTGTATTTCTTCCAGTCCATTGTTTCTCATGATGTACTCTGCATAGAAGTTAAATAAACAGGGTGACAATATACAGCCTTGACGTACTCCTTTTCCTATTTGGAACCAGTCTGTTGTTCCATGTCCAGTTCTAACTGTTGCTTCCTGACCTGCATACAAATTTCTCAAGAGGTAGATCAGGTGGTCTGGTATTCCCATCTCTTTCAGAATTTTCCACAGTTTCTTGTGATCCACACAGTCAAAGGCTTTGGCATAGTCAATAATGCAGAAATAGATTTTTTCTGGAACTCTCTTGCTTTTTCCATGATCCAGCGGATGTTGGCAATTTGATCTCTGGTTCCTCTGCCTTTTCTAAAACCAGCTTGAACATCAGGAAGTTCACGGTTCACATATTGCTGAAGCCTGGCTTGGAGAATTTTGAGCATTACTTTACTAGCGTGTGAGATGAGTGCAATTGTGTGGCATTCTTTGGCATTGCCTTGGCATTGTTTGAGCATTCTTTGGCATTGCCTTTCTTTGGGATTAAATGAAAACTGACCTTTTCCAGTGCTGTGGCCACTGCTGAGTTTTCCAAATTTGCTGGCATATTGAGTGCAGCACTTTCACAGTATCCTCTTTCAGGATTTGAAAGAGCTCAACTGGAATTCTATCACCTCCACTAGCTTTGTTCGTAGTGATGCTTTCTAAGGCCCACTTGACTTCACATTCCAGAATGTCTGGCTCTAGGTCAGTGATCACACCATTGTGATTATCTGGGTCGTGAAGATCTTTTTTGTACAGTTCTTCTGTGTATTCTTGCCATCTCTTCTTAATATCTTCTGTTTCTGTTAGGTCCATACCATTTCTGTCCTTTATCGAGCCCATCTTTGCATGAAATGTTCCTTTGGTATCTCGGATTTTCTTGAAGAGATCTCTAGTCTTTCCCATTCTGTTGTTTGCCTCTATTTCTTTGCATTGATTGCTGAAGAAGGCTTTCTTATCTCTTCTTGCTATTCTTTGGAACTCTGCATTCAGATGTTTATATCTTTCCTTTTCTCCTTTGCTTTTCGCTTCTCTTCTTTTCACAGCTATTTGTAAGGCCTTCCCAGGCAGCCATTTTGCTTTTTTGCATTTGTTTTCCATGGGGATGGTCTTGATCCCTGTCTCCTGTACAACGTCACGAACCTCATTCCATAGTTCATCAGGCACTCTATCAATCAGATCTGCTGCTGCTGCTGCTAAGTCACTTCAGTCGTGTCCGACTCTGTGCGACCCCATAGACGGCAGCCGCTCCCCTGTCCCTGGGATTCTCCAGGCAAGAACACTGGAGTGGGTTGCCACTACCTTCTCAAATGGATGAAAGTGAAAAGTGAAAGTGAAGTCGCTCAGTCGTGTCCTACTCTTAGCGACCCCATGGACTGCAGCCCACCAGGCTCCTCTGTCCATGGGATTTTCCAGGCAAGAGTACTGGAGTGGGGTGCCATCGCCTTCTCCACTGTATAATCATAAGGGATTTGATTTAGTTCATACCTGAATGGTCTAGTGGTTTTCCCTACTTTCTTGAATTTAAGTCTGAATTTGGCAATAAGGAGTTCATGGTCTGAGCCACAGTCAGCTCCTGGTCTTGTTTTTGCTGACTGTATAGAGCTTCTCCACCTATGGCTGCAAAGAATATAATCAATCTGATTTCGGTGTTGACCATCTGGTAATGTCCATGTATAGAGTCTTCTCTTGTGTTGTTGGAAGAGGGTGTTTGTTATGACCAGTGCAGTGAAATAAATACTAAGGATGAAATATAAAACAGTGATGACTACCGTTAACACTGCCGCACAGTATACAGTAAAGTTGTTAAGAGAGCAGATCTTAAGAGTTGTCATCACAAGGAGAATTTTTTTCTTTTTCTTTTCCTTGTATCTATATGAGAAGACGGATGTCAGCTGAACCTACTGTGGTCATCATTTCACAAGATATATAAAGCAAACCACCATGCTGTATACCTTAAACTTACATGGTGATGTATGTCAATTACTTCTCAGTAAAACTGGGGGAAAAAATGCAAAACATAGGTATTTTCCTGTATCTCTGCTGGTTCTATTAACATGTGGTTCTACCAGAAAGCAGCATTCACTCACGTATCTCAAAGGTTTTTATCAGTTTTGAAGTGCGTATAAATAACCTGAGACTGTTCAGAGTCAAGGAACCCAAACATCTGAATCTCAGACCGGAAGCTGGGAAGTGTGCTCCTGAGTTGAGAACTCTTCATATTCTCACTATTTTTAACTCTGGACAGGTATTTTTGCCTCCTGTTTCTGCTTCCCTGACCTTAACTCTCCCTGAATCCAGGAACTGTCACCTGTTCCCATAATTGGACCACCAACCACAGACGAGGCTTCTTGGTTAGCAAACGCATGCTGAGCACCTCCAGGGGGCCAGGCCCTGCTGTCCACGCCGCCACTCCCACGCCTGGGCTTTCCCTCAGCACAGCCCCTGTCCCTAGGGGCCTCAAACCCAGGTTCCATGCGGGGAAAGCCAGGTAAGTCAGGAGGAAAGGCTTCGTGGTACTTCCTTCATCCTCTGGTGAAGACGCTCTAAGGAGGGGGAAGAAACCAGCTTTCCCCTTAAACTGTCTCACACGGGTCACCTCATCCCCACTCCTACACGAAAGCCCAAGTCTGGATTCCACTAGCTGTAACATTCTGTTCTTCGCCACACTCCTAGCTACCAACATTGATAAGTCCACTAATCTCAGGACCAAAGTTATCTTCATTCTCTCGCTGGCCCATTTACTCACTCAACTGGGCAGCCCTGTCCACCTGTCACTGAGAACACACCGACCCTTTCTCCTATACCCTTAAGGCCTTCCACTGGCATCTCCTCTGCCCTGTACAGCAGCCCTAGGATTTCTACGCTGCCCAGTTTGGCTTCCCTCATGGCTCAGACGGTAAAGCGTCTGCCCGCAACACGGGCGACCTGGGTTCAAGCCCTGGGTTGGGAAGATCCCCTGGAGAAGGAAATGGCAACCCACTCCAGTATTCTTGCCTGGAGAATCCCATGGACAGAGGATCCTGGTAGGTTACAGTCCACAGGGTAGCAAAGAGTTGGACACGACTGAGCGACTTCACTTTCTTTCAATTCAGTGGATTAGATCTACGGACTTGATCTAATCCACTGAGTTATTTACCCTGAGTCTCTCTGACAAGAAAATTTGAGCTACGTTGACCTCGTTTGGTTCCTGGGGGGCTTAAACAGGCAGCGGCCACGAGCACCCAGCACACCCAGCAGCGTTTCTGAGTCCGGGGCACATGCCAGCAACACCAGTCCCCGCTGCCTCTCCCTGCCCCTCCCGCATGCCAGGCGCCTCCCGTCCGCTCACAGCCTCCACTCCTTCTACTCCTTCTGCCATCATCCTGTCTATGTTTCCCTGATGGTGAATCAACATCTTCCAGATCCAATCCCTCCAGGCTCTTCCTTGGAACAACTTCTCCAAGTTCACAGCCCATCTTAACTCTAACCCAGCACTTACATCGCCTCAGAAAGCCGTCTCCACCAAACATTTCTAAACCAACTACATTTCTCAGATTAGGAGTATGCATGTCATCTGGGGTTCTTCTAAAAATGCAGTCTGGTTCAGTGGGAATAGTCCCTGAAATTTTGCATTTCTAACACTTCCTCAGGCAATGCTGAGATTCCAGCACGTGGACACACCAGCTGACAAGAAACTAGATGATGATACCATTTCAAGATGCTACCACATGGGTAGGACGGCCAGGTTGGGAATTCTATTAGGTTGGCTGGAACACGTTCTTAAATAAATGTGGTGATGTTATACATCATTTTAATGCACATTTCTCGCTTTATGCTTTTGCTAGTGATTACTTGCTGTATATTTTATATTTATTTTGGACTATGGAAATGATGTTAGACAAAAAGCAAATTCGAGTGATTTCCTTACTCAAGTTCAAAATGGGTTGAAAGGACCAGAGACAACTCACAACATGAGTAACACATTTGGCCCAGGAACTGCTAATGGATGTTCAGTGCAGTGGTGGTTCAAGAAGTTCTGCAAAGGAGTGCCTTGAAGATGAGAAGTGCAATGGCCAGCCATTGGAAGCTGACAATGACAATTGAGAGCCATCATCAAAGCTGATCCTCTTACAACTACACAAGAAGTTGCCAAAGAATTCAGCGTCAACCATTCTATGGTCGTTCAGCATTTGAAGCAACTTGGAAAGGTGAAAAAGCTCAGTAAGTGGGTGCCTCATGAGCTGACCACAAATCTAAAAAAAAATCGTTGTTCTGAAGTATCGTCTCCTCTTATTCTATGCAACAATGAACTATTTCTCAATTAGATTGGGACGTGCAACGAAAAGTGGATTTTATACAACAACCAGCTCAGTGGTTGGACCGTGAAGCTCCAAAGTACTTCCCAAAGCCAAACTCGCACCAAAAAAAGGCCATGGTCACTGTTCAGTGGTCTGCTGCCAATCTGATCCACTACAGCTTTCTGAATCCCAGCAAAACCATTACAACTGAGAAGTATGCTCAGCAAAAAGATGAGATGAACTGAAAACTGCAATGCCTGCATTCGACATTGGTCAACAGAACAGGCCCAATTCTTTTCCACGACAACGCCTGACCACATGTCACATAACCAACACTTCAAAAGTTAAACAATTATTCTACAAAGCTCTGCCTCATCTGCCACATTCACCTGACTTCTCACCAACTTTCTACCACTTCTTTGAGCATCTCAATGACTTTTTTGCAGGGAAAATGCATCCACAACCAGCAGGAGGCAGAAAATGCTTTCCCAAGAGTTTGTTGAATCCTGAGCCACAGATTTTTAAGCTACAGGAATAAACAAACTTATTTCTTGTTGGCAAAAATGTGTTGATTGTAATGGTTCTTATTTTGATTAATAAAAATGTGTTTGAGCCTCGTTACCATGATTTAAAATTCACGGTCCAAAACAGCAATCACATTTGCACCACCCTTAATACCCTCAGTTTAACACCTGGAGAACTGAAGCTACATCTCGAAAGAAGCTGTTAGCAAGCCAGGAAGAAGCCCAGAGATGCAACCAGTTTCTCCCACAACACTGCGCTTCCCCAGAACCCCGCTATGCTCTAATGCCTGCTTGTCCCACCCAAGGAAACCCACTAGTCCTTCTGGTCACGTGACATGTCATCACGTGATGGTCCCCTGGAGGGCCTTCGGGTCTGTTCCCTGCCAATGTCAGGTATACATTTCAGATCACAGAAGTCCACAGCACAGGTTTCCTGGACAAACCCCATCTTCATTCTATCTTCCAGAAAGATTCTGGGCAAAACGATCTTTCTTTCTAGAATCCTTCTTTCTGGAACCTACAATGGTGCACCCAAGAAGGGGAAATGTGACTTGGGTTTGAAGTCTACATCCTAAAGCTCTGCATCTGGGTAGGACTCAAGGTCAAATGAGTAATCTGCCAGGCTTAGCAGTACACACAGGAAGACCTCAAAGACACTGTGATCCAGTTCAGATCACCGCAACAAAGCAACAACTGGAATAAACCAAGGCTCACAAATGTTTTGGTTCCCTGCGCAAATAAAAATTATGTTTATATTGTATTGTAGTAGTCTACTAAGTGTGTAGTAGCATAATGTCTAAAAAAAATAATATACATACTTTAATTAAAAAATATTTTCTTACTAGAAAATACTAACCATCATCTGAGCCTTCAACAAGTCATTATCTTGTTGCAAAAGTAATATGACAGATCACTGGTCAAATATAATAATGGAAAAAGTTTGAAATATTGCGAGAAGTACCAAAACGTGACACAGAGATACCGACTGAGCAAATGCTGTTGGAAAAATGACACAAACTCACTTGACATGAGGTTGCCACAACCTTCAATTTATAAAAAAGAGTATCTACAAAGTATAATAAAGCAAAGCACAGTAAAATAAAGTAAGTCTATAAACGTCCCTCTCAAAATGCTTTATTTGCAAAGCTCCTTTAAAACTGTAGTCACTGCCAAGTTTTGAAACAAAAATTACGATCATGCTTGGAAAAGGAAAAAAAAACTCCACCTTTTGGGGATGGAATTTATCTCAGGCCTAAGAGAAATCATGCTATGTAACAACCAAAAAGCTAAGTTAGCAAAGACTAATTTTATATAAATGATTTTCAGAAAAAAAAAAAAATAGCAAGATGTTTTAAAGAGTTTGAGGGTAGGCATGTTTTTCTCAACATGAAAATAAACCAAAATAGAGATTTTTGAAAACATCATACCATTTCTTGAGAAACATAATCTGGACTTTCTGTATCAGCAGAATAAAAAGAAAAGTCGTAGGTGAAGGTCTTGGTCCGTTCTCTTCCTGAGTCCCCAGTCCCTCCTTCTGGTATCTAGAGAGAGAAGATTGTGATAATAACAGTGCAACTAGAAAAACCATAATAATGTAAAGAATACTGTTAGCTGACAAGTAATCCACCCAATTCAAAGAAAAAAAAAAAAAACAATTGTGTAAAAAGCTCACAACAATCACCAATGTGCATTATTTATACCCTGACTCAAATCCATTTAATTCCTCCTGACCACCTTCTCAATGAAGGAACAGAAAGCAAACATGAACTCCTCCCAGCCTCTCATTCAGGTTCTCTACAATACGACCCAAGGCTAACTTTTCTGGACTTTTTATCATGATTACCTTATAAGAGCCTGACATTCTGGCCAAAGCTAAAATCTGCAGAACTCCAGGGGGTGCTGTTCACACAGATGACAATGTGAGAACAGATGTGTGATCTACTGGCTCCACTGAAAACTCCAAGTCAGACGCCGCCTCTTCCATAAGGCTCCCCTTGGCACTCCATCCAGAAGTAGTTTCTCCCACCCCTAAGAGACGAGCCTCTCCCAGGACACATTCTATTATGAGTCTATGGCATATGTTTGCATCCATCTGATTTATCTTGCTACATACCAAAACTGAACAAAAAAATCATGTTTAAACATCTTCATATGCCACCAATGCCTCACACAGCTTCCTGGATATGTGCTAAATAAATTTAATCAGTATCATATTTGCCAACATAATTCAGATACTACACTATGTCTCCTTTTCATCATGGGGGACTGGAATGCAAAAGTAGGAGTCAAGAGACATCTGGAATAACAGGCAAGTTTGGCCTTGTAGTGAAAAAAAAAAAAAAGGGAAGCAGGGGAAAGGCAAACAGTTTTACCAAGAGAACACACGGGTCACAGCAACACCCTCTTCCAGCACAAGAGAAGACTCTACACGTAGATATCAGCAGATGGTCAACACTGAAATCAGACTGATTATAGTCTTTGCAGGCAAAGATGGAGAAGCTCCATACAATCAGCAAAAACAAGACCAGGAGCTGCCTGCTCCTCAGATCATGAACTCTTTATTGCCAAATCCAGACTTAAACTGAAGAAAGTAGGGAAAACCATTAAGTCATTCAGGCATATATGATTATACAGTGGAAGTGACAAATAGATTCAAGGGATTAGATCCGACAGACAGAGTGCCTGAAGAACCATATAGAGGTTCATAACACTGTACAGGAGGTGGTGATCAAAACAATCCCAAAGAAAAAGGAATGCAAAAAGGCAAACTCTGTCTGAGGAGGCCTTACAAATAGCTGAGAAGAGAACCGAAAGGCAAAGGAGAAAAGGAAAGATACATCCATTGGAATGCAGAGTCCCAAAGAAGGTAAGGAGAGATAAGAAAGCCTTCCTAAGTGAACAATGCAAAGAAATAGAGGAAAACAATACAATGGGAAACGCTAGAGATCTCTTTAAGACAATTAGAATTCCAAGGGAACACTTCACGCAAAAATGAGAACAATAAAGGACAGAAACAGTACGGACCTAACAGAAGCAGAAGATATTAAGAGGTGGCAAGAATACACAGAAGAATCATACAAAAATGTCTTAATGACCTAAATACCCATGACAGTGTGGTCACTCACCTGGAGTCAGTCATCCTGGAATGTGAAGTCGAGTGGGCCTGAAGAAGCATTACTTCGAACAAAGCTAGTGGAGATGATGAAATTCTAGCTGAGTTATTTTAAATCCTAAAAGATGATGCTGTTGAAGCGCTTCACTCAATATGCTAGCAAATTTGGAAAACTCAGCAGTGGCCACAGGACTGGAAAAAGTCAGTTTTCACTCCAACCCCAAAGAAAGGCAATGCCAAAGAATGATCAAACTACTGCACAATTGAAGTCATTTCACATGCTAGCAAGGCAATGCTCCAAATCCTTCAAGCTAGGCTTCAGCAGTACCTGAACCAAGAACTTCCAGATGAACAAGCTGGGTTTAGAAAGGCAAAGGAACCAGAGATCAAACTTCCAACATCTGTTGGATCATAGACAAAGCAAGGGAATTCCAGAAAAACACCTATTTTTTGCTTCATTGACTACACTAAAGCCATTGACTGTGTGGATCATTAACAAACTGGATAATTCTTAGACAACGTACTTGTCTCCTGAGAAATCTGTATGCAGGTCAAAAAGAAACAATTAGAACCTTAAATGGAACAACGAACTGGTTCAAAATTGGGAAAGGAGTACGCCAAGGCTGTATACTGTCATCCTATTTATTTAACTTATATGCAGAGTACATCATATGAAATGCCAGGCTGGATGCAGCACAAGCTGGAATCAAGATTGCCAGGAGAAATATCAGTAACCTCAGATATGCAGATGACACCACCCTTATGGCAGAAACAGAAGAGAAACTAAAGAGCCTCTTGATGAAGGTCAAAGAGGAGAGTGAAAAGCTGGTTTAAAACTCAACAGTCAAAAAAGCAAAAATCATGGCATCTGGTCCCAACATTTCATGGCAAATAGATGGGGGGGGGAATATAAACAGAGACAGAGTTTGTTTTCTTGGGCTCCAAAATCACTACAGATAGTGACTGCAGCCATGAAATCAAAAGATGCTTGCTCCTTGGAGGAAAAGCTATGACAAACCTAGACAGTGTATTAAAAAGCAGACATCACTTTGCTGAAAAAGGTCTATCTAGTCAAAGCTTTGGTTTTTCCAGTAGCCATGTACAGATGTGAGGGCTGGACCATAAAGAAGGTTGAGTGCCAAGGAATTGATATTTTTGAACTGTGGTGCTGGAGAAGACTCTTGAGAGTCCCTTGCACAGCAAGGAGATTAAATCAGTCAATCCTAAAGGAAATCAGTCCTGAATATCCATTGGAAGGACTGATGCTGAAGCTCCAATACTTTGGCCACCTGATGCAAAGAGCCAACTCACTGGAAAAAGATTCTGATGCTGGGAAAGACTGAGGGCAGGAGAAGGGGGTGACAAAGAATAGGATGGTTGGATGGTATCATTAACTCAATGGACATGAATGTGAACAAACTTCAGAAAATGGTGAAGGAAAGGGAATTCTGGCATGCTGCAGTCCATGGGAATCACAGAGTCAGACACGACTGAGTGACTCAACAACAGCACTATATGTACTATAAGCTGTAAAAAAGAAAAAATTTTAAGGTTCTTATTATTAAAATGTTTAAAACTCCAGGCACCTATTGCAGTTGTATCAAACAAAGCAATGTTTGCAAAACTCAAAAAGCAATAGAGTAATCAAGGAAAATGAGATTCCACAGCACACAAAGAAAGGATATTCATCCAGAGCTCGGCTCTCCCCACTGGTTCCGGTAAATACACTATTAGAATGATGGACTTTGTCTACAGCCCTGTGAGTACATAAAGACACAGGAAGCAGAGCAAAGTGAAGGTAACCAACAGCAGAGAAAGGGTGAGCCAAGCAAGAAGATGTGGGTGGTCAGAGGAGGAGAAGCCAGGTGCGGCTGGGCAGAGCCAGGAGGAACAAGAAGTGCAGGTCAGCAGAGCAAGAAAAACATTCCACTGCAGAGGCCGCAGGCGAGGGGCACTGGCGCCTCAGAGGAGGCCTCTGGAATCCCCCAGGGCCACGGCCTGTTTGAAGATGGGCACATTACTGGCTTCCATCACTGGGGATCAGGTTGCATGACTTTGAAACTGGATTACAAAGTGTCCAGTCCCCTGAGCCATGAATTAACAGAAATCCAACCAGAGGGTGATCTGTACTTGGCTGCGGGGCAGCAGGCCTCTGAAACCCAAACCTGTGAGCTAATGACCAGCCTCGGAGAAGGAGGGGCTTGGGTCCTTAGGGGCGTGGTTCCTTTATTACTGGTTTTACACACTTCTTTTGCCCATAAATGGCAAGTTCTCAAGATATTTTAAATACAAAAGAACTTGCCATCTTAGAAAATTCTGGGATTTTTCTTTTTTTTTTTTTTCCAGGAAAAAATTTCAGTTTTTTACATTTTTTCATCTCCTGAGTTTTGAATAGTAATACCAGCTCCTCCTGCAAGGTTTACAAAGTTACTTTCAGTAAAAATGAAAACAGGGACTTCCCCGGTGGTCCAGGGGCTAAGATTGCACAATCCCAATGCAGGGGGCCTGGGTTCCATCCCTGGTCAGGGAACTACATCCCACATTGTACAATGAAGATCAAAGACCCCGTGTGCCACAACTGGGGCCTGGAAGAGCTGAATAAATAAATAAAAGTAAATACTTTTTAAGAAATGAAAACAAATCTAGGGTCAAAGCGTATAATAATCCACAATGAGCTCATTTCCAGGCTGAAAATCCACAATAGGACAGAGGATAAAAATGCCTGGTCTCACCTCCCCAGGCTGAGGCCTGGCTCTGCAGCTAAGGTCAACAAAACCAGAGACAGGACAGGTAACAGATAATCACCTGTCACCCATTTGCTTCGTGGCCAAGCCCAAGCCAAGTTCAAGCTGACATCATTAACTGAACTGAGAGAAGAAAGCTGTGAAAACAGATGCGTCCTATTCACCCACAAACCATTTAACACTGAAACAAAGCACGCAACTCAGAACTGGAGCCAGGCCAGGTCACTACTTGCCTTTAAGTTTGTGATGGTCGTTTTGCTTTTCTCCATTTGAATAATGAATTTGGCTTCCAAGTCCTTTTCCCTGCAACACAAGTAATTCAGTATTGGTTAGGTAGGACAGAAAAGGGTGCTTCTACAATTTTTGTTGTGTTTACTTTTTATGTACAGCGACCTGTTTTTATTCAGCACATGAAGCACAATCTCTAACTCCTTCTCCACATAAACATGAGGACAAAACAGGCCGTTATCAAAACCTTAAGACTGAAAATGCTGCATTACTCAAACCCTGGGAGAATGTCTACATGGGAGCCAAAAGGAGCATAAATGCAAAGACAGAGACCGTGGATGGCGCTCTGACTCTCGGTAAGAGGGGCCTGCCCACCTGGGACAGAGGACAGGCACCTACGCTCCATCCAGGATGAGGACTGAGAAGAAAGAGGAGTGCGTGCTCACAGCCAGGATGCTCCCAGAGGCAGCCAGGCCAACCCCTGCCCCCACCTTTTTCTACCTCCATCCAGAAACTGGCATTCCCAGAAAACACTGGAACAGGAAGTTAAGAGAACTCCTAAAATAAACAAGCCCACACCCACACAATGAGGAGGGTTGTCCCTGGTAATGGGGAGAGGAAGGTCTCTAGGTACTGCTGTGGATAGAGGCCAGGGGACCCTGAGTGGGAAATTCAAAGCGGAGAAAAGTATACGCAGGAAACCACTACTTGTATTTAAAGATAAAAAGGATAACCTATTTATCTTTCAAAAGGTCACCTAGGGAGAAAGAAGAGACAGAGAACGAAGCTAGATTTCTACAAAAACATCTTGATCTGTAGATCGTGTTTAAAATGATGAAAATAATTTACACAAAAATAAAACAATTTTTATTAAATAACCTAAAACCCAAAAGTAAGTTGAAGTCAATCAATCTGTGCACTGCACAGTGAGAACAGATCTCATGCTAGATTCCTTGGGCAGGAGGAATCTAGGCTAAGGGAAAAAAGAACTATTAATACAAAGACATTGTCAAGTTTTTTTTTAGGCATCATATTTTGGTGATAAAATAAGTGTATTTATCCTAGCATTTCTGTCTGCGTGTAATACATGAGGGATAATACATGAGTAATTATGTTGCTGCCCCTGATAGCCAAGTTTTTGGTTTGAAAGGAGATACAAACATCAGATTTGTTAAAAAGAAACTGTAACACCAAAATGGGAGTCACTTAAGCTAAGCCCCACCAAGACCTAATACCTAACTTAAGGCAGCTTCAGCCTCTCCCAAGAGTAAGTCTTGAACCAGTCCATCTGGAAATTCCTGGTCTAAGGTAACCTGCCTGGTAAGAACCCCTGCAGTCCCCCAGGGAAGCTGACTTTGCCTGATATAATCCACTTTTTTTAACTTCCTTGTCACAGCCTCCTTCTGCCCATAAAAGCCTTCCATTTTGTACAGCTCCTGGCAGGGCCTTTCTACTTGCCAGGTGGGGATGCTGCCAGATTCATGAATCATTGAATAAAACCAATAAGATCTTCAAATTGACTTGGTTGAATTTTTTTAAACAGATTGATGACATAAGGTAAAAACTCCTTAGTCCTAAATCTAAACGGGAAATCTAAGATGAACTTTATCTGAAACTGAAAAGAAGTACTCCCCAGCTTTGTCCTCGGAAAAGGCCTAGAGTCTTATGGCCAAAGTAGTATCTAAATACCATTTTCCACTAAGCTATGCCAGGGCTTACTAGAGACGATTCAATTCAGATACTCAGGCAGACCTCAGAGATACCGTGGGTTCCTTCCAGACCGTGGCAGTAAAGCGAGTATCACAACACAGTGAGTCACATCAACCTTGCTGTTCCCCAGAGCGTATCAAAATTATGTTTAAAATGTGCAATAGCATTTTGTCTAAAAAAAAAAGGTACATACCTTAACTTAAAATTACTTTATGACTAAAAACTTCTAACCATTATCTGAGCCTTTGACAAATGGTCATCTCTTTGCTGGTGGAGGGTCTTGCCTCAGTGTTGGTGGCTGCTGACTGAGGCGGTTTCTTCATATGTGACAACAATGAAGTGCTGCTCGCTGACGGACTCTTCCCTTCATGAACAGTTTCCCTGTAGCATGCAATGCTATTTGACGGTATTTAAACCACACACTCAAAATTGGAGCCAATCCTCTCAAACACCGCTTTATCAACCAAATTTATGTAATATTCTAAATCCATTGTTGTCACTTCAATAATCTTCACGGCATCTTCACCAGGAGTAGATTCCATCTCAAGGAACCACTTTCATTGTTCATCCGTAAGAAGCAACTCCTCATCCATCAGAGTTCTTTCATGAGGTGTAGCAATTCAGTCACATCTTCAGGCCCCACTTCTAAATCAGTTCTCTTGCTATTTCTACCACCTCTGAAGTGGTATTATTTCTTCCTCCACTGAAGTCTTGAACTCCTCAAAATCATCCATGGGGCTGGAATCAACTCTTCCAAACACCTGCTAATGCTGGTATTGTGACTTCTTCCCATGAAGCATGAATGTTCTTAATGGCATCTAGAACGTCAAATCCTTTCCAGAAGGTTTTCAATTTACTTTGCGCAGATCCATTGAAGGAATCACTATCTATAGCAACTACAGCCTTATGAAGTATATTTAAATAATAAAACTTGAAAGGGGAAGTTACTCTTTGATCCGAGGGCTGCAGAATGGATACTGTGTTAGCAGGCATGAAAACAACATTAATCTCCATGGCATGGGTGACCAGGAGCATTGGCAATGAACAGTAACATTTTGAAAGCAATCTTTTTTTTTTTTTGAGAGAAGGTCTCAACAGTGGGCTTAAAATATTTAGTAAACTATGTTGTAAAGAGATGTGCTATCATCCAGGTTTGGTTGTTCCATTTACAGGGCACAGGCAGAGCAGACTGAGCATAAATTCTAAAGGGTCTTAAAATTTGTTGGAATGGTCAATGAGCTTTGGTTTTAAAGTTACCAACTGCATTGCCCAATGGCAGTCCTAAACGACATCTTCTTCCAATCGAAAGCTGCTGTGTCTACATTGATTATCTGCTGTTTAGTGCAGCCACCTTCGTTAATGATCTTAACTAGATCTTCTGCATCAGCAGCATTTGCTGCTTCACTTTGCACTTGGATGTCATGGAGACGGCTTCTTTCCTTAAACTTCATGATCTAACTTCTGCTGCCTTCAAATTTTTCTCTCGAAGCTTCCTCACCTCTCCTTGCCTTCATAGCATGGAAGAGAGTTAAGGCCTTGCACTGGATTAAGGGAATCTTGTAGCTAGTTAGATCTTCTATCCAGACCACTCAAACTTTCTCTACAACAGCAATAAAGCTGTTTTGCTTTCTTATTCATGTGTTCACTGGAACAGCAATTTTAATTTTCTTCAAGAACTTTTCCTCTGCATTCACAGGTAGGCTAAATATTTGGCACAAGAGGCCTAGCTTTCAGCCTATCTCGACTTTTGACATGCCTTCCCCACTAAGCGTAATCACTCCGAGCTTTTGATTTAAGATGAGACATGCACCTCTTCCTTTCGCTTGAACACCTACAGGCCATAGTAGGATTATTAAGTGGCCACTTTCAAAATGACTGTGTCTCGGGGAAGAAAGAGGCCCTGACATCATGTCATTTTCCCTACCTGGGTTGTTCAATAATGACAAAAACCTGCAAGGAATGTAAAGATGGAAGCAGAACCTATAGATTAAAAAAGATTTTAGAGACTTATCCATTGACTGGATCTCAATTCATATAGAAAAACATTTTTAGAAATTATATGACATGAGGGAAAAATTAAGTCTGACTAGATATGTGATTATACTAAGGAATTATTAAGTGTAATAATGCTATCATGTTGAGTCTTACAAGGTCTTGACCTTTTAGAGAGAGACACTGAAACATTTCAAATGAAATGATGTCTGGGACTTATTTTCAGATAATCTAGTAGGGGGTGGAACTGGGAAGGGGAAGCACCCTGACCACCTCAGGGTGAACAGAGACAGAACACACACCAGCCAGAAGCCCGAAGAGTATGCTGCAGTAAACACCATTCAAGAGCTACAGTGGATCCCCATGGCCTAATTCAGCTTCTCCAGGCCAGTCTGAGGAAGTCCAGGGTTGGGCGAACACAACACTGGCTCAGAGACAAATAAATGAATCCCCCTCGCCTGTGTGGAGCTTCCACTCCACCCTCCAGGTCTTTGGGCGGCTCCACTGTGAACCCAAAAGTGAGAACTGCCTTGGGGAAACCCCATGTTCATGGAGCTGGAAAACACACACTTATCTTCACAGCATTCAACTTCCAAAGCACATTCTGCCCACGGAGAAAGCCAGGAGGATTCCCTTTGTTAATGACATCCCTCCCGTTTCCACCTGGGCCATTTCTCAGTCATTCACCAGTCTACTGTGTTTAGCTCTTGCACTTTAAAACCACTAATGTTGTCAACAAATAATCTGCCAGCAGCACAGAAACCACCCAGGGATCTGAGGACTAGTCCTTGACAGGCGCTCATATCACCAGCCAATTCTTACTCATAAAACAGGAAGAAAGAAACTTCTCTGACGGTCCACCGGTTAAGACTCCATGCTCGAACACAAGGGGCTCAGCTTTGATCCCTGGTTGGGGAACTAAGATCCCACGTGCCACCAGGCATGGCCAAAAGAAAAAAAGAACAGACCTCACACTATACACAAAAATTAGAGATGGATCATAAATCTAAATGCGAAAGATTAAAATAAAGGAAAAAATATTTAAATAAAGTAAAATGAAATTGCAGGTCACATGGCGCCCACCACTCTCATCGATGGGAAGCCAAAGGGAAAGGAGCCCCAGGCTCGAAGCCACGAGTCTTTGAGAGCCACTAAGTTTAAAGGGCTCTCCCCAGGATCATTGACTCCAAACCCATAGGAAGCCACGACAGTACATGCCCAGTTTTAAATTAACATCCACTCTATAAAGACATGAAGGAAGATACTGACTGAATGAGCATCTTTTCTACCAGCCACGTCTGAATCAAAATTGAAGATGCTCCAATAAATTAAAAAAGAAAAAAAACTGAAGACACTCAGTGGGTTTCAACAGGTTTATACAACCTTGAAACAGCAGGTGGTGGGGCAGGATGGGATGGGGTTGGGGAGGTGGCAGGCTCACTTTTCGGAGGGTTCAGAGTTTCCTCAGTTCCTCAAAGGGCTCTGTGCCCCAAAAGATGGGAACCCCAGCTCAGACCCTTCTTATTCAAGTGCAACGCAGGAGCCAGCAGCCCCCAGAGCTCATTAGCAATGAGGGATCTCGGGTCCACTGCAGACCCGCTGAACGGAACCTTCTTGGGACAGGAGCCCTGAGGGACCCCAGTGACCACTGACACTGGGACGCCAGGCTGGGGCACTGTCTGAACATGACAAAGTCATAATCGGCCTCAGTTACTCTCACAAGACAAACTCTACCATGTAATCTGCTTCCTACACTGGGAGACACGCTAACTTTGTACTTCGACCTTTAAGTCTTACTTGTAAAATCTCATGACAGAACTGGAGATAACCTCGGTCAGCTGACACTGACTTGACTCTTGGTTCTGAGTTGTACGGTGGCTTCAAACCAAGAGCAATGCATGTCTAACATCATCAGATCTCAGAAGTCATCTGAGTGTCCTGATCTCCAGGCTCCCACATCCTTAGTACCCGGCCAAGCTTCCAGCCCTGTCAATACCCAGACGGTTTCCCAAAATCACTGTAAGGCTGCTGCCAATAGCTTGAAGTCATTTTAAGTCACAGCACAAGTCATTAAGATAAATAAGGAAAGCCATCTGTTCCAGAAGGAAATTTCACAAATAACAATTTCTTAGATTGCTTCTTTCTTAAGCATAAAAACTAAAATTGTAAGAAAAAGAAGTATCTTTACTCTGAAAGTAATCTTTAAGAATAGCACTATAAATATAAAGAAGCTAGCTAGCGATTTAGCCATAGACAGTGAATCTCAATCTAGTTACGGAAAATACGGGAAAGCCAATGTAATCT
Organism: Bos mutus; assembly: GCF_027580195.1. Taxonomy (NCBI): domain Eukaryota; kingdom Metazoa; phylum Chordata; class Mammalia; order Artiodactyla; family Bovidae; genus Bos; species Bos mutus. The sequence continues at coordinate 71,636,492 of NC_091629.1, read as the reverse complement.
CTAGAAAGTGGTTATGATGGCTAGTGTGATTAAATGCTGAAACGAACTCCTGATGCCCTCATCCCCGGTGGATTTCAGGCAGCTCTCCGGCTTCCTAGGATTTCAGAGATGACGAAAGGAAGGCGGCGGCCCCTGGCTCCTTTCTCTCCACCCTGCTGACCCTACCACCCAGGCTCCTTGTCCCCTGGAGACTGGCTTTTGCTCCAGCCTCTTCTGCACCCCCAGGGCTTCTAAGTATTGCATGTGGCTTGAGGGTCCACATGACACTCCCTTGGGCAGCCTTGCTTTCTCCCCTTCCCCCCAACCAACAGTCCCATCTGACCTACCACCAGGCTACCAACCTTGGTCACTTCTGCCACCATCCCAGGTCGCCCACCACCTCCTCCTCGAGTCTCTTTACCTCCAGCCTTTTCCTCCCCTCTTTCTGAACATAGAGAACATCACGTGGTTCCCCAGCTTTATAGCAACGTCCACAGGCCACAGGGTGAAGCCCAACTCCTGGCTATACCCAAGGCCTTCCGACCCAACTCAGCCTAACCATCCACACTACTCCCCCCACATCCCGGGCAGTGCGCAGCCTGCCCTCCATATCTTCCTGAGGCTTCACTGAGCCTCCGCCCCAGCCCCTCGTGAGCTGGTCTCACCCCAGTGTGAACCTCTAGAAGGAAGGACTGCACGTGGCAGGTGTGCACGCCTGCATCTGGCATGGTGGGTGCCCGTAGACAGTTGCCGAATGTGACAGACCAACTGATCAAGACCAAAGCACTGAATGGACACTCCCCATGAAGACCACTCTTCCCCAGGGGCGCTGCCCTCCTGAGGGCCACGCTCCCACCGGTCTCTCATCATTTCTGCTTCTAGATTTCCCACTCAGGCCCTCGAGTGAGGCTTGTCCCAGGTCTAGACTGACCCCCTACCCTGTGAACCTTCAAAAACCCCTTCATCCCACCCACACAGGCTTCAACCCTGCTGGTGTCATCTCTCCTGTCGTCTAGAGGGTCCCAGGGAAGCAAAAAGCCCACTTCCTCTGCACCCCACAAGCTGAGCCCCCTGCACAAGGGCAACGCTCATAACCACAGCTCAGTGCTCTGTCTTCCAGCCCTTCAGCTAAAATCCACGTGACGCCAGGCTCGGGTCAATTTCCTCTGACATTTATGAAACATGGGAAATGAATCTTGACATTTTTCTCATATTGAGGAAAATAAATCATCCTGAAATATTATTTGAACATTGATTTGATAATAGAGCAAAATGAACTATGTCTCTCCCTGGCCACTTTGGTGAACTGGGTTTCTCAAGTGAAAAGTCAGTTATGGTTCACTCATATAAATAAGTAATTTATTTGAAAGGTCTGGAAACTAGATCATAAGATGCTACAAATGAACCCACTGGAATAATCAGACTGAGTTACAGATCAATACTGGGGGAAGTGGGGGAGAAAGGAAAAGATGCAAAATATCCACTCAGAGAAAGAGATGAATTATATCAGCTGCTAGATATGAGAGCAGAGAAAACTTGTTAGAAAAAAAAAAAACTGTTAATTCAAGTATTTTTAAAATGTTTCAAAATTATTCAGCTATTCAGACTGATTCCCCTTGTGCAGCTGATGGTGTTTGGTCATCCCATAACGGAACAGCGAGGCTGGGTGACGCCGAGATCCCCAAACTGCGTCACTAGCCTGGAAGAGTCCAAAGAGTGGCTCGTTCAGCCTAGCTCTGAAGTGAGCTAGCATTCCCAAATTCACCTGAAGAGTTACATACTATGAACCAATACTTGAACTGCCTTCGCTTGAGGGGCAGGAGGACACTCAAGAGCAAAAATTCTAAACTCTGTTTTAAAAAGAATGCATAAATGTAACCTTTAAAACTGTGAATCACTATATTATGATAGCTCTTATATGTGGAACCTAAAAAATAAAAAGCCAGTAAAAATGAACTTATTTACAAAACAGAAATAGAATCACATATAGAAAACACATAGATGTAGAAAACAGTCTTACAGTTACTGGTAGGAAGGTGGGCGGGGGTCATCGGAAGGCTGGGAATGACGTACACACTGCTATTAACACAAAATAGACAAAAAGCCCTTATTGCAGGGGACGCCCCAGCAGGCCAGTGGCTAAGACTCCACGCTCCCAATGCAGGGGCCTGGGTTCGGTCCCTAGGCAGGAAACTGGCTCCCACAAGCTGCAACTGAGCCTGCATGCCAAAATTGAAAGATCTCACAGGCCACAGTGAAGACTGAAGATCCCGCGTGCTGCAGCTAAGACCCAGCGCAGCCTAATAAATAAATATTAAAACAAAAAAGAACCTATTGTACAGCACAGGGAACTCTCTTCAATACTCTGGTAATGACCTCTATAGAAAAAGAATCTTTTAAAAAGAGTGGATATATATGTAAGTGATCCACTTTGCTGTACAGCAGAAACACATCATTAATCAAGTATACTCCAAAAAAAATTTTTTTTTTCAATCGTGAATCACTATATTGTACAGGCTTCCCAGGTGGCTCACTGGTAAAGAATCTGCCTGCCAAGCAGGAGACACAGGATCAGTCCCTGGGTTGGAAAAATTCCCTGGAGAAAGAAATGGCAACCCACTTCAGCATTCTTGCCTGAATACTTCATTTAGTAGAGAATCCCACGAACAGAGGAGCCTGGTGGGCTACTGTCCATGGGGTTGCAAAGAATCAGATATAACCTAGAGACTAAACAGCATGTTGTACACCTGTAACTTATATACTATTGTATATCAACTATACTTCAATTTAAAAACAAAATACAAGTATAAATTAACTGATATAACTAAATACAAAATAAAAAGAATGCATGACCTCCATGGGTACTACTATGGGAAGAAGTCCAAGGAACACCGTTAAGTGGGGGAAAGAACCAAGCACGCAGATGACATCCAGTGTGCAATCACATAAGCAGATAAAAAAGCAGAGAGGATATGCACACTGATGCTTCTAGACGCACAGAACACCGCTGAACATTTGCAAAATGCTAAGTGTGAAGCTGGTGGCCTCTGGAGAGCAAGTGGGAGCAAGACCTCAGGGGATGAGAAAATGAACTGAAATATTTCACTGTGGGAATTATTTCAGCATGATTTGATATTATGTTGATTAAAGTAAATTTAGTTAATTAAAAGGCAAAAGACCCTGATGCTGGGAAAGATTGAGGGCAGGAGGAAAAGGGGATGACAGACGATGAGATGGCTGGATAGCATCACCGACTCGATGGACATGGGTTTGGGTAAACTCCAGGAGTTGGTGATGGACAGGGAGGCCTGGTGTGCTGCGGTTCATCGGGTCGCAAAGAGTCGGACATGACTGAGTGAATGAACTGAACTGAAAAGGCAAAAAGTCTCTGACTTTAGGCATCGGGTGGCTCCTCAGCACCCTGGGGTGCGTCCAGGTTCTCAAAGGGCTGGCTCACTGCCCCGGCTCTCCCATCACAGGGGACACACCCCCCACCACCACCACCCACCACCCCGATTTGCCTCTGCCGCACCCCCACCCTCCGCATGTCCACCAGGCCCCAGGCCCCGAGAGGTCAATATTCAAAACCAGGTGAGATCCCACCTTTGCAGGAAGCAGTCCTGCTCTCCAAATGCTCAATGAGCTGTTCACTCCTCCTCCCCACCCAATGGCACTTTTTCCCTGATTAGGGTGCCAGACAAAACATGGGAAGCCCAAATAAACTTCAGTCTCAGATAAACGGATGTTTTAATGTAACTGCATTCCAAACATTGCCTGAGACTTATTCAGACTTCGCGGCTCTTCCACTTAGATGCAATTATACTCACCTCCCTCCCCCAACCCAGAGAGGGAGCGACCTCAGTGCCCACTGCAGTAGCAGAGGCTCCATTAAGACGTGTCGCCTCGCCCGCCCATGTCAAAGCTTGAAATCAAACTCAGGGCAGACCACTCTCCTGCAACCCTCTCTCCCCGAGCTACTCCTCAGCCTTTCCAGCTGGTTCTGAGCATGCAAATATCTTGCTGACTTCTCTTAGCTGCTGTTCATAAAAATCATAAAGCATTGGCTCAACTTTTGCGAAAAACCCAAGGGCTTTTCTCCTCAAAGACACACAGGAGTGGGTTTTCAGGCCATCACCCTGACTGCATCTTGGAACATGCCTCGCCACACAGCGGTGAGCAGTATGTCAGCAGGGCCGTGACCCACATCCCGGCGCGGGAGCCTGCTCACCTGGGCTCCCTGGGGGCTGTCCACGGCGAGCCAAGAGCAGCATCCCAGCTTCCAATGCTGGGAGAATCTCAGGCCAAGTGAGATCCTCTGCTGGGCCGGGACCTTCACTGTGGGAGAGAGCCATCAGGCTGTGCCTCTTACAATCTCCCCGGCCGCAAGAGCTTGCGATAAACCTACACGATTAGGCAAGAACCAACTGTTCCGGGCTGGGATCCCCAAGGAGCGGACGGTCTGAGGGAGCCTGGCGGGCAGGGTGTGCCCTTGGGGTCCGGGCCTGGGAGAGGAGGACAGGGGATCAGGACGGGCAGAAAGGGCAGTAAGCTGCGACCAGACCCAGCGGTGGTCCAGGCTGACCCATGGGCTGTTCTGGAGGTACAGCCAGGTACCAGGACCACCGGCTGCCTGGGAAAGGGGTCTAACATCGAGCATCCGAGGGGCTGACCCAGAAGGCCACACAGACAGCACCCAAGCGGCCAGGGAGCCCATGCTTCACAAAGGAAACTCTGTGCATGAAGGCACAGGGTCCACCACCCCGAGTGCTCTTAAACTGATGCTGTGGAGGGTGCCGTTGAGCGGCAGCTTCAACCACCCCAAACCCCCAGCGGAGAGTGAGGAGCCAGGGCTGCAGGCCTTAAGACAGGCCTTAAACCTGCTTAAACCTGCTTTCAGGCTGAGCACGCAGAATTGATGCCTTCAAACTGTGGATGTTGGAGAAGACTTGAGAGTCCCTTGGACTGCAAGGAGATCCAACCAGTCCATCCTAAAGGAAATAATTCCTGAATATTCATTGGAAGGACTGATGCTGATGCTGAAACTCCCATACTTCGGCCACCTGATTGGAAGAACTGACTCACTGGAAAAGACCCTGATGCTGGGAAAGATTGAAGGCGGGGAGGAGAAGGGGACGACAGATGAGATGGTTGGATGGCATCACCGACTCAATGGACATGAGTTTGAGTAAACTCCAGGAGATGGTAAAGGACAGGGAAGCCTGGAGTGTTACAGTCCATGGGGCTGCAAAGTTGGACACGACTGAGCAACTGAACCACCACCTGCTTTCAGCTTTCCATTGAAGGAAGGCCAGCATAACCACCAGAAGTGTCTCCATACCCAACAGGCTTCCCTGAGACGTGCAGAATCATCAGAGAAGGTTTAGCTGGAGATCTAAATGACAGATCCTTATCCAGGATGCTGGATGGAGAGATCCAGATATTCCTTCAGTCCACAGATACTCATGAGACCTTCAAATGACAAACAGCACTCTCAGCACAGGGACAAAGTGGTAAACAACACAGAGTACTGTCTGAAGTCTTCATTTTAGGGAGGGGGTTAGAAAAAAATAAATACCATTGTAGATACTGGTAAGTGCTAGAAATAAATGAAAGGGTGTCCTAGGCTGGGACTAGGGGCAGAGACAGGGAGAGGCAAGTAGTCAGACAGGACCTCTCCAAGGGGCGGCGTGGGAGCAAGGGCTGAATTGCAGCGAGGTAGACAGCTGGGAGGGCAGCCCATGAAAAAGGAACAGCAGGTGCAGAGACCCTGGGGCAAGACCCAGCCAGAAGTCTGGGGAAGAGAGGGAAGGTTGGTGGGACTACAAGAGGGGAGGCGGGGAGCAAGACAGGCCAAAACAGGGGCAGGGGCCAGATGACACCAGGAACCGACGTGGGACAGGAAGTTTCAGACACAGGGAGACAAGGGAGGGCAAAACGCTGCTACATTTTTAAATGACCCCTCAAGCTGCTGCTTAGACTCCGGAGCAGGAAGAGAGCACAAGGAGACCAGTGAGGAGACTGATACAAGCCACACAGAGACACTGGACCGGGGCAAGAGCAAAGATGTGTTCAAAAGGCAACACGGTCAAACCCGGGTTCCTAAGCCCCGCCGAGCAATGGAATCATCTCAAGAGCCCAGCCCCGGCTTCCCAGGTGAGAACATCCAGGATGGAGACCAGGTGTGGGTATTTAACCTCCTGGGAGACACTAATGGCCAAGCGTGATGCCCTCCTCAACCCAGAAACACTGGAATCCTAAAGTGTGGGGAAGCCTCACTGCCTTCCAGCTCCTTCTCAGGCGCCCTCTGCTCAGTGATGCCCTCCCTTCCTCTAAATCCCCAATTCCAGGACAAAAACCCAGGGCAGGGTTGTGCCTTCTGCGGTATCACTGCTGCTTCTGGCCGGGGCTTCTCTTTGAAGTCTAGAACATCACAGAACTGAGGAACACTGTTACGTGGGGAAAAAGACCAGGTAGCAAAAAAGCGTGCAAACTTTGATGCAGTTTGCAGCAAAAAAGCAAGCAGGGAAGAGAAAATAGCATGTGCATACACCAAGTAACTATATTCTCAATTTCCCTAAAGAAGGTTATAGCTAGTAGCATTCTAAAAGCACAGGAGCAAGGTTAGTTCACTGCATATAATGGATGCCTTACTCTGGGAGTTACGCTTAATTGTGCCATGGAACCCTGATTCCAGCTGAGAAAAGCTGGTTGAAAGCTCAAGAATTTCATACGAGACAAAAACTCAAGCCTCAAATCTTGAAGGACCAAATCGTGCTCAAGACTGCAGACGACAATGACACTTTCTCAGGGAATTCTGGAGGCGATGCAGGGGGAGCACCTGAGATCAAGATCCTGATGGCTGGAGAGCCGAGGGGAGGCTCATCACCACATGGAGGCGAGAAGAGGGGGTTGGCTCAGGAGAGAGGAGCCCCAGCCCAGCCCTGGTCTCACCCACAAAGAACCCAAGACCCCAGAGGTGAAGTGACCGGGTCGAAGTTGCTCCTGCTGAGTCAGCCTTGGGAAAGGTTAGAGAAATTCAGCCACAGAGGACCGTCGAGGACATGCCAGGACCCCAACTTGATTTCAGTGACATTCTCCTCAAGGTGGGAGCTCTGCAAGCTCGGCACCCATGGGATCCCAGTGGGCAGGTCAGCACGTTTAAGGGGTCCACAGGAAGATTAGTCTAAACAGGTGCAAGTCACCAGCTGCATCAGGTGCTGGATGGAGGGGCACAAGAAGCCCATCCAGCCTCGGCTGCCACCCACGCCAGTCACCCGAGCTCCCTGCCGTTCTAAGCTGGCCCTTTTTCCAAGACACATATGGACCCTCACACCAGTCCCGCTGCCTGGACGGTGCTTTCCTCCTCCATTTCACTTACCCTTCAAGATGCTTAACGAGCCTCCTCCTCCAGCAGGTCTTCCTAAACAGCCCTAGCCAACGTCTTCTGTGTGAAGTCCTACCATCACTCACCACATCTGGGCGGTGACAGCCCACAACACACCACGGAAGCTGCCGTTTTCTACCCACTTACGGCTGGGCCACTACACTTCATCTTCCCCACCAGTCTAGATGCTTCCCAAAGGCAGAGGTTATGCCCTGCTTCTGATAGCTACCCCGACACAAACTGCAGTGTCCTTATATACAGTGAGCACTTGGATGAATGGATGAACGAAAGAATGAGTAAGCAAATGAAATCAACGAAACAGCTGAAAGCAAGATGCTTTTCTTAAATTCAAGCACTAAAGTGAAGGAAATGCTTCCAAGTTTATGACATGTTTTCGATTTTTAAACGCAGGTAAGTACACCCCCATAAACACCAGCTCACCTGGCAGATGTCAACTCCAAAACAGACACGAAGCTCACCCTTCCTGCAGACCCACAGCTGTGACTATGACTCCAAGAGTGAGCCACAGGGACCTTCCCTCTCTTTTGAGTCACAGGAAAGAGGAAAAGCCAGGATGTGCACATGGCCAAACTTCTCCAGTGTGCCTCTCCAAACACACAACTGACCTATTCATTTTTTATTTTAAAGTGAAAGTTTAAAGGGGGTAGCATAATATAATAACGAGAACATAAGAAGATCTATTAATACTTCTTTTGTTCTTCTGTGTTCAGACATTAAGTTGACTCATGCACAAAGAGATCAGCTTAGTGCTACAGCCCCGCGAAATACCAAGTTCTGTCTGCTCTGCACCCACACCGCCACTACAAAACTCCTTCCAGATTTACCTCCATTTTAGAAAAATGTTCTCAGTGGCAGCCTTTGAGGGAAAAAAAAAAAAAAAATACAATAGCTGGCACGTAAAGAGAAGATTGATTCCTTTTATAACACTGCTAGCTAAGTATACCTGACAGAAGGGTGTGCTACGAAATACTAAACTGCAGGGCTGTTTCTTCAGGACTTCACTCGGCGTCGAGGTGGAATGAGATGCAGTCGTGGTCTCTCGCAGCGTTTCCACCAGGCCCAGCCTCAGGTGTTGCCCAGCAGAGCGGGTTAATCATCATCAGGAGAGCACCACGCTTCGGTGAGCTGGGTGCAAATTCTGACTCTGAGTAGCTGCGAGATGCTGGCACTTTATTTAACTTTGCTGAGTCTTTGCTGCCTCGCCTATAAAAGTACTGAGCTTCCCTTATGTATAATTTTTTGCTGAGAGATATGACAGAGGAAAGCAGACCACACAAGGCCCCACACCAGCAGAAAACCAAAGTGCCCTTTTATTTCCACCACAAATCCGAGACCCAAACATTTATTCAACAAATATTCACGGTGCCTCTCCTGCCCTCTGGGGACTGACATTCATTTTAACAAAACCTTTCCAATCTTTTCCCAAAGTAAGTAGAAATGGAGGGAATCCAAAAAACAAATTTTGCCAAATTTTCTAGCCAGATCTCACAAAATGAGCAACGACCATAGAGCTGATCTTCATAAATTTTGTTTATATAATGCTTATCATTTGAAGCATGTAATGCTTATCATTTGATGAACAACACAATCCAGAGGCCATAGTTTGTAAAAAAAAAAAAAAAGATAAGAATGTGAGAAACAGGGACTTCCCTGTGGTCCAGTGGCTAAGAATCCAAGATCCCAATGCAGGGGGTCTGGGTTCAATCCAGGGTCAGGGCACTAGACCCCAAAGCTGCAACTAAGAGTCCGCCCGCTGCCACGAAGATTCAAGACGCCACGTGCTGCAACTATGACCCGGTGCAGCCAAATAAAAAAAATTTTTTTAACTATTTAAAATTAAAAAAAGAACATCAGAAACACCAAAATTCACTTAAATATCTATGATTAGGTCTGGTTATTCCTGACTGAGCACGCGGACCGCGCCATCTGAAGACACACCATCCTTCCCGCATCGTGCCCATCCCTGGGGCAAGCGTGCAATGCACACTCTTACACACAATTAATGGGAGCAACAGTCACCAGAGGCAGGAGGAGGTCAGCGGACAAACACACTGGTCTCCCCTGCACAGGGCTCTCCAGGGATGCAGACATACGATCGTAGCTCTTGCCTGCGATCACCCACGAGGACGAGAGCAAACAGGCTGTGGAAGACAAGCCAGCATACAGCTGGGTAGGCGTCCAGACCAAGGAGAGCCCAGGCTGTGGTCAGCAGGCGAAACAAAGTCAGCCCAGAAAGGAAGCACAATCGTGACCAAAAGTGACACGTAGGAGGTAGGGCACCAGAGGGTTTCACCTGGAAACACGAGGCCGTCAACAGGAGGAGAGCATGGAGACCTCCCTCGAGGCATCCGGTCCCCAGAGCAAAGTGCCGTCAATCCCCTCCCAGCAGGGCTCCTGCCTCGGGAGCCCCCCGGCACCCCACCTGCACCCCACACTCATTAAATCCAACTCTCTGGGGTGGGAAGTCTCAGTCCAGGTGGAGGCCAGTGTCTCAAGCTCCTGGCTCCTCCAGTCCCCCCACTCAGTGTCCCAGGGGCAAGGCAGGGCTCACCCATACTCAGGCCACCACCAAAGCCCTAAAAGGAAAACAAATCATGACCCAGACCTGGGAGAAACCAGGTGAGAGAGACGGAAAAAGAGCAAGCCCCAAAATCCCTGAGGCTAAGGAGAGAACCCCGCCCCACCCCACGCAGGTAGGCGGCCTGCTCAGAGCTACAGCTGAGGTTCGGATCCAAACAGCCGGGCTGAGGTTCCATACCTGTGACCGACCAACGCTTTGGGGACCACTAGGCCTACCCATCCCCAAGCCTGCCTCCGAGGGGGCGCCACTTTCAGAGGGCAGACCCCAGGCCCTAGGCAGAGGACCAAGCCTCGCAGGCACCCGGAGCCCACAGATGCTCCCTACAGACCCGTGTCTCCCAGCAGCTCCCGCCCCCATGTGCCCTCTCTCCTGATCTTCGCGGCCACCAGGAAGCACCTGCATCTCTAAGCGCTCGGTGAGATTCAGGGATGCGTGTGGCTCGACCATGGGACTGGCAAACGTGGACGACGCTGACATGCAGGCGAGTAGGAAGGGAAAGGTGCAAAGTGTATGAGTTCTAAATAAAATAAAGAAAGGACGAAGAATTTTAAACCTCCATTCTACACCAAAGGTTTTACAGGGACACCCGGGATAAGGACTGATATATGCTGCGTTCTAAAACACCTACGCGGGGAGGTATAAATGAGGAGTTTGGGATTAACAGACACACTACTACACATAAAACAGATAAACAAGGACCTACTGTGTGGTACAGGGAACTATATTCGATATCTTGTAATAGCCTATAATGGAAAAGAACTTGAAAATAACTGAATCGCTGTGCTGTACACCTGAAATTAACACAACACTGTAAATCAACTATACTTCATTAAAATTATAAAAAATTATAAAAATAAATAGACAAAATGCCTTTAATTTGGGGTGTGTGTTTTTTTTTAAATCCATGGCATTGATGTGGGAGGCAATCCTGGCAAACGCCAGTAGGAGGGAAGGGAAGTGAGACGGTAAAAGGACAGAAGTGTATTAGAGGTGTATTATCAAGCCAGTTACACTGTGCACGATGGAGCTTAGTTTCACCTGGGGACTCTGGAAATGGTATGACATACAGACTTCAAAGTTACCCCAAAGTTACCCCAAAAGTTACCCCAAAGTGCCCAAGAGGGGAATTTATACTCGTGGATCACTGGTTGAGGGCTGGTTCTGGGGTGTTAAATTACCCAGTGATTCCAGCCTGTTTCACTTTGGTGCCCAAGACAGTCGTCAGGCAGGAAATGCAGGTGTTGGCAGCTGGCGTGTCATCACATGTTAAAAATCAGAAGGTTTTACATACAAACATACAAACCTGGGTTTCAGACTTCTCTGGAAGCAGAGGACCCTCTTGCATCCGCATCGACAGCAGGACGGGCTCCTCGCAGGGTCCTGCCAGCCAGCCCCTCACCTGGCTCCCCAGACCTGGGCACTGAGCCCCCCACCCAGAAACCCACAGACTTCACAGACAGGGCTGTGCCTCTAACAGTAAAACCCTTGAGATGACCAACTGCCAGCAGATTTAAATGAGCTGACCATGCCTTTTCAAACTTCCTGTACCTTCTGCTGGATTTCATGACCTCCTCCCACCCACAGTGCTGGGACAGAGCGACAGAGTCCTGGAAAAGCTGGCAGAGGCCCCGAAACTCATCAAGCTGACTTTTAACAATACATAATTTCACTCAGCCAGAAGCAAATAAGGTTTGATTCGTTCAGGAATTAAGGGTTTATTGAAGAAACCACCAGGAGGTGGCTTTCTCTCATTTCCTTTTGTCTTGTCAGAGTGGGCTGCCCCCTCCCTGATTATTCTTCCGGACTCCTGGGTAGTATCTTCACCCCAAGTGTCCTCAAGGCACCTCGAGAAGAAGAAACTGCCCTTGCCCGAGCTGTAGCACTGGTGCAGCATTCACAGGCTCCTATTCAAGAGCTCACCCCAGATTCCTCGAAACCAAATACCCTGCCACGATTTACACACAGAAACCAGAGCACTCACCTCGTCGTCAAGCCTGAAGGGCCTGAGGTGAGAAAGTCCTCTGATAGCCCCATGCTTTCTGCAGTAAAACGGAGACAGAGCAGAACAGGCCTGGCCTCATTTCTGGGCTCTGCTGAGCGGAGAGTCCTGGCACAATAAAGCGGCCCCTCCTACGGCCACACAGGGGGAAGGAGGTCTCAGGTTGCACCTGGCCAGCCTACACCTCTAGTCTGGACGTCATCTCAAAGGCAGAGATGAGAAGCAGGGGAGACGGCCCTCCTTGCAAGGATTCTCACTGACAATACGGTGACATCGGGTGAGCAGGGCCCCTTCTGCTGCACTCGAGTCCTCAGCTCGCAAGTGTCGCCCTCCTGTTCTCTGATGATTAATCAAGCTTTTCCATGTGGCCTCCACTCTGCTGCACCATCCACGCTGCTTCTCAGCCCCTCACCTTTCGTGGCTCTTGTTGGCCTTTTTAAAGCTTGGCAAATCCCGCTCAGCATCTGAAATAGGAGGCTCTCCAACAGGAGTGCTGAGACCTGGCCCCAGGCTTCCCTGAGTCACACGGGAAAGACACTTGAGAGCAGCTGTGTCTGCCTCTGAGGTTAAACAGGTGGATAAAATCACATCACACTGAAGCCACACAGAGAAAGCAAACTGCTGGTCTCTTCCTAGCAAATGCGACCTTAACAGAGCCCTGAGGAACCGCTTTCAGCTGCTCCCGTGAAGCCTCTGGGCGCTGCTCCCTCTACCCGCTACACTCACCGGTGCCCGCTACAGGCCTGCTTGAGCCGCCTCTCCCTCCAAGGGCCTTTCCCAGCACCCCAGGTCTCAGCGAGGCCCTGAGCCCCATCACAGGCTTCCACAGCACCACGGGGCTATCCCACGGCCGCAGGGCCTGCACGGGGCTGGAGCCCCCATCGGACTCCCAACATGCAGCCCAGCGGCTTCTCACAGTCTGGGGCGGGGGGCAGGGAACTGGGAGAGGTCCAGACCCTTTTCATAAAGATGCCGGGACACCACGTGCCTTTTCACTCTCACTCATGACTGCTTAGTGAAGTTTTCCAGAGGCTGCAAGATGTGCCATGACAATGTGCTCAAATATTCTTCTAAAAATGTCTGCTCTGGGGTTTCCCTGGTAGGCCAGGGGTTCAGACTCCACACTTCCAGTGCAGAGGACTCGGGTTCGATCCCTGGGCAGGGAACTAAGATCCCACATGCCACTCACCACAGTCAAAAAATTTTAAAAACAATAAACACTTTTTTTAAATATAGAAAAATAAAAGTAATATGTTTTTTACCTCCAATGTGGTAAAGATACTGATATAACCCACAAAACAAAAGCTCTCTGGGTTCATCAATAATTTTTAAACAATCTCCAAAACCTTTTGGGAACTGCTGGTCTAATACAAGACCTGGCATACAGCCAGCAGAGTTTGATCAATCTATTAATCAATCAATGACAGGGAAATGAAACCTCTTTCTAGAAATACACTGACATCTAGTTTGTAGTCTGGTAAAGACAAAAGATGGAGAAAAGAGGTGCCCAAGCGTCAGGATTTTTTGCTTTTTTTTTTTAAGTTGGCTCTTTGTTAAGAAACGAAAGAACCAGATTCCCCAGCTAGTTGGCGAGACAGGCAGGTGGATGGGTGGGAGAGGAGATGAATGAGTAGGTAGATGGGAGTGAGTGGTAATGAGGACGGAGGGTGGGTGGACAGATAAGTGGATGGATGGATGGGTGGGTGGGTGGATGGGTGGGTGAATGGATGGATGGGTGGGTGGAGTGATGGGTGGGTGGATGGGTGGAGTGATGGGTGGGTGGATGGGTGGAGTGATGGGTGGGTGGATGGGTGGAGTGATGGGTGGGTGGATGGGTGGGGTGGATGAATGGATGGGTGGGTGGATGAGTGGGTGAATGGATGGATAGATGGGTGGGTGGGTGGTGAATGGATGGATGGATGGGAGGGTGGGTTGGGGTGGGTGAATGGATGGATGGGTGGGGTGGATGGGTGGGTGGATAGATGAGTGGATGGGCAGGTGGGTGGGTGGATAGATGAGTGGATGGGCAGGTGGGTGGATGGATGGATGAGTGGATGGGCGGGTGGGTGGACAGGTGGAGGGGTGGGGTGGACGGGTGGGTGGACAGGCGGGTGGGGTGGATGGGTAGGTGGGGGGGTGGCATGGGTGGGTGGATGGGTGGTGATGGGTAGATGGGTGGACGGATGGGCGGGTGGGGTGGTGGCCGCATGTGGCTGGGAAAGTAGGGCTGCTCCAATTCCAAGGCACTAGTTCCCACCCCTCTGCATTCAGTCACACCTGATGCCCACCCAGGGCTGCCTGTCAGTCTCACTCCTTGGCTTTCACACACGTTAGAAAAGTGTTACATCCATTTGTGAAACAGTTCCCATTACCTACAGAATCAGCTTTAAGTTATACCATTTCAGGATAACAAAAAGGAAGAAACGATAACGAAGTCCAGACGGCATGACCCCGGAATCTGGGCCTCCCAGCCCTGTGCCCGCGCTCAGAGCCATCTGAAGTTTCGGTCACGTGACAACACTGCAGCTCCCCAGTCACACTCCCTAGCCTGGGGCCGATGGACCCTTTCTGCTTCAAATGCCATCGCCTACCTTGTCTGCGCAGCCAACTCGTGCACAGAGTCCGGCCCTCAGTGGTGGAGTGTTCCGGGCTGTCCCTCCCAGCCCTGAAAAGGTGCTCCACTCAATACCTGTGCAGCCCCTCACCACCATGCCCTGAGTACCCACCATCACCCACAGAACTGGGGACATTCTTTGTGTCTACGGCTCCCACTAGGTCATGAGCTACTGGAGGGCAGGGATCGTGAGCCTGTTCATCTCTGACAAAAGAAAAAGCCCAATAAAAACTCAATGGCTGGACAGATGCCAAGGTCACCAGAAAAATACCTGCTCTTCACCACATGAAGCCTATACAAACCACAGAGCTCCATTTCTGTTATAACATCTACCTGTAGACTTGAGCTCACATTGATTCTCCTTTATCACAACATATACTGCATTTTATTATCTACACAGAGACCCTAACACTAGGTGACAAGCGGACAAAGTCCACTCATTACTGAGTTATATAAGATTCTGCTCCATCATCACACTACTCATGTGAAATCCCAAAAGGCACAACACAAAATTATAAGTTACCACTGATTTGCCCACTCTGTGCAAGCACTTTACCGCCATGAATTCCTTACGCTGTGAAAATAACCTTCCAAGCAGGTATCACTGTCCTCACTGTACAGATGAAGGAAGAAGAGATCAGAAGACTAAAGTATCCTTTAGAAAACCATGCAGGTAGTTACTGGCAATAGCAGGAGGCAACTCTGGGACCATCTGACTCACCTACCTTTCAACACCCATGCCTCTCTTGCACCTTCACTGAGCACCGTGTGAAAGTCTGGAATTATGAGGCAGTGAAATTTCTGTCCTGCTAATTTAATCCAGCCACAGTACTGAGATGTCCCTCCAAGGAAAAGATCCCACACAAAAAAAGCAGTTTCTCTTATGTGAGAGCACTTAATGTCTGCTGAGTGAAGGCAGAAATGAATAAGAAATGGAAAATCAATAACTACAAACATGGGCCAAAGCCTGAAAAAGACGGTAGAGAAAATAAATCAGATTTATCCAAGACCGATTATCAATAGCTGTCTCTCAAAAGTCAAGAGTAAACTAAAATGAAGAGGGAGAAAGATGGTAAAAGCAGAAACAACCACAAAATCCTCTGACTCTTTATAATCAAGAGAGAGAGGAATTCCAGCCAAGATCAAATTAGAGACAATCAAATCCATTCCAGAGCACTTAGGTTCCAGGAAAGAAAGAATAAATTCCTTCCACTGGTCCTTTAATTCATTTATTAGTCATCAGAAAGAACAGAAAATCTGAGAGCTTTCAGTAGGATGTACAGGTTAAGTTAACACTAGAAATAAGGCTCTCTTGGGGAAAAGCCCCATCGAGGATTAAAGGTCCCCAACTGTCCTTCTCATTGACACGTAGAACAACTAATCCAACCAAGGGGTCAGCAGCTCAAATAATCAAGGATGTCAGGAGGCAAAATTCCTCAGTCCTTTGAGGAGACAGAGGTACTGGGGGCCTGGGAGGAGGGTACCTATTCTCACCTTTAATATAGTGTATCAGTATAGCCAAAGTTGGCCCTAAGAACAAGAGAAGCTAAAAAAGGAGATATTTTACAAGACAACTAAATGACTTGTGTGATCTTAGACCAGAGAAAAAGATACTATAGGGGCAACTTGGGAAATCTGGATGAATCAGACCACTGAATAATACTGTATCAAGCTCCTTGCCTGGTTTTTAATTATACTACAGTTGTACAAGGTGAAAAATACATGGGAACGCTGTGCTATTTTTGTAACTTTTATACCTATTTCAAAATGAAAAATTTTTTAATATTTTTCAAAACAGAAGAAAAACATCTCAGCTGGATCACCATATATGAGCACCAGCCCAGGACTACAGACTTTTTTCTCATAGTTGCCCTTCTAGCTGACCAAGCAGAGATAACTCCTATAAAAACACTAACCTTACAAAAAGGAAGCGAACAGGCCAAAACCTAATATTTTAAAAGCTATATCTCTACAACATGCTTCATTTCTGAGCTAGTCTCCATCAACCTGAATGGTTTTTCTGGAAAGCTCCCTCGGAAAGTTTAAGTCCCACTCAGAGGGAACTCACAAAGTAATTTAGCTGTGCCCCAGGCTGAGTCACCTTGATGACTTAGACTCTGTTTAATAAACCCTGAAAATAAGGATCTGGAGGTTCATCCAGGCAAGAGACCCCAAGACCATGAGGCACAAGGACTTGAGAAAGAAAGCTCCTGACAGTGGACATCCCACGGTCGGCTCAGGCTCCTAGATTCTTTGGCTGAAAATTCTCATTCTAAGCTTTATTTATCCTCTTGGGGTCAAAAGCCCAACCCCCACCTCCAGCTTCCCAGAGGAAAGAGGACTCACTTTCTAGTAACATCCTAATTTCAAAGTTCTCTCACATAGAAAAATCAGATTTTACCAAGTTCTGCTCTGAATAATGGATTCACTACACGAAGGTTTTCAAACTGCCAATTATAAAATCAGTTTAGTGGATAATAACCATCTTTTTTAAAAAAATGAAACGGTACAGAGTACAAAACCTGAGCATGGACTGAGCTGATAAACGATTTACTGCAGACGTTTAAGTGCATCAGTTCAGTTCAGTCGCTCAGTCGTGTCCGACTCTTTGCCACCCCATGAATCGCAGCATGCCAGGCCTCCCTGTCCATCACCAACTCCCAGAGTTGACCCAAACTCATGTTCATCGAGTCAGTGATGCCATCCAGCCAGCTCATCCTCTGTTGTCCCCTTCTCCTCCTGCCCCCAATCCCTCCCAGCATCAGAGTCTTTTCCAATGAGTCAACTCTTCGCATGAGGTGGCCAAAGTACTGGAGTTTCAGCTTTAGCATCATTCCTTCCAAAGAAATCCCAGGGCTGATCTCCTTCAGAATGGACTAGTTGGATCTCCTTGCAGTCCAAGGGACTCTCAAGAGTCTTCTCCAACACCACAGTTCAAAAGCATCAATTCTTCGGCGCTCAGCCTTCTTCAGAGTCCAACTCTCACATCCATACATGACCACTGGTAAAACCATAGCCTTGACTAGATGTACCTTTGTTGGCAAAATAATGTCTCTGCTTTTGAATATGCTATCTAGGTTGGTCATAACTTTCCTTCCAAGGCGTAAGCGTCTTTTAATTTCATGGCTGCAGTCATCATCTGCAGTGATTCTGGAGCCCCAAAAAATAAAAGTCTGACACTGTTTCCACTGTTTCCCCATCTATTTCCCATGAAGTGATGGGACCGGATGCCATGATCTTCGTTTTCTGAATGTTGAGCTTTAAGCCAACTTTTTCACTCTCCACTTTCACTTTCACCAAGAGACTTTTTAGTTCCTCACCACTTTCTGCCACAAGGGTGGTGTCATCTGCATATCTGAGGTTATTGATATTTCTCCCAGCAATCTTGATTCCAGCTTGTGTTTCTTCCAGTCCAGCGTTTAAGTGCATAGTCCTGCACAATTGTCATCAGCCTTCCAAAGCACAAATGTCCTTCATTGGAAACATGATTAACCCTTTTTCACTAACTCAGAGGTAGAAAAATGTTTTAAGTGAACTTATACTCACAAGAACTTTTATCAGAAAATCTGAAATGTTCCCACAGGCAAAAATAAATAAATAAATACTGTTGAAACAGAAGGCAAAAACTTTTCCTGCAAAGTATTTCCTTCAGATATGCATTAATTACAAAAAGGAAAAAAATATAACAATACGGTGGACACCACCTTGACCAAGGGACCAAGGTCAATATCACCAGTAAAGAGACACACTGGCATTATGAACCCCCATGATAGGAGACATAGGGCACTCACGTGGCATTCTACAAATTCTCCACACGCCAGAACCGAATACCTTCACTTTAGTCATGACAAAATGTCAGAGAAATTCAAACTGAGGGACATTAAGAACAAAGCTAGAGCTCCGGGGTCCAAGTTCTGGGAAGGTTAGGGACCCGCGATATTCCGTGGCCGCGGAGATGTTCGAAGAGACCCGGAGGGGGCGCTAGGGGTCACGCGGCCATGCCAGGGGCGTGCCTGCGGGCGGTGCCTCGCTCCCCCGCCCCGTGAGCCTCTCTGATGCGTTTCTTTTCCAGAGTCCTGCGTCTCTTCCCAGCGCGGCCGAAGCCTTCAGACCTCTCCGGACAATGGCGGCAGTCGAAGTACTGAAGATTGGTAAAAAACTCTATGAGGGTAAAACAAAAGGAGTCTACGAATTGTTGGATAGTCCAGGAAAAGTCCTCCTGCAATCCAAGGACCAGATAACAGCAGGAAATGCAGCCAGAAAGAATCACCTTGAAGGAAAAGCTGCAATCTCAAATAAAATTACCAGCTGTATTTTTCAGTTGTTACAGGAAGCAGGTATCAAAACTGCTTTCACCAAAAAATGTGGGGAGACAGCTTTCATTGCACCTAAGTGTGAAGTGATTCCAATTGAATGGGTTTGTAGAAGAATAGCAACTGGTTCTTTTCTCAAAAGAAATCCTGGTGTTAAGGAAGGATATAAGTTCTACCCACCTAAAGTGGAGGTGTTTTTTAAGGATGATGCCAATAATGATCCACAGTGGTCTGAGGAACAGCTAATTGCTGCAAATTTTTGCTTTGCTGGACTTGTTATAGGACAAACTGAAGTGGATATCATGAGTCATGCTACGCAGGCTATTTTTGAAATACTGGAGAAATCCTGGTTGCCCCAGAACTGTACACTAGTTGATATGAAGATTGAATTTGGTGTTGATGTAATCACCAGAGAAATTGTTCTTGCTGATGTTATTGATAATGATTCCTGGAGACTCTGGCCATCAGGAGACCGAAGCCAGCAAAAAGACAAACAGTCGTATCGTGATCTCAAGGAAGTAACTCCTGAAGAGCTACAGATGGTAAAGAAAAATTTTGAGTAGGTTGCAGAAAGAGTAGAGTTGCTTCTGAAACCAGAAAGTCAGTGCAGGGTTATAGTATTGATGGGCTCAACCTCTGATCTTAATCACTGTGAAAAAATTAAGAAGGCTTGTGGAAATTTTGGCATTCCATGCGAACTCAGGGTCACCTCTGCCCATAAAGGACCAGATGAAACTCTGAGGATTAAAGCTGAGTATGAAGGAGATGGAATTCCTACTGTATTTGTGGCAGTGGCAGGCAGAAGCAATGGTTTAGGGCTGGTGTTGTATGGTAACACTGCATATCCAGTTATCACCTGTCCTCCTCTCACTCCAGACTGGGGAGCTCAGGATGTGTGGTCTTCTCTTCAATTACCCGTGGTCTTGGCTGTTCAACCATCCTTTCTCCAGAAGGATCAGCTCAGTTTGCTGCTCAGATATTTGGATTAAATAACCATTTGATCTGGGCCCGACTGCAGGCAAGTGTATTACACACATGGATTTCCTTGAAGCAGGCTGACAAGAAAATTAGAGAGGCCAGTTTATAAGAAAGAACATCACTGCATTTTTTTAAGGAGGAAAACTATAATATTCTGGTTTAGCTGCCCCCCCCCCAAAAAATCAAGATGGAAAGATTTTAAATCATTGAGAGAAAAATAAAATTTGTAAGTGAATAAATGCTTTTCTCAATTCAAAAAAAAAAAAAAAAAAAAGGACAAAGCTAGTGGAGGTGATGGAATTCCAGCTGAACTATTTCAAATCCTAAAAGATGATGCTGTTTAAGTGCTGCACTCAATATGCTAGTAAATTTGGAAAACTCAGCAGCGGCCACAGGACTAGAAAAGGTCAGTTTACACTCCAATCCCAAAGAAGGGCAATGCCAAAGAATGCTCAAACTACCGCACAATTGCACTCATCTCACACGCTAGCAAGGTAATGCTCAAAATCCTTCAAGCTGGGCTTCAACACTCTATGAACTGAGAACTTCCATATATCAAGTTGGATTTAGAAAAGACAGAGAAACCAGAGATCGAACATCTGTCGGATCATAGAAAAAGCAAGGGAATTCCAGAAAACATCTACTTCTGCTGATTACACTGAAGCCTTTGACTGTGGATCACAAAAAACTATAGAAAATTCTTAAAGAAATGGGAATACCAGACCACCATCCCTGCCTCCTGAGAAACCTGTATGCAGGTCAAGAAGCAACAGTTAGAACCGGACATGGAACAATGCACTGGTTCAAAACTGAGAAAGGAGCACATCAAGGCTGTATATCATCACCCTGCTCATTTAACTCACATGCAGAGTACATCATGAGAAATACCAGGCTAGATGAAGCACAAGCTGGAATCAAGACTGCCAGGGGAAAAGTCAATAATTTCAGATATGCAGATGATACCATCCTAATGGCAGAAATCAAAAAAGAACAAGAGAGCCTCTTGATTAAGGTGAAAAAGAAGCATGAAAAAGCTGGCTTAAAACTCAACATTCAGAAAATGAAGATTATGGCATCCAGTCCCATCACTTCCTGGCATAGGGATGGGGAAAAAGTGGAAGCAATGACAGACTTTATTTTCTTGGGCTCCAAAATCACTGCGGACAGTGACGGCAGCCATGAAATTAAAAGACGCTTGCTTCTTGGAAGAAAAGCTGTGACAAACCTGGACAGCATATTAAAAAGCAAAGACACCACTCTGCCAACAAAGGTCTGTTTAGTCAATGCTATGGTTTTTCCAGTAGTCATGTACAGATGTAGAGGGTTGGACCATAAAGAAGGCTGATCTCCTAGGAGATCAAACCAGTCATTCCTAAAGGAAATCAACCCTGATTACTCATTGGAAGGACTGATGCTGAAACTCTAATACTTGAGCCACCTGATGTGAAGAACTGACTCACTGGAAAAGACCCTGATGCTGGGAAAGATTGAGGACAGGAGGAGAAGGGGCTGACAGAGGATGAGATGGTTGGATGGCATCACTGACTCAGTGCACATGAGTTTGGGCAAACTCCAAGACAGTGAAGAACAGGGAAGCCTGGCATGCTACAGTCCATGGGGTCACAAAGAGTCAGACACAACTGAGCGACTAAACAGCAGCAGCTACTAAATAACTCACTGGCACTCTCTGGAGTCTCAGAAACTGTCACTGACCAGAAGAGTTTAAGGAGACAAAGCAACTAAATAGCATGTGGGATCCTGCACTGGATCCCAAAACAGAAGAAGGATGTTAGTGGGAAAACCATGTCCAGTTACCAGGGTTGCCCTTGTTAATACCTTGGTCCTAACAACTGCACCATGGTTACATACAAAGCTGATTCAGAGGAAGCTGGGGGAAGCATATATGGGAACCTTACTGTATAACTATTTCAAGTTAAAAAAAAAAAAAACCTTTTTCCAAAGAACAAGAGTGTTCTGTCCCATAAACCACGTATCACTGAAAAATAGTGTTTTACCACCAATTCTCTAACCTTAAGAGATAAACATAACAAATTTTATATGTATTGTGTATAATTAACTTAATACACAGGCTTCCCTGGGGGGTCAGATGGCTAAAGGATCTGTCTGCAATGTGGGAGACCAGAGTTCAATCCCTGGTTGGGAAGATCCCCTGGAGAAGGGAAGGACTACCCACCCCAGGATTCTTGCCTGGAGAACCCTATGGATGGAGGAGCCTAGCAGGCAACAGTCCATGGGGTCACAGTGAGTCAAGCTCAACTGAGTGACCAACACTTTCAGTTTCACTTTTTCAACTTCATACACAGGGAAAGCCCAAAGCCTCCTTACCGAGGCCCTTCCTTGGCCCGCTCCTACCTCCCCATCCCCTAACATCTGACAGGAAGATCATCAAGATTCCCCTGCACTCACAGGGAGCGACGCGAGGCATCCCAAGGATGCTGATTCCTATATGCATCCACGAACTGAGAGACTGGGGAGGAGGAGACAGTCATTAATGCAGCAAGTACATTCTGAGTGCCCATCCCTGCCAGGCACCGTTCTGGGCCCCTGGAAAACAGCCACGAACAAACCTGACAAGGTTACCAGCTTTCATGGAGTTTACATTCAAGGAGAGGGACGATAAACAAGAAACCAAACAAAAATCCTTTCACATGCACACGCACAGAACTCAATCACGGTAAATGCCATGAAGCCGATGGCCAATGCAGTTGATAAAGACGTCTCAGAAGAAGTGGTATTTGAGCCAGGACCTGATCTTTCTCTAATCCCCAGTTTCCTCATCTAGCAAGTGGAGCTAAAAATATTCACTCCTGTGGACTGTTGTCAAGAATTAAATTAGATAATGATGGCAAAGGTTTTAGCAGAGTTCCTAGTGAGTGAGTGCCTAGACACAGTAATTGGTGCCAAAAATCACTTACCAACACTATTACAGTGAAGCACTTTCTCAACTGACTTTAAATTCTGTGTTGACATTTGCTCCACGTGTCTATGAGTGGACTGCTGATCACAGAAAAAGTTCCTTCCCCTCCCCTGGGCAGCAACAATGAATAATGAATATACTTGGGAAAGAACAGAGTAGGAAACACAAGCTCGGTGCAGAGTCGGAGGAAGTGAAGGGACGCACCCAGGCCCCTCTGGCAGTCCCTCCCGTGTCTGGTGAGAGTTACTGGGCTGAACCCAAGGGGAAAAGGACTACCTTTCCGTGAGGGGTTTCTGCGGGCTGCTGTCTGTAACTACAGCGAGACAGAAGGCAATCCAGGCCATCGAGAACAGAGGGAGGCCCTGCCCTGGGGAGGGGATGGAGGTGCTGGGGCGTTGTCACATCAGCCCCAGGCCAGAAGTATAATGTATTTCCTTCCACAAAACAGGCCTTAGCAAGATTACATCCCAATTCCAGGATCCACAAAAACAGAAAAAGCTATTGAAATAATTTAGAAAATTAATTGTGAAATGAGACTGTGTAGGCTAAATCAGCTTTAGACCAAAGTGCTCTCTCTACATTGCACCACTGGACATTTCAAAATAACCTCTGACACAAACACACACACACACAGATGCCACGAATAAAATAAAGCAAATTTTACTATTAAATTACACTTACTAAATACTCAAGTCACTTAACATTATTTCAAACTTCTGGTACTCACATGTGCAAGTGCATCACACATATTAAGATAGTTTTAAATTTTGTGTATGAAAAACATCGCCAGTCATTTGCTTCATGTTACTTGTCAAGTCCACCTGAAAGTGGAGGAAGTCAAGTCTTACCTAAAAGAAAGAAAAAGCCTCCATCTGCCCCAGACTCCATGAGTCAGGGTCAGCGCCAGCACAGCGCTCCCCGGGGAGTCTCCCCGGGGCCCCACAGCTACCCACCCGAGTGCCTACTGCCTGGATCCCCCACCAGCATCCTAAGCCAACTCAATTCACCACGGTGGCCCTTTACTCTGACCTGCTCAGCCCACATCCTAACCTTGGGAAAGGTCATGCCTCCACTTAACAGGGCCCCGAGCCACTCAGTCATCTGGCTCTTCCCCTCTCTACGCCCTACTGACTGGTCTTCAAGATGTTTCTTGCAAATGCAAAATACAGGATATAAAACAGTTATACATTATGTTGCTACACAATCAGGAGAAAGAAAAAAAAAGACTGGATTCAAATGCACCTGAATTTTGGATCATCTCTGAATCATGAAATTATATACAATTTTCGATTTGATTTCTTGGGTACACTTTTTGCACACATTTTTAATAAGCACACGGTATTTTCACAATCGAAACAATATTGTGAAAGTTTTTTCAGGGTCCTGTTCATAAGTTTCGATCTCATGCCCTTTCCTATTACTCAGAACTCCAGCCTCATCCAGGGTCCCAGCCCTCTCGGCCACACTCCAGTTCCCTGAACGTGTGCCCACTCCACAGAGAGCTGAGGCCTCGGGGCCCTGCAGCCCAGGAAGTGGCAGCAAAGTCAGTGGGTAACGGTGTATACAAGGCACTTAGCACCGCCCTTGGGAAATAGTCAACCAATGCTCACTGTTGCTGGCCATAGTGGTGTTTCTCTACACTGCTATTGGATGAAACTTCTGAAAATCCATCAGCAGCTCTCAGCGCCTAAAAAGAGCAACCAATATTTACAGAGCGCTTACTCTGAGGCCTGATACTGTTAGCAAGGGTTACTTCATTCAAAAACCATCTCAGCCCCACGAGAGGGCTCCTGCGACAATCTCCACCTTACAGGTGAAGAAACGGAAGCACAGAACACCTGAGTAGAGTGCCAAGACCCAGAGCGAGGAAGCGGGAGGACTGGGGTTCAAACCCAGCTCAGCCCAGCCTTCCTGTCTGACGGAACTTTCCACGAGGACAGACATGCCCTGTTCCACATGTAGATACTGAGCACTTGAAATGTGACTTGTACAGCCAAGAAACTACATTTTACATCTTATTTAATATTAATATGAGCAGCTGCACGCAGCCAAGGGCTACGACGCTAGCCAGCACAAGACAGGACTATAAAAGCCCCAACTCCCAAGCTGAACAAAGAAATGTCCTCAGAACACCCTGCCTACCAACCTCTCAACCAATCCTTACCCAAATCTCCAGTTTGTCTAAGATCCCCGGTAACTGTATTTGGTGCCATCTGCCAGGCATCCCCGCCTATCCTCATCTGAGCCTTCTGTACTATGGGGGGGAACCCATTCTCCACCATGACTGAGCTATGTGACCTCAGGCAGGCTCTCTGGGTCTCTGAGCCTTGCTCCTCATCTGCAGAATGGAGGGACTGTGCTGCCTTTCAAAGGGCATCAGTCAAGAACTTCACAGACCCTCTCTAAATGGTGGTCGCTGACACCCCTTCTTCAGGGCTCAATTGAGTCTCTACCCTCTCATCTAAGGGACCCTGGGAAGCTACAGACCTCTGCCTCCAACCTCCAGAACCCCGAGGTCCCCCTGACAACCACACTCGGATTCTGTTGCTGCCAGCGTGTGTGGCTGTGGCCCTGACTTCTCCGCCAGCAGCCCAGCCGTCCCCTGAGGCCAACAGCTCTGTCATCAGCGAGCCCAGGACAACAAGTCCCCGGGCGGAGGGCTCCAGAGGGAGGCGGAGCCAGATCAGCCCGCTTGATTATCTGGGGCAGCCGTTCTGTTTCCCCTCTGTCAAATGGGGGTGAAAAGCCTCTGTCAGTGAGTTGGTGGAAGGGGGAAAGGAAGTCCCCAAGATGAAGAAGTGAGCACGTGCCTGGTGCAAGGCAAGGCAGCGGCTCAACAGACACAGCCCACCAGAGCCTGGTGCCAAAACAGATCGAAGAGGCCTCCGCAGAGCTATCTTCCCCGCCACACCTGCTCTCCAATGGGAAGACTTCAGCAGAGCCTAACGACATCAACCCCAGTCAAACAACCACTGGCATTTTTTCTTTTCCTTTTAACTTGACAGACATGACAGCAAATTCTACCTGAGAGGCTAATCGGGAAGAGAGGCTGAGAACCGTCATGGATAGAAGGTGTGGGGTGGACCTGCCTTGTCAGATGAGAAAGCGCATTACAAAGCTAACATCTGGTCTGCTGCCAGCACTCAACAAAAAAAAACTGGGGGGGAGAACATTTTTAAAATACAAGTTATTGCATAAAGGTACAACTGTGAAATTCTAATAATAACAGCAGCCATGGCAACCCACTCCAGTACTCTTGCCTGGAAAATCCCATGGATGGAGGAGCCTGGTGGGCTGCAGTCCATGGGGTCTCAAAGAGTCAGACACGACTGAGCGACTTCACTTTCACTTTTCACTTTCATGCATTGGAGAAGGAAATGGCAACCCACTTCAGTGATCTTGCCTGGAGAATCCCAGGGACGGCGGAGCCTGGTGGGCTGCCGTCTATGGGGCCGCACGGAGTCGGACACGACTGAATCGACTTAGCAGCAGCAGCAGTCTTCACAGAGCCCATGCTATATGCCAGGCACCACGTGTAGAGCTTTGCCCCATGCACGTATCTCTTCTGCACCTCATGAGTGTTCTTCACACTGCCAACTGCAACTCATCAGTAGATCTTCAAGTCAATTTAGTAGACCTAAAAATAGACATGCGGGGGGGTTTCCCTAGTGGTCCAGTTGTTGAGACTCCGGGCTTCCACTGCTGGGGCTGTGGGTGCGATCCCTGGTCAGGGACCTAGGATCCCACATGTCCCAAGATGTGGCCAAGAAATTAATTTTTTAAAAAATTTTAAGAGAAAATTTTAAAAGAGACAGAATAGAATAGGATAAAATTGAAACTATGAGTGAATTGCATGTAACACTTCATAAATCTTTTACATATCTACAGGGCTTCGATTTTAAATGTGTTTCTTATTGTGAGTCATAGTAAAAAGTATTTGGAAAAGACCTTGTCTCACAGAAGATTTTATAAGGTATATATAATTATCGTCACCATTTTGCAGATGTAAAAATTGGGGCTTAGGACAATTAAGTCTCTTGTTCAAAGGTACCCACCTGGTAAATGACAGCTAAGACAGGAACCCAGGCTGTCTACCCTCAGACCCCGAACATGTAACCCCAATAGATCAACCAGATAGGATGGATGACCCTGAAAAATCACCTAGTGTTTCCAGGAAAAAACAAGCAACTGAAACCGACGGGAAATGGACAAATTAGTTCCCCAATTATTATTTTGCTGGCTCTTCAGAAGGTAAAAAAAAAAAAAAAATCTATCTTGTAAGACTGTAAAAATGAAACCAGTGAAAAAAGAAAAGATGAGGCATCAGACCAGGGGGAGAAATCACCAAGAAAAAGACAGAGACAGTACATAAATAGTAAGCTTTTGCCCACAAAAATTATGAATGAATGAAGTGTCTGCTGACATTTTATTCGTGTTATAAAGCATAGCTGTGACTGTCTAGGAAACTGACTTTTGGACAAGCTATCTTCTTCAGTCTGGAAAATGGCATGATAATCACAGCCTCTACCTGTGATTAAATGAGGTTCTGCACCACTGGTCCAGAGAAAACACTCAATAAAGGGAGGGGCTGTTACTTGATGGAACGCAATGGCTTTTTCAAACTTCAAACTACTACTTCTGCCACATAACCAAAAACCACAAGATAGTGCTGGGGTTCAGGGTGGGCCACCCCAAAATTCACTTCCATGACATATTGATTGTTTTAAATTAAAGTTACTTAAGAAACGGCCAATCTATGAGGGATACTCTGGCCCTCCTCTCCGTCTCCCTGAAAGCAAGAAACCAATCTCCACATGAAAGGCAGACCCCCTGTCTGTGGAGGTGGGAGGACACCCCTACTGCCAAAGATGGGGATTTTGGACCTTGTTCTTCTTCAATGTGCTACCCCAAGGGGCTTCCCTGCGGGCTCAGCCAATATAGAAGGCGCGGGTCAGGAAGATCCCCCTGGGAAGGAAATGCCAATCCACTTCGGTATTCTTGCCTGGGAAACCCCATGGACAAAGGGCCCCGCTGCTGCTGCTGCTAAGTCGCTTCAGTCGTGTCCAACTCTGTGCGATCCCATAGACGGCAGCCCACCCGCCAGGCTCCCCCGTCCCTGGGATTCTCCACAAAGGGCCCTGGTGAGCTACAACCCATGGGGTCACGAAGAGCCAGATGCCACTTAGCAACGAAACAACCACCCCAAGCTCAAACCCTGTTTAGACTCCTCACTAATTGGGCACACAAAACCTAAGGTTCTTTGACCTCTGTCAATTCTTTACAAGTTTGTTTCTTTTCCGCCTGTTAACCTTCTGTCAATTTCATTATTAGACCAGGCACTAAGAACTCACCAAGAGGGAGAGGAAGAAGTTTCCTCCTCCTGGATAATTAGTAAAAAGAACGCATCACATTTCGTCCTTAATCAAGCAGTGGGTGCCTCTTCAGAGGACTGGTGACCACACAGGCTCCTGGCTTAGAGTCAGTATCTCACCCCCTTGCCCCATCCTTCAACAGGATGCAACCCAACCGCCCTATCACCCCAGGCCTCTCCTTCCTACTGGCTGCTTCCTGTTTGCCTGCCTTCAGGGCTTGCACCCTTATTTGCAAAAGCCAAGACAGGGAACAACTTAAGGGTCCATCAACAGACGAATGGATAAAGAAGACGTGACCGACAAACACACATAAATATGAATATGTGAGTATTACCCAGCCATGAAAAAGAAGAAGGAGATCCTGCTATCTGTAACAACATAGATGAATCTTGAGGGCATTATGCCAAGTGAAAACAGTCAGAGAAAGAGAACTACTGTATAGATGGCCCTTACACGTGGAATCAAAAAAAAAACAACCAGCAACAACTAGGTCAAAGGAATTCGATTTGTAGTTTCCAGAGGCAAGGGATAGGGAACAGGGGGACTGGATGATGGGCGTCCAAAGTCACAAACTTTCAGTTATAAGATAAATAAGTCCTGGGGATATAATGTACAACATGATGACCATAGTTAATACCTCTGGAAAGTATTTAAAAGCTGTTTTGAGAGTAAATCCTAAGAGTTTTCATCACAAGGGGAAAAACATTTTTTTCTTTTTTTTGGAACAATATGAGATGATGGATGTTAACTAACCTTATTGTGGTAATTATTTCACAACGTATACAAGTCAAGTTATTAGGCCGTATATCTGACACTTACAAATATGTCAACACATCTCAATCAAACTGGGGGAAAATTCATTTAACAACTTCCTTCAAACCTCCTGAACAACGAGCTAAAACTTCTTTCTGTGGCGCCAATGACTTCTTGGATAACTCTTTAAAACTACATAAACAAGTTTTGAATTATTAATTATAAAACTACCAAGAGCAAAGTAAAAACTCAAACAGTCTTCTATCCTGGCCTAATACACTCTTCATCAGCCCTCCTCCGCGGAGTTAGCTGTCAGGCTTCTTGTGAATCACTCTACACAGATACGGCCGTGTGTGTGCATTTTTAACATTTTTAACATTCACACAACTCTACAACAGTGTATGCATCTGTGAGAACCTTGCTTTTCTTATCTAATTCTCTATCTTGGAACTCTTTTTAAGACAAAGATCCTAAGAGTCTTTTGTAAGTATTAAATTGTACTCTGCCAAATGACTTGGCCACAATTTTAAAATTCCCCCATTACTGTACATTTAGGTCATTTATGATGTTTTTGTTGTTGTTATACAAAGAATGATGCAGAAGTATCCTTATACATACATCTTGGTAGATAGGAATACAATCTATAAAATAAAATCTTAGAAATGAAATTTCTCAACCAAAGAGTTTATAAATTTCATATCTTGACAGCTACTGTCAAATTTCCCAACATGGAAGTTTCAAAGGTGTTGACCCTTTATGATCCCATCACCAACACTCAAAGTTCAGCTAATCACCAATCTCATCAGTGAAAAATGGTTTCTTACAAATATTATAACCTGCAACTCTTTCCTTATGAGTTAAGCCAAGCATTTCTGGTTGGCCATTAGTATACCTCTTTCCACTTCACTGCCAACTTCCAGAACATTTTCTCTCCTTGAAATTGCTCTTTGGAAGGTTATCAACACTCGTCTCCAAGACCAAAGACGTACTGGCAACAGCAGAGTACCATCTTGGCAACACCAGACACCAGCAACCACCGCCTCTTCCGGGCGCCTTCTCCCTTCCCTTCACGACCATGTGCTGTGCTGGTTCTCCTCCACGCCTGCAGGCCAATCATCTCCCTGGAAACCTGCTGAGAAGCATATCCCAGCGCCCAGCCTGATTCCCTCTTCTTCTGATGGTAAACAGTCTTTTTTTTTAATCTACTGTATATCTGTGCTTTATACAGAAAAATAAGGTTTCTAGGTATTTCCCTCGTGGTCCAGTGGCTAGGATTCCACGCTCTCAATGCAGGGGGCCTTGGTCTGATCTCTGGGTCAGCGTATCAGGATACTAGATCCCGCAAACTAGATCCTACATGCCAAAACTAAGACCCAGCACAGCCAAATAAATAGATAAACAAAATGTTAAAAAAAAAAAATTTTCTCCTCCTGAGAAATCTCCACCTCACTGTAACATTCTTAAACTGTCATCCATGTGCTAAAAATTTCCAAATGCCAATCCTCAGATCACCTGAGACTCGTGTTTTCTTCCAGTCTTCTCAACAACAGCAAAGAAATGGATGTCCTTCCGACACTTCAGACAGTGAACTTCGTCAACACTTGGGGGAGCACTCATTCTAGGGGGACACTGTGCTTGTATTTTACATTTACTGCATCTCCTGAAACTCACAAACCCAAGAGAACACACCTTCCTCAAACCTCTCACACCTTCTTAAGCATCAAACCTCAGTTAGTGACTATTCTTCCCCTCTCCCCAACTTCCCACCCAATGAACTGCCAACTCCTGTCAATTCTGCCAGCAAACTGTCTCCGTGGATCCTTCCAGCCTTCCCACCCCCACCTGTAGCCAGACTTCTGCCTCCTCGTGCTCAATTGCTCAGTCGTGTCCAACTCTTTGACCCTATGAACTGTAGCTTGCCAGGCTCCTCTGTCCACGGGATTTCCCAGGCAAGAATACCAGAGTGGGTTGCCATTTCCTTCTCCAGGGTATCTTCCTGACCCAGGGATCAAACACAGGTCTCCAGCATTGGCAGGCGCTAAATAAATGCTTTCTAGTTACTCAATACAATCTTGTAGCATGTGCTCCAAAGCTTCTTTAGTTCAAAGAAGGAAAAGAACTTTCATATCTTGTACATGTAAATCCAAAATAAAGAACAATCTTTTAAAAACATCTAAATGGGGCCATTTGTTTTGTAGGACTGAATATACATAGAAATGCATATATCTGACTTACCAAAAAGTCAAACTTCTTCCCTAAAAAGCTTTAGAAATAACTTAAAAATCACAAAAGCACAGGTTTCCAATAGCTACAAATCAGAATAATGACTCCCTATCTGCCAAAAGAAAAACATAGTCAGGTGAATTAAAGAAGGTTCCAGCAATCTCTTGATTTTATAATCCTCTGATGCCTCAATCAGCTGTCAGAACTAACAAACAATGACCTCCAAAGTCAACACAAGAAAAGTAGCAAAGGCCATATGGCAAGTTAAATGCTCAACTTGCTTGAGAAGCCAATAAAAACAAATGGCCTTGTGTGAACTACTCCTATCAACTGGAAAGGACATATCCCATTTGGATCCACTTTATTCTTTAAAGTTAAACCAATTTAAAAAGTAACTATTCTAAAGCCAGTGATTATAGTCACTGAAAAGGAAGAACAGATTATTCTTCAGAGAATGTAGAGTGAAATCATTCTGAAAAGCATCACTTAGTGGAAACATTCAAGATTAAATTATAACCACCTCCCTATTAACATCGGCATATTTCAAACACGTGTACTTAAGTGTCCTTGAATTTTTTCTCCCAGGAAGCAAAACTTATTAAAGTTTTCCCATCCACTCTTTAAGCTGAAGTTAAGGATGGCGAAACTACTGATCAGAAGAAGTCAAGGTTCATGTTCGGTGAATCATAATCATCTCTTATTAAGAAATTAAAAAGTTACACCGATGATAGTGAGAGAACTTCTCAGTTGGCACAATTGAGGGGACTTTGCCTCACTGCTCTGGTGCCCCGTAACCACGCTCGTGAATTTACACCTTCAGGAAAGTGATCCCTTGATGCTTTTTAAAGGGGGAGGGTGCAAACTTCCTCAAATTCTCGGGACGGGGAGGAGTTGACAGGAATCTTCATGGCGCCGTAAACTCTTTACCCCCCGAGTGTCCTCCGGAGCAGTGTAAAAGCGAGAGCAAAGCTTCAAGTTGCCCCAGGCCCCCAGAGGCCATCACCGGGCCCGGGGTGCCGGGGACGGCTCTGGACCCCAAGTCCAGGACGGCTCTGGAGGGGAGCTGGACACCAGCTCCCTCCGGGTGAGGAAGCGCGCGGGAGCCACCTGCGCCCCAACCCCTGTACTCACCTGCGATTCATGGGCCGGACCCTCACGGCCACCTTGACCGAGGCCATCGCTCATCCCGGCCCGGCCCGCGTGCGCCCGCGCGATCCCGCGCCCGCCGCAGCCCGCGACTCCCGAGACGCTGCCCGCGGCTCCCGCCCCCTTCCCCGGCCCCCGCCCCTGCGCTCGGGCCGGACTCTACGGCAGCGGCTGCCCTCCGGCCCCGCCTCTGAGCATGCTCAGAGCGGCTCCGGCCCGCGTGATCCGCGCTCCGGCGGCTCCCGGGCGGCGCGCAGGGGCGGAGCCAGGGTGCCTGGGAGCCGGTTCCGAGGTCAAGAAATCAGGTAGTTCGAGCCTCAGGGCTGCTAGGGACGGGGCGATTTCAAGAAAGCCTAAAACCCAACCTCATTCCTTGAAAAAACTGGGAGGAGGCAGAAGAAGAGGAGTTCGCAGCAATTTAGAGCCAGCTCAAGAACCACAATCCTGAGGTCAAATTACCAAAAACAGTTTTTCAGCCCTAACCAAGGACCTGGCTTTACCCCACCGGGAAGGAGTTAACTCATCCAATTTAAAACCGGAGCACAGAGATTATCACAGCTTGATAGTGGGCCACTGCTCAGGTCTTCTCTACTACTCTGAAGCTGTCTGAGCCTGTGTTCTGGACCCTTCAATTCAGGGATACGAAGAAATGAAAATAAAAAGGGTACGGCAAGAATGGCTATATGGTCTGAAACCAGATCTTAATTGGACTTTTTTTGCACTTATGTTACAGTTGGGGCTTCCCAGGTGAATGAGTGGTAAAGAATCTCCCTGCAGTGCAGGAGATGGGGGTTCCATCCCTGGATCAGGAAGATTCTCTAGAGAAAGAAATGGCAACTTGCTCCAGTATTCTTGCCTGGAGAATTCCAAGGACAGAGGAACTGGTGGGCTACAGTCCATGAGGCCCCAAAGCGTCCGACAGGACTTAGCGACTGAGCACATATATGTTACAGTTCCGTCTTCAAGGAATTAGGGGTGGGAACGACTCTCTCCCGGGGTTTAGGGTCTCGGAGAAGTGAAGTCCGAGGTCCTATCCCGGCTCCTGTCTGCTCCCCTCTCCCGAAGAATGCACTCTTTGGGGCATTCGTTCACACACACCCAAGGGCCCATCTATGAGCCACAGGCCACATTAACCAAGACATCAATTCTGCCTTCCTCCGCTGCCCCACTCTGGGCCTCTCAGCCCACCCATCCCAGCCCCACGACCCACCCTTCCTGCCTCCGGTCTCACAGCTGAAGGGGGGTGGGGGCAGGCAGGAAAATCCACAGAAGGCAGTGCCATACTCAACAGCCAGTGTGCCCCCACGTTCCTAATGGAGCCACAAAAGGGTGCTCTGCCCTCATCTCCTCCTTGCCGGTGTTTCACACCCCCAGGGCACCCAGAGAGCTGAGAGGGGGCGGGGGGCGGGGCACTGCTTTTCCACAAGTCCAGCTATGATGGGGGCCCACAAGAAGTGGAGGCTGGGTTCCTGGGTTTGAGCTTCGGCTCCAGCATTAGCTTTGGGTAGCCCAGTCTGCATTATTGGGCGCCTCTAAGGCTCTTGCTTTATCCACAAGTCAGGAAAAACCTCTGGTTGTCGGTTCACGCTTTGAGATGATGCCTGCAAACACGTGACACACTTAAACAAGGAATCGTAGCGTCAGTTCCCCGAGAGCCCTGACGCTGGCCGGGAATCAGCACCCTGCGAGTTCCTAGAGCCCAGAGACCCATGGCTTTTCCCCTTTGGGAGCACAGAGCTGTGTGCGGATTCGACCACCAAGAGGCGGAGAAACTAGGCGCGCCGTGGTCCGGAACGGGCCGGGCATGCGCGGTAGCGGCGGGCCGGGTAAAGACAAGGCGGAGAAGCTCGCGCGGCGCCCGGGATACCCGGGCAGGGGCGGAGCCAACCTTATATGGGAGCTGCGCGGGGACAAACTGCGCGCTGGCCGCCTTCCCGGGGGAGGGGGGCGCGTCCCATCGTCTGCGTGAGCCGCCGCCGCCCCTGCTAACGACCACTCTATTAAGGTCGGGGGCTTCAGTGCACAGAGCACGCGAGGGGTCCAGAGCCGACAAAGCCAGCCCAATTCTTAAAGACAACAAATTACACAAGCTTGCAGGAGGAGTTCAAGATTAAAAGCTGTTTTCTGTGTCTAGGGCTTCACTGGTTGGCTCTTCGGAAGGTTTTGTTCATTCATTCATTTCCAACACCCTGCTCTTGCCTCTAAGCCCTCTATCCCTTCGTGACTTCGCCATTTGACGAAACAGACCAAAGCAGTCCCGCAGACACTTTGGCCTCACCTAGCACTCCTGGAACTTTTGAATGTGAGGCTGTAAGTCTTCGACTCACGCTGGGCAGGATGGGACAGAGACTTGGCCGGAGAACATTTCTTTCTAACCCAGAGTGAAAGAAGTCTCTCAAAGGGAAGACGAACGACAAGATAAGTAGGTGGCTCTACTTGTCAAAAGTAAACAGCACGTTTCTGGAGTACTTTGCAAACAATAATGCTTATACAAGTCACCTGGGGAAACTTGTGAACTGGCAGATTATGATTGGACAGCTCTGGTGTGAAACCTGAGATACTGCTTTTCCAGCAAACTCTGTGGGTGCAGCTGGTCTCACGTGGCCTAATTTATGGGGCCCGGGGCTGGAGGTTGGGCTCAATTGGGATTACTGGGAAGCCTGTGCTTCTTTCTCTTTCTTAGCCTCGAAAAGTTAGCCGAGGTTTCTTAGTTGGGCGAGGCAGCCTTTCAGGATGGCAATCCCCGCGACTCTGTTGTAGCTCAGTTTGCCGATTTCCCGAATTGGTCAAAGGCAGCAAGTCCAGCACCGGTGTGGAGGGCATCCCCCACCAGGAGCAGGTACTCATGAGAGATACCAAAATTACAAGTCTACCAGAAGGTCCCTGAACTTGGATTGGGGGTTGGTGGGGGGGGGGGGGCGGGGGCGGGATGTAAATATCTGTTACAGCCTCTAAGTAAAACATATTCACTTTAGTAATACCAGAGATTTTGACACCTCTAGAAATTATGGATTTTCCTGTTCAATTTTAATTGTTGCAGCTTTCTCAAATTGTTAAAAGTCACTGTTACACTGAAATTGGTCCTCATTAGACTGACACTACATCTTGTTATTTAATATAACCACATGTGTTAGTCTATCACAAATTTATCTTTTTTATATCTTGCTCACTGTGTTTCGTTAAAATTGATTTTCCTTTCCATCCCGTGTATTTTGTGCATTTAAAAAGGTTATTCTGAAAATGGCATTTCACCAGACAACCAAAAGGGTCCAGGGCACAAAAGCATTTCAGAATCTACAATTTGGAAATTCATTTCACTTGGATGAGTGAAGGGCAATTCTAGTTTCAAAAAAAAAAAAAAATTGAATGGTGATGGAGGGAAGAAAAGATTCTGAGGCCTATGTTAAAACCTGAATGGGGGGCTTCCCTGGTGGCTCAACGGTAAAAGGAGACCCTGCTAATGCAGGAGACACTAGTTCAATCCTGGTAGGGGAAGAGTCCACATGTCGCAGAGCCACTAAGCCCGTGCGCCCCAACTATTGGGCCTGTGCTCTAGAGAATGGGAACTGCAACTGTTGAGCCCACATTCAGCGACTATGGAAGCCCACACGCCCTAGAGCTGTGCTCCACAAGCCACTGCAATGCCAAGCCTGGGCACCACAGCTAGAGAAAGCCTGGGCAAAGCAACAAAGGCCCAGCTCAGCCAAAAATAAGAAAATAAAATTGTAAAACAATAAGACCCCAAATGCTATCAAATAAGAATGGAGTATTGACCCCATCACCCTTAAAGCCGTGTGTGTGTGTGTGTATGGTTTGCTTTTGTTTGCTTGTTTTGATGTAGCCTGTTTGGATCTTCATTTATTGTTGAATTCTTTTTCTTTTTTTCCCTCTAATGTTTCACAGTCCCGTACTGCCAAATAGTTGTGACTCATGTAAACTCCCTGAGATTTAGCTTCTTCATTTCAAAGTGAGATCGCATTGAAATGTTTACTCCACTGCAAAATATTTGAATCATCTTGAAATGCCATTATCAGAAAAAAAAAAAAAACCACCACACTCCTATCTGCTGTATGTACAGTTATATATTTTTCCTCTAGTCTCTAAGGAACAAAGTTGATTTACTCTCTCACCAGTATGACTTTTTCAAAACCTTGAGAAACAGCAGACTGGCACACTTCAATTGGAACATAGAATACAACTGACATCTCAGAAACCCATCTGTTTTTCTGTTTGCAAGTACGGACTTCAAGCATTATATCACATAGCACACTTAATATCTTCATGTGGGTGTACATCATGGGACTTAAGTTGGATTTAGGAGGTATGCAGTGAGCCAAAAAACTAACTATTCTTCAGGTTCTCAAACAAATACATAATCGTATTAGAGACAGAAATCATAGATATCAAATCCAAACCTGGAAGATTTTTATGTTCTAAGTCATAAAATTTTAAAGTAAATTTAGAATCTCCTAAAACACTAAACATTAAAAGCAATCATCATTTGAGAGAATGTACTTGGGGACCTGAAAGTGAAACCTGAGCACCAAAGTAACAGTAAAGATAATCTTGAAAGTCATACATAGTAATTTTGTTGGCAAGCTATAGGCAGGTAGCTATGAATAGCAGTTTTCTTTTAGAGCAGAAGTGAATGAAGAAATCACAGAGATTCAATTTAATAGAAGCTATCACCCTAAATCACAGTCATTTTATACACTAAGATAGAAAAAAAGATTGTTTTCAATTGTGTATAACTAGACCTATGGTCAAAAAGAGTTCAGAATCAATGGACTTTGTAGAGTCTGGAAGCATTTCAACTTCAGAGTGAGAAACCACATTTAGTTGGAGGGATGAAAACAAGTTTCATGGATGAATTGGTTGCAGAGACAAGTCTTACAGGATAGACAGCATTTAAGCCTGAAGGTGGATAAGGAGATGACTTCTGAGGTAGAGGAAATACCTTGAACAAATATTCAGAGACAGGAAAGGTAGGGTCCTGCCCCAGAAATGGGCTTCCCTGGTGGCTCAGCTGATAAAGAATCTGTCTGCAATGCAGGAGACCTGAGTTCAGTCCCTGGGTTGGGAAGATCCTCTGGAGAAGGGAAAGGCTACCTACTCCAGGATTCTGGCCTGGAGAATTCCACGGACTGTGTAGTCCACAGGGTCGCAAAGAGTTGGACATGACTGAGCAACTTTTCTTCCTTTCTTTCTTTCTGCCCCAGAAATAGTGAGGAAGGAGAGCCTCTTACCTAGGGCATAGTGTTAGAGGTTTAAAGACAGTGATACAGGGCACTCTCCTGGTGGTCCAGTGGTTACGATTCCACACTCCCAGTGCCAGGGAAATATCTCTAGATGGGAACTGGATCCCACATGCCACAACTCAAGGTCCCCCAGGCTGAACCAAGATCCCACACCTGGCAATGAACATTCCCTGTGCCGCAATGAAGACCAGTCACAGCCAAATGGTAAATATTAAAAAAAAATAAAGATAGACTTTCTCACGCTCCCCGCGCCCCACAACCCTGTACTGGTAGTGTCACTTTGCAGCGCTCAAACAGGGAAAGGAGTCTGTTTCTCCACCTGTTTGCATGGCTGGCCTGGTTACTTACTTTGGCCCACTGAATGCAGCAGAATTAACCTTCCAGCCTCAGCTTGGAAAGGCTTCCTGTGCTTTCCCTGTTACTCCAGGATCGCTACCACTGTCATGTGAAGCAAGCACGATCAGGCTAGTCTGCTGAATGATGGCATAACCGGTCAAACCCAGTGCCACCATCAATAGCCAGCCAACCCCCAGACATGGGAGTGAGACCCCTTGCAGCAGCCAGCCCCAGCCACTTCATGAGCTGGTCAGAGATTTACGAGAGCAGCCCAGAATGACAGAGCCTGTCCAGACCAGCACAACCACCAAGCTGACCTGTAGATGGACGGGGATCAGGATGCCAAAATATGCAACTGTGGTATAAGAATTATCTTAAATCTGAAGGCAATTAAAAATAAGCCAACACAGGAAGAGCTTTTGCCTTCCCACATCTTCCAAAAAGCAGGACAGAAATTTCCCTTGGTGAAGCTGGTCCTCCTTCCCTCCCCCATACCAAAAGAACATGCCTTCTTACTAGAGGTAGAAAGGCAACAAAGCTTACTAAGCTGACTTTGATCTCCCATTTGTTTCCCCCACATACTTACTTTGCCGTGATTTACAACCACCCAGTCCTTACAGCCACTAGGAGATGAGAACCCTTTTCCTTTTTGTAGTCACTTCTCTAAAATGTACTGCCTTTTGTTAAAATAATAAATTCCAATGCCTGATTGCTTTGGGTTTTTTCACTTCTTTTCAGTGATGCCTTCCATGCAGATAAAAACTAAACCTTTCTTCTCAGTCTAACCTGAGCTAACCTTAACCTTAACCTAACGTTAATCTAACCTTACCCTTAACATAACCTAACCTTAACTTTAATTGAGACTGGATGGTGAAAAGAACACTTTGTTCTGTTAAACTGTTTTGCCAGTTTAATTTGCACACCCAGGTTATCAACTCAAGAAAGTAAAGGAAGCTCTTTTTTTCCCACCCTGACAAGACTCATGAACAATAAACCTGTGGTGGTCATTTAAGCCATTTGGTTTAGGGTGGTGTTGTTATTCAGTCACTAAGTCATGTCTGACTCTGTGACTCCATGGATTGTGGCCCAACAGGCTTCCCTGTCCTTTACCATCCCCTGGAATTTGCTCAAATCCAGGTCCATTGAATCAGTGATGCCATCCAACCATCTCATCCTCTGTCGTCCCCTTCTCCTCCTGCCTTCAATCTTTCCCAGCATCAGGGTCTTTTCCAGTAAGTCAGTTCTTCAAATCAGGTGGCCAGAGTATTGGAGTTTCAGCTTCAACATCAGTCCTTCCAATGAATATTCAGGACTGATTTCCTTTAGGATGGAGAGGTTGGATCTCCTTACAGTCCAAGGGACTCTCAAGAGTCTTCTCCAACAACACAGTTCAAAAGCATGAATTCTTCGGTGCCCAGCTTTCTTTATAGTCCAACTCTCACATCCACATGTGACTTCTGGAAAAGCCATAGCTTTGACTAGACGGACCTTTGTTGGCAAAGGAATGTCTCTGCTTTTTAATATGCTATCTAGGTTGATCACAACTTTTCTTCCAAGGAGCAAGCATCTTTTAATTTCATGGCTGCAGTCACCATCCACAGTGATTTTGGAGCCCCTAAAACTAAAGTCTCTCACTGTTTCCACTGTTTCACCATCTGTTTGTCATGAAGTGATGGGACCAGATGCCATGATCTTAGTTTTCTGAATGTTGAGTTTTAAGCCAATTTTTCTTTCACTTTCATCAAGAGGCTCTTTAATTCTTCTTCACTTTCTGCCATAAGGGTGGTGTCATCTCCATATCTGAGGTTATTGATTTTTCTCCCAGCAATCTTGATCCCAATTTGTGCTTCATCCAGTCCAGTGTTTCTCATGCATATAAGTTAAATAAGCAGTGTGAAAATACACAGGCTTGATGTACTCCTTTCCCTATGTGGAACCAGTGTGTTGTTCCATCTCCAGTTCTAACTGTTGCTTCCTGACCTGCATACAGATTTCTCAAGAGGCAGGTCAGGTGGTCTGGTATGCCCATCTCTTTAAGAATTTTCCAGAGTTTGTTGTGGCCCACACAGTCAAAGGCTTTGGCATAGTCAATAAAACAGAAGTAGATATTTTTCTGGAACTCTCTTGCTTTTTCGATGATTCAACAGATGTTGGCAATTTGATCTTTGGTTCCTCTGCCTCTTCTAAAACCAGCTTGAACATCTGGAAGTTCACAGTTCATGATGTACTGTTGAAGCCTGACTTGGAGAATTTTGAGCATTTCTTTACTAGCGTGTGAGATGAGGTCAATTGGGTGGTAGTTTGAGAATTCTTTGGCATTGCCTTTCTTTGGGATTGAAATGAAAACAGAGCTTTTCCAGTCTGTGGCCACTGCTGAGTTTTCCAAATTTGCTGGCATACTGAGTGCCACACTTTCACAGCATCAACTTTCAGGATTTGAAATAGCTCAACTGGAATTCCATCACCTCCACTAGCTTTGTTTGTAGTGATGCTTCCTAAGGACCACTTGACTTCACATTCCAGGATGTCTGGCTCTAGGTTGGTGATCAAACCATTGTGATTACCTGGGTCATGAAAATCTTTTTTGTATAGTTCTGTGTATTCTTGCCACCTCTTCTTAATATCTCCTGCTTCTATTCAATTCAGTTCAGTCGCTCAGTCATGTCTGACTCTTTGCGACCCCATGAATCACAGCATGCCAAGCCTCCCTGTCCATCACCAACTCCCGGAGTTCACTCAAACTCATGTCCATCGAGTCGGTGACAGCATCCAGCCATCTCATCCTTCATCGTCCCCTTCTCCTCCTGCCCCCAATCCCTCCCAGCATCAGAGTCTTTTCCAATGAGTCAACTCTTCGCATGAGGTGGCCAAAGTACTGGAGTTTCAGCTTCAGCATCAGCCCTTCCAGTGAACACCGAGGACTGATCTCCTTTAGAATGGACTGGTTGGATCTCCTTGCAGTCCAAGGGACTCTCAAGAGTCTTCTCCAACACCACAGTTCAAAAGCATCAATTCTTTGGTGCTCAGCTTTATTCACAGTCCAACTCTCACATCCATACATCACCACAGGAAAAACCATAGCCTTGACTAGACAGACCTTTGTTGGCAAAGTAATGTCTCTGTTTTTTAATATGCTATCTAGATTGGTCATAATTTTCCTTCCAAGGAATAAGTGTCTTTTAATTTCATGGCTGCAATCACCATCTGCAGTGATTTTGGAGCCCAAAAATATAAAGTCTGACACTGTTTCCACTGTTTCCCCATCTATCTGTCAAGAAGTGATGGGACCAGATGCCATGATCTTCGTTTTTTGAATGTTGAGCTTTAAGCCAACTTTTTCACTCTCTTCTTTCACTTTCATCAAGAGGCTCTTTAATTCTTCTTCACTTTCTGCCATAAGAGTGGTTGTATCTGCATATCTGAGGTGACTGATATTTCTCCCGGCAATCTTGATTCCAGCTTGTGCTTCTTCCAGCCCAGCGTTTCTCATGATGTACTCTGCATATAAGTTAAATAAGCAGGGTGACAATATACAGCCTTGATGTACTCCTTTTCCTATGTGGAACCAGTCTGTTTTTCCATGTCCAGTTCTAACTGTTGCTTCCTGACCTGCATATTGGTTTCTCAAGAGGCAGGTCAGGTGGTCTGGTATTCCCATCTCTTTCAGAATTTCCCACAGTTTATTGTGATCCACATAGTCAAAGGCTTTGGCATAGTCAATAAAGCAGAAATAGATGTTTTTCTGGAACTCTCTTGCTTTTTCGATGATCCAACAGATGTTGGCAATTTGATCTCTGGTTCCTCTGCCTTTTCTAAAACCAGCTTGAACTTCTGGAAGTCCACGGTTCATGTATTGCTGAAGCCTGGCTTGGAGAATTTTGAGCATTACTTTACTAGTGTGTGAGATGAGTGCAATTGTGCAGTAGTTTGAGCATTCTTTGGCATTGCCTTTCTTTGGGATTGGAATGAAAACTGACCTTTTCCAGTCCTGTGGCCACTGCTGAGTTTTCCAAATTTGCTGGCATATTGAGTACAGCACTTTCACAGCATCATCTTCCAGGATTTGAAATAGCTCCACTGGAATTCCATCACCTCCACTAGCTTTGTTTGTAGTGATGCTTTCTAAGGCCCACTTGACTTCACATTCCAGGATGTCTGGCTCTAGGTGAGTGATCACACATCGTGATTATCTTGGTCATGAAGCTCTTTTATGTACAGTTCTTCTGTGTATTCTTGCTACCTCTTCTTAATATCTTCTGTTTCTGTTAGGTCCATACCATTTCTGTCCTTTATTGAGCCCATCTTTGCATGAAATGTTCCCTTGGTATCTCTAATTTTCTTGAAGAGATCTCTAGTCTTTCCCATTCTGTTGTTTTCCTCTATTTCTTTGCATTGATTACTGAGGAATGCTTTCTTATCTCTCCTTGCTATTCTTTGGAACTCTGCGTTCGGATGCTTATATCTTTCCTTTTCTCCTTTGCTTTTCGCTTCTCTTCTCTTCACAGCTATTTGTAAGACCTCCCCAGACAGTCATTTTGCTTTTTTGCATTTCTTTTCCATGGGTATGGTCTTGATCCCTGCCCCCTGTACAATGTCAGGGACCTCCATTATATCTACTACTGTGGGCAGGAATCCCTTATAAGGAACAGAGTAGCCACCATCGTCAACAAAAGAGTCCGAAATGCAGTACTTGGATGCAATCTCAAAAATAGCAGAATGATCACTGTTCGTTTCCAAGGCAAACCATTCAATATCATAGTAATCCAAGTCTAGCCCCAACCAGTAATGCTGTAGAAGCTGAAGTTGAACGGTTCTATGAAGACCTACAAGACCTTTTAGAACTAACACCCAAAAAAGATGTCCTTTTCATTATAGGGGACTGGAATGCAAAAGTAGGAAGTCAAGAAACACCTGGGGTAACAGGCAAATTTGGCCTTGGAATACGGAATGAAGCAGGGCAAAGCCTAATAAAGTTTTGCCAAGAGAACGCACTGGTCATAGCAAACACCCTCTTCCAATAACACAAGAGAAGACTCTACACATGGACATTACCAGATGGTCAACATGGAAATCAGATTGATTATATTCTTTGCAGCCAAAGATGGAGAAGCTCTATACAGTCAGCAAAAACAAGAGCGGGAACTGACTGTGGCTCGGATCATGAACTCCTTATTGCCAAATTCAGACTCACTTGTTACTCACTGGAAAATTTTCAAACTTGGTTTTCTGTGTCTCTCTCCCAATCGGAGTATAAACCCTTGAAGGGTAAACAGTGTGTCTCAGTAGTTGTCTGCATTCCTGGTGATGCCAGATTGGCAAAACAAGTAAACTCATTATACTGTTCTGTTTCTGTAGATGGCCAGTATATAAATATGAATTTCTATGTGATGATTCTTTGGCCCATTTTTTGTCCTTTTCTGTTCCTCTAACCAGGTCATAACATAAAGGTTTTGCTATTTGTTACTGTCAGGCTTAATTAAGCGCATTATAATTCGTTAACCCCTGTGCTTTCTTCGTAATTAACATTGATTAACACAAACGCGTACAAAATAGGCCATCAGCACATCCAGAAGCGCTGATGACAATTACATTGGTAATTCAATACTGTATAGAAGATGATGGGGTAGTAATTTGCACTCTCTTTACATATGGAGACAAATATGCTACCATGGAACACTAGCCTAGAAACTAAACAGTTTGTTCATCGGATTCACCTGATTAAACCTTTGCCCTGTGTACCCATCTACAACTGTTGAAACCTCGAATTGCTGAAGGCACAGCTCCAAGTAACTTGCTTTACTGCATCACTGGTCCGAAAGAAGGAAGCATTTCAAAGCCAACAGAAGGAAGAAGGAGGAGCGGCCAGTCACAGCAAAGCAGCCCCAAGGCTCGTGGCAGACAGTGATGCAGCCAACATGGCATTCCGTAGCTCTGGGCTGAGTCCAAGGCTTGATGGCAGCAGGTTGAAGTTTCACAACGATCAGCACCCAGAGACATTGGATCTGAAAAGCTCTGAGTGACCAATTACTTGAAAATAAACTATCTGCCTATCCAGAATATAAAATACAAACAAGCAAAAAAATCCTTGTGCGTGCTCAGTCATGTCTGATTCTTTGTGACCCCATGGACCCCGCTAGGCTCCTCTGTCCATGGGATTTTCCAGGCAAGAATACTGGAGCGGGTTGCCGTTTCCCCCTGCAGGGGATCTTCCTGAGCCAGGGATAGAACCTGCATCTCCTGCATTGGCAAGCAGATTCTTTACCACTGGGCCACCTGAGACGCTCCCCCACCACCACCCAAACCTCTATATTTCAATGTATCCAAGACTGTGTTTAAGTTCCCTTTCTCTCTGACCTCAGAGGCCATGGATGTATTCTTGGCATCTGGGTTAAGAGTACACCTCCAGGCTCACCTGTGACTCTAGTCAACAGTCAGTGGAGATGGCACAGTTGAACATTTGTGTTTGTAGGAATAGAGATGGGCTGTTTAGGAGCTGCAGCAGTTTCTGTTCTGCACAAAGTATGTAAATGGGACTCTGCCCCACTGCCCTCCAGGGAAAGATTATCAGAATTGTTACCATCCAAATCAATTGGCCCTGTGCAGATGACTTCATAAGGAGGCCGTGGATTTCTGTTACTGCTGTGGAAATCTTTAAA
Source organism: Bos mutus (assembly GCF_027580195.1). NCBI lineage: Eukaryota > Metazoa > Chordata > Mammalia > Artiodactyla > Bovidae > Bos > Bos mutus. Next base: position 71,591,941 of record NC_091629.1, on the reverse strand, counting down.
ACCCTAAAATAAGTGTTAGTTCAAAATAGAAGGCTTCAAATTTGTTATTGAAAGAGTCATAATGTTCAGGAAGATCCCTGAATTACTAGGACTTCTATATACACATGTGCCTCATCGAGAAAAACCTGCCTAATGAAAAAACATGGAGAATTTTCTGAAGATATCTTCTAGGTAAGGAAACTGGACTCTGAATTCAAATGTCTGTGTCCTCAGAGCTGGGATTTCTTTCTTTTTAGCCCTCCTCCTCAGCACAGGATGTGTTGGAGAAAATGCTAGAAATGGAAAAGCAGCTGTCAGAAGCAGAACTAAATAAAAAGAGAAAAAGCACAAACATGCATCGATACAAAGGGTGACATTGTTGACATCTGTCCAGGGTCCACAACCTTCCTACCTGTCATTATCAAACATCATATTTGGGGTCTTATATCAACCCCATCAGGGTGGTAGAGACTCATTTAATTCCCCTCCTCTCTCCCTCTCTCTTCCTCTCCTAACTATGTTAAAAGAGAGAGAGAAAATAGGCCCAAAATGGAGTCACTTACGCTAAGCCTCATGTCACCAACTGACCACCGTTAGTCACTTAGTTGTGTCCAGCTCTTTGCGACCCCATGGACTGTAGCCCACCAGGCTTCTCTGTCCATGGGATTCTCCAGGCAAGAATACTGGAAGGGTTTGCCATTTCCTTCTCCAGGGGATCTTTCCAACCCAGGGGTTGAAGCCGGGTGTCCTGCATTGCAGGCTGGTTCTTTACCATCTGAGCTACCTGGGAAGGCCAAACCTACCTTATAACAGTTTCCCTGGTGGTCAGCAGTAAAGAATCCACTTGTGAATGCAGGAGAAATAGGTTCGATCCTTGGGTCAGGAAGATCCCCTGGAGAAGGAAATGGCAACCTACTCCAGCATTTTTGTCTGGGAAATCCCATGGACAGATGAGCCTGGCAGGCTACAGTCCATAGGACTGCAAAGTAAACACAGCCTAGTGACTAAACTGACTAACTATAGTCCCAGCCCACACTTCATGCCCGAATGGAACCTTAAACCAATTTCTAGAACTACTGTCAGCACTAGTGAGGCAACCTGCTTGATAAACCCCAAACATCCCCTAAAATTAGACGACCTCGCCACAATCAGTTCTTTGCCAGTATAACTTTCTCATCGCGCTCCCCTCCTGCCTATACAAGTCTTCTACTTTGTACAGCTCTCCGAAGCTCTCTTCTTTCCGCTAAGAAGGGATGTTCCCCAACTCGTGAACTGTTGAATAAAGCCAATAAGATCTTTCTAATTTACTCGGTTGAATTTGTTTTTTAACAGCTATGACACTTTTATCTTCTTCATTTTTTCTAAAATAAGATATAAAATCCATTCAGTGGGATGCACAAAGTATACAGATATTAACTGTACACCTTAATGAATTGCTTCATGCATATACACTCATGTAACCCCCACACAGATGAGATTCAGAACACGTCCATCATCACAGTAACATCCATCAAGCTACAGACTTTTTATTTGAAAGTCAGATTTAATGAGGTACATTTTAATTGGCAATATTTTCCCTTTTTTGTAGTCAGTTCTATGAGTCTTAACAAATGCCTATAGTTGTGTGGCTACCAATAAAATCAAGATATAGAACTGTCCCATCACTCAGACCCACCTCCGAAAAAAAAATTCCCCTCTGCATCATTGTAGTAAATCCCTCCCTCCTTCTCCAACCCCTGGCAACCACTAATCTGTATTCTGTCCCTATGGTTTATGTTTTCTAGAATGTCTTATAAATGGACCATACAGTATGAGTCAGACTTCTTTCACTGAGCACAATACATTTGAGAGCCATCCATGTAGTTGAGTGTATCAATAAATAGTTCCTTCTTTTTGATTCCTAAGTAGTACTTAATTATACCACATTCTGTATATTTATCAGTTAAAGGACGTGTGCTGTTTCCAGTTTTTTGACAATTATGAATAAAGCCACTATAAACGTTCACGTATAGGGTTTTATGTGAATCTAAGTTTTCATTTCTTTGGGGTAAAAACCCAGGAAGTGGATATCTTGGTCTAGCTAAGTCCATGTTGAACGTTATTACTTTTTTAAGCAGAACGGTTTTCAGAGAGCTTATGCCATTTTGCATTCCCACCAGCAGCATAGGAGATTTTAACTGCTCCATTTTTTCATGAGCACTTGGCATCACCAATTTTTTAAAGTCACTTCACCAGGTATGTGGTACAGATTTTTGAAGCTGAATAAACATGTTCACAGACTTTATTGCTGTCTTCAGAGAAGACTTAAATCAACCTTAAACATCTCTCTCTCTCTCTCTCTCTCTCTCTCTCTATATATATATATATATATATATATATATATATATATGAGCTACTTGGCTGCCTGTTAATTAGGGAGTTCATATAACAATCCTGACTGGAATTACTTGTACTCAGTCAGTCCAGTTTTGATTGGTTTGTTTATGACTCAAGCAGCATCCTTGCCAATTTCCTTAGCACACTGGTTAAGGGTGAGAGTCTTACTTGCCACCACCCTGCAGGTGATGCCTGGACGTGACAGCTCCTCACTTCCTCTGGCATCTTTAAAACTCTGTAACCTAGCTCTAATCACTCTGTTTATGTGTGTTTTCTGTACCCAGAAGATGAAACATCTCGGCTGCTACTTTCAAGAATATATCTATCAAAAAATAGATAGCCAATGGGAAGCATCCGTATAACACAGGGAACTCAGCCTAATACTCTGTGATGATCTAGAATGGTGGAGTAGGGGGGTGGGAAAGAGGCTCAAGAGAGAGGGGATATGTATATGGCTGATTCTCGTTGCTGTACGGCAGAAACCAACACAAAGCAATTATCCTCCAATTAAAAAAAAATTGTAAGATTCAGCCGGAAAAAAAAAAAAGAATGTATCTATCAAAAACACCCTAAGATGGAGGAAGGAAAAACATGCTTCATTGCAGCAAACAAGCTGTCACGCTTAGGCAGAGAATTCAATCACTTTCTGGCTCTGCCTTACAATGTGCACAGATCATATTGTGTTATTTTCTAGAAGTAACCGAGGCTGATTTTTCGTCTTGGGCAGAAAACACACGTAGTCAGAACCTGGTCCTCTCAGACTGTTACACAAATTCCTCCCTCCTGTGGCTTTTCTCTGCATCTCTTTGCTGATAGCCACCCACCCTGTCTGCTGGTTCTAACGCTGTGCTGTCAGCCTTTAGGCTGTGACATATGGGTCACCTCCTATGTGTTACATATGTCCCTCCTCTCCCCCTGCCCCAGCAATTTCCATATCTCTGCCTCATCCCTAAACAGAAGAACATGCTAGACATCCTCAGCTGCATCCTCTCATTTTTTCTAAATTATATTACTTACTATAAATAATAAGATATACATACACAAAGGATAAATCCAAAAGGTACACAAGTGTCTGCTAAGTCACTTCAGTCATGTCAGATTCTGTGATCCTATGGATCATAGCCTCCCAGGCTCCTCTCTCCATGGAATTCTCCAGCCAAGAATACTGAAGTGGGTTGCCATGCCCTGGGAAGAACCAGGAATCAAACCTGTGTCTCTTATGTCTCCTGCATTGCAGGCGGGTTCTTTACCACTAGCGCCACCTGGGAACCCATAATCTTAAAGGTACCCAGGGGCATAGATCTAGAAGTCTCTGTTTCCTGTTTCCCTAATTCCCTTGCTCAGAGTTAACTACTGTTACCAGTGTCTCGTGCCCTTCCAAAAAGAAGTAGTCTACAAATCAACAACACATAATCTAGAGATTGTTATTCTTTGCAGAAACTATAACAATTTAAAACATCTTTATGTGCCTTTTTTCCACATAAAATGTATGTCTTGTAAAAGATTTCATCTCAGCATACCTGCATGTACTACTGTGTAAACCTCAATAGATTTCCCTCATTTTTTAAAAAAGTTATTTAATGCTCAATGTTATATGTACACATGGTTTATTTCAGCAAAGTCTTTTTAAACACACCTAAAATAATGACTTAGAGGCTTAAATAAAATAGAACTGTGTATCATGAGAAAGATGAGCAGAGTTAGGTGGCTTAGGGCTGGTGTTGGTAACTGTAGTCTCAGAGACTGAATGTGCTTTCATCTTGATGTTCCTCTGTTCTCAGCATATGGATTTCTCATGTTTAAAGGTGGCTGCTTGAGCTCCAACCTTCATGTATGCATTCCAGCCTGAAGGCAAACATGCTCCCTATCAAGAAGGACACATCCCAGCTCACAAAATCCTTTCAGATATATCTCATTTTCCAAAACTAGTCACGAAGCTACACCTAGCTGGAAGGGAAGATGGGGAATGTCATCACAGTCCAGGGAATCAGTGGATACTTGGAGGTTCTATTAAGAAAGGAGGAGATAAGAATGAATACTGAGATTCGACAATCAGTTTTTGTCCCAGAATTGTTGCTGGTTCATTAACTCTTACAAATACTGTTGAAGTATATATCTTTGTGAACCTTCTATTTCACACTATGTGGGAAGATCTGTAGAATTTCTACGTCACATGGTGTGTGCATTTTTACTTTCATGGGTATTACCAGTTGCCACCCACTGACAAGGGAATAATGTCTACCTGTACCAACATTTTGTCATAGTGCTCCCACTTCCTGAACAATTCCAAGAGTGCTCACAATTTTTATTTTTTGATCTTTATCTTTACCAATGTGATAGCTAACATACAGTACCCCCAATAGTCTTAGCTTGACTTAATAGGACGTTCTCTTATTTTTAGTTAAGCTGAGTACTTTTTCAAATGTATCATTTCTATTAATAGTATTTCCTTAACTCTGAATGGTTTCCATCATTTGCCCATTTGTTCACTGGATCATTTCCTTGTTGCCCTGTAGAAATTCTTCATAAGCTGGGGAAATAAACATTTTCAGTAGTACATATGATAAATATTTTTTCATAGTTTTGATTTTATTTATTGTTTTTATTTCCATGACTTTTTTAAGGGATGGAAGCCTTTATTTCTTTGTTTCACAAGGAAAGTTTAGCAGAGTTGGTTGCTATTCAGTGATTAGTCAGAGGGATCGAATTCCATATCCTCATTCCAGCCTGACACTTCATATTCTACAACCTTGGCTGGAGCTGGGGCAGCAGCCATAGGAGCAGCAGCCACAAATACAGATGCAGCAGCCAAAAGGCCTTGACTTTTGCAGCAAATGGAAGGTATAATCAGTTTCCACAGACCAAGCCATGATCACTTGGACCTGCTGATGACAGAATGGGTTAGCGATGCCACAGGTGGGCAGCAGATCTGCAGACACCCCCCAGGAAGCAAGAACACAGTTTGTGCTGTCAGAGACCTTGGGCTTATAGATGCTGGATGAGAAGTCTGGGGGAGAAGGGGCGATTTTCGGAGTGTTCCTCAGTGTAGTTTCATGGCTTCTCCCTTTGTTTCCAGTCTTAATTAGCTGCACATCACTCAGGATGTGGATGGTAATTTGTTTTTAATGTGGCTAAATTGATCCCTCTTTAAAAATGCTTTTGGGCTTTGGGACAGTCTTAGGAAAGTGCTTTCCATACCAAAGTCATTAACAAAAAGAAACTCCTATGATATTCTTTTTCATACTAATAATAATTACAAAGAAGCTCCAACTTGATTTATTTTTACATGACTGCTGGTTACCCTGGCACCCTGACCCATTCACCTTCCTCCACTGATTTGACAGCTTGGCTATATCTCAAAGGAAGACAATAGTTCTTATTCACTTAAAATGGATGCATCTTAATTGTACTTTCTGTTGGTTAGCTCCTGTACTGTCAATGATATTATTCACTACCTTTTAGAGTCACACATTGCAGTTGTATCCAGTTTGCAGTGAGAAGAGTTAAGCACCAAGAGAGTTAAGCATCCAGACTCATCTGCTCACAGCCTAGATTCCGAACCATGTACTGCTAAACAGTAGAGTGGGGAAGGAATTCAGGCTACAGAGGTTTTTCTAGACTGACAAGTGGCCACCCCAAATTCATATGTTGAAGCCCTAGTACCTCAAAATGTAACTGTATTTGGAGAGGGGACCTTGAGAGAGGAAGTTAAGTTATAATGAGGTCATATAGTTAGGCCCTGACGCTACATAACTGGTATCTTTATAAGAAACGGAAACCAGGACGCAGACGAACACAGAGGGAAGTCCACATGAAGACAAAGGGAAAGACGGCCGTCTACAAGCCAGAGAGAGGTCTGGAGGAAACCGACCCTGTTGACACCTCAGACTTGCAGCCTCCAGAAATGTGAGATTACCGTCTGCTGTCGGAGTCACCCAGTCTGTGGCACTTTGTGAGGACAGCTCGAGGAGACTCACACAGAGGCACATAGGCCTGGCTGAATCAGTTAGGGGTCTCTGGCAGCAGGTTGTAGCAGTTTACTCAGAGCTGCAGTCTTCGGCCACGTTCTCTGGACCCTGAGGTATAGGCCTGCAGACAGCAGGTATGCTGCGAGTGGCCGCAGGAGCCGCACCTGCGAGGCAGTGAAGGCGGCGGGGAGAAGAAGCTGAACTGTAACTGCAGCAGGAGACTGCGTTGATCCGAGGGGGAGCTCTGGACCTGAGGTGCCCTTGATGGTAATCCAGATTGAGCCAAGAGGGCCAGGTCTTTGTACCCCTGAAGACTGTGCCCTGGACGAGATCCTACACCAGGTGAGGGAGTTCTGTGTAGCTGAGGGCAAGCACTGGGAGGGCCTTGGCTGTGAGCCATCAGGGCCAGCGCCACTGTGGCCCAGGAGAGGGATCTGATGGCACTCCCCCGCATCTACCTCCCTGTGCAGAAGGGAAGCTCACAGCTCAGAGGGGCAGCCTGAAGGAGCAGCCCTCAGCAAGGGCTGGCGCAGAGTGGCCTTGGGAGTGTGGAATGCAGGAACAAACGAGACCATTTCTCGTGCAACAATCACAGGGATGAATTGGCCCCAACCATCACTGTGCTGTTCCTTTCAGGATTCTGACTCATAGGATAGAGTGACCTTGATCACCTACTTGCTTTTGGGCAGAGGAGGGCATGACCCCTTGACTGACAGTCCCCAGAAGACTGCACAACATGGGGGTAGGCTGTTTCTGAAAAAAAGGAACCCATGGAAGAAAGGAGACTGATACCGAGCAGGTGAAAACATTGAACCAGGGCCATCTGAATTGGATTCTCAGTCTTGGGTGTCCTTGGGCAAGTAGTTTGAACTGTTTCATCTATAAAGTAGAAATAAATATTACCTACATCATAGGATGCTTCAATCTTAAGTGATCTCTCTCTCTCTGTGTATATATATATATGTGCAGGTATCTGCATAAACAAATTATACATACATACATGCACACATACATACGTATATACATGGTAGACACTGAAGAGATCAAGAGGAAATGGCAACAATACATGGAAGAATTGTTCAAAAAAGATCCAAATGAACTAGATTATTATGATGGTGTGATCAGCCACCCAGAGCCAGACATTCTGGAGAGCAAATTCAAGTAGGCCTTAGGAAGCACTGCTGTCAAGCTAGTGGATGCAAGAGAATTCCAGTAGAACTATTCAAAACCCTAAAGGATGATGCCATCAAGGTGCTGCATTCAGTATGTCAGCAAATCTGGAAGACCCAGCAGTGGCCACAGGATTGGAAAAGGTCAATCTGCATCCCAATTCCCAAGAAGGGGTGTACTAAAGAATGTGCTAACCATCAGACAATTGCACTCATCTCCCATGCTAGTAAGGTCATGCTTAAAAACTTGCATGCTAGGCTTCAGCATTATGCGAACCAAGAACTTCCAGATGTCCAAGCTAGACTTAGAAAAGGAAGAGGAACCAGATATCAAATTGCCAACATTCACCAGATCATAGAGATAGCTAGGGAATTCTAGAAAAACATCTACCTCTGTTTCATTGACCATGTCAAAGCCTTTGCCTGTGTGGCTGTTGTTCAGTTGCCCAGTCATGTCCAACTCTTTGAGAGCCCATGGACTACAGCAGGCCAGGCTCCCCTGTCCATCACCAACTCCCGGAGCTTGCTCAAACACATGTTCATCAGGTTGGTGATGCCATCCAACCATCTCATCCTCTGTTGTCCCCTTCTCTTCCCGCCTTCAATTTTTCCCAGCATCAGGGTCTTTTCCAATGAATCAGTTCTTTGCATCAGGTGGCCAAAGTACTAAAGCTTCAGCTTCAGCATTAGTCCTTCCAATGAATATTCAGGACTGATTTCCTTTAGCATGGACTGGTTGGATCTCCTTGCAGTCGAAGGGGCTCTCAGAAGTCTTCTCCAACACCACAGTTTAAAAGCATCAATTCTTCAGTGTTCAGCTTTCTTTATAGTCCAATTCTCACATCTATACATGACTACTGGAAAAACCATAACTTTGACTAGACAGACCTTTGTTGGCAAAGGAATGTCTCTGCTTTTTAATATGCTGTCTGGGTTGGTCATAGCTTTTATTCCAAGGAGCAAGCATCTTTTAATTTCATGGCTGCAGTCACCATCTGCAGTGATTTTGGAGCTCAAGAAAATAAAGTCTGTCACTATTTCCATTGTTTCCCCATCTATTTGCAATGAAGTGATGGAACCAGATGCCATGATCTTTGTTTTGTGAATGTTGAGTTTTAAGCCAGCTTTTTCACTCTTCTCTCACTTTCATCAAGAGGCTCTTTAGTTCTTTACTTTCTTCCATTAGGGTAGTGTTATCTGCATACTGAGGTTATTGATATTTCTCCCAGTAATCTTGATTCCAGCTTATGCTTCATCCAGCCCAGCATTTTGCATGATGTACTCTGCATATAAGTTAACTTATGTAAGCAGGGTAACAATATACAGCCTTGACAATTTGGAACCAGTTCTGTTGTTCTATGTCCAGTTCTAACCATTGCTTCTTGACCTGCATACAGGTTTTGCAGGAGACAGGTAAGGTGGTCTGGTAGAATTTTCCAGAGTTTGTTGTGATCCACACAGTCAAAGACTTTGGCATAGTCAACAAAGCAGAAGTAGATGTTTTTCTGGGATTCCCTTACTTTCTCTATAATCCCATGGATGTTGGCAATCCTCTGCCTTTTCTAAATCCAGCTTGAACATATGGAAGTTTTTGGTTCACATACTTTTGAAGCATCGCTTGGAGAATTTGGAGCATTACTTTGCTAGCATGTGAGATGAGTGCAATTGTGTGGTAGTTTAAACATTCTTTGGCATTGCCTTTCTTTGGGATCGGAATGAAAACTGACCTTTTTCAGTCCTGTGGCCACTGCTGAGTTTTCCAAATTTGCTGGCATACTGAGTGCAGCACTTTCACAGCATCATCTTTTCAGATTTGAAATAACTCAACTGGAATTCCATGACCTTCACTAGCTTTGTTTGTAGTGATGCTTCCTAAGGCCCACTTTACTTTACACTCCAGGATGTCTGACTCTACGTGAGTGATCACACCTTTGTGGTTATCTGGGTCATTAAGACCTTTTGTATAGTTCTTCTTTGTATTCTTGCCACCTCTTCTTAATATCTTCTGCTTCTGTTAGGTCCATCCATTTCTGTCCTTTATTGTGGCCATCTTTGCATGAAATGTTCCCTAGGTATCTCTAAAGTTTTGACTGTGTGGAGCATAATAAACCATGGAAAGCTCTTAAAGAGATGGGAATACCAGACCATCTTACCTGTCTCCTGAGAAACCTGTATGTGGATCAAGAGCAATAGTTAGAACTCTGTATGGAACAACTGATTGGTTCAATATTGAGAAAAGAGTACATCAGGACTGTCTGCTGTCACTCTGTTTAATCTATACGCTGAGCAGATCATGAGAAATGCCGGGCTGGATGAGTTACAAGCTGGAATCAAGGTAGGTGGAGGAAACATCAACAACCTCAGATATGTGGATGATATATGATAATGGCGGAAAACGAAGATGAACAAAAGAGCCTCTTGATGAGGGTGAAGGACAAGAGTGAAAGAGCTGGCTTAAAACTAAATATTAAAAAAACTACGGTCATGGCATCCGGCCCCACTCGTGACAAATAGAGGGGAGAAGGTGGTAGTAGTGACAGACTTCCTCTCCTTGGGCTCTGAAATCACTGCGGATGGTGACTGCAGCCATGAAACCAGATATTTGCTTCTTGGCAGGAAAGCGAAGACAAACCTAGACAGTGGGTTGAAAAGCCGAGACATTATTCTGCCAACAAAGCCCTGTATAGTCAAGGCTATGGTCTTCCCAGTGGTCACATGTGGCTATGAAAGAAGGCAGAGCGCTGAAGAACTGATGCCTTTGAACTATGGTGCTGGAGAAGACTCATGGGAGTCTTTGGACAGCAAGGAGATCAAGCCAGGTAATTTTAAGGGAAATCAACCCTGAATACTCATTGGAAGGACTGATGCTGAAGCTAAAACTTCAGTATTTTGGTCATCTGATGCGAACAGCTGACTCATTGGAAAAGTCCCTGATGCTGGGAAAGATTGAGAGCTAAAGGAGAAGAGGGTGTCAGAGATGGCCAGATAGCATCACCGATGCAATGAACATGAACTTTACAAACTTTGTGAGATAGTGAGGGACAGAGAGGCCTGGCATCTACAGTCCACAGGGTTGCAAAGTCAGACACAACTGGGTGACTGAACAACTACACATATATACACACTCATATATTCATGATGCCTATGTAAAAAGAGCCTCCATTTATTTGAGTGTCTATGGTCCCTAGGGCCTCGTCAAGTACAGCTGACCCTTGAATAACATGGGGGTTAGGGGCACCCACCCTCCACCCAGTGGAAAATTTATAGTCTGCCCTCCATCTATGCAGTCCTCGTATCCACAGTTCTACATTCCCGGTTTTAACAACTTTCAGATCATAGTGTACTGTAGTATTTGCTATTGAAAAAAAAAAAAAACACATATGTAAGTGAACCCACACAAACTCACATTTTTCAAGGGTCATCTGTATTTCCTATCATTTCATCTATTTGCAATTTGCTTCCTCACCTCTTCTTTGAGAACAAGAGGGACACTTCATCTTCTTGAAAATGCTAATCCTCAAACTCTAGATTTGAAACATCCCTTAGACATGCTGCCTCTTTTTGCAGAGAGGACTGTGGAACTGCAAAGTTTCACAATGTTAGAGTCTTCATATTCAGTGTGGGGTGTGCCTGATTTTGCATTGTAAAAAATTAATAGAAAATAGAGTGTAAAGAGAAACCAAAATAAGAGTTTGCCTCATAGATCATCTGCTCACTGGGGGATGCAGAAGCAGAGCTTTCCCAGGGGGTTCTCAACACCAGGTGGTCCAAGGCAGGGGCAGGATAAGAGCAGGGTGGCCTGATGTCAAGACATGGGGGGCCTACCTAAAGTTCAGATACCAGTGAAGTTCCAGAGATGAATACCCAGTCCTGTTTCTGTCTTTGCTGATTCTAGAGAGCAATATCTATCCTGGGACCAGACAGAATTTGAATGGAGATAGGGATGGTGAGGAGAGGACAGGGCAAGGTGGAAAGAAATTAGCATTTTCTCCCAAACATCTATTTTCAAAAAGAAATCTAATCCCAGCAACAAGATGTCAGCTTTACTCCCAAACACAGCAACCAAGAGGGATTGCTTCTGTGGGTACTTCTCCGCTTGCAAATATTTCCCCTCCGAGGTCACACAAGGAGCTGATACATCCATTTCCCTGAAATAAATGCCATCCTGGAGGTCTTCCTGTCACTGTCAGGGGTGATGAGCAGTGTTAAAGGAGGGGAATAATGACATGGCAGAGTGATTGAAAGGGTTTGGGATGTGGTTTCCTGTTTGGTTCAGACAAAATAAAACCATTATCTGTGTTTCATCTTTTTCAGAGAGATTGTTTCCTGAGCTCTCTCGTCCCTGAAGCCCGTTGCAGCTTTCAGGAACAATACCAGCTTGTCACAATTATAGATCAGTTCATCACCACAGGCGTCTCCAATTTCCTTGAGCTCTTTCCAGGGGAAATGACTTTTCTGGGTCTACCTTATCCCTGGGTATTTTGCCTTTTGAAAAAGTTGGTGCTGTACTTATCCATTATCTGCAGAGAGCTGTCAGATAGAACACACAATTTGCAGGTGGCCATCTATGAGAGACCAAGACCCCCATTAGCTAGTGGGTGGGTCAGCAGAAATGAGACACTCAGACATGTGGACTCGGTGGGGATAAGTTTTTGCTGCAAAGGGTTAAGCATATGCTTGATGTTGAAGAACTTAGGGTTCCTTGGTGCATTTCTTATCCATTGCTAAAACATGCCCAGATCAGTAGGATCAAGGGGGCCAGGACAGAGCGAGGATGTCAGGAGAGCTCTCAGTATCCTCACTTTTACACTTGCTACCCTAGGTTACCCCTTCTCACTCGGAAGCCACATCCTTAATATTCCAGCCCTTGACCTGCTTTATCAACAGCAGCCCATCACCAGACCCACTGTGCAGTTTTCAGCTATCACGTTGCTGCTGACTCTTGCTGCAAAAGTTCTTTGCATCCTAGGGTTTTTTGTTTTTTTCCCAAGTACAGGCTTCAATCCAGCCCAACACACAAAAAATGTGTACCTTGAAATCTACAAGACATTGTTGAAAAGAAATTAAAAAGATGTAAATAAAAGAAAAGCTATTGCATTTATGAATAAAAGACATGTTATAGTAAATATGGTAATACTCCCCAAATTGATCTGCAGATTCCCACCTGACCTTCTGCGAGAAGGTCAGTGACCAAACTGATGCTAGAATTCATGTGAAAATTCAAAGGACCCAGAATAGCCAAAACCACCTTGAAAAAGAAAAAAAAGATAGAAGGCTCACTCTTCCCATTTTAAAAACTTACTTCAAAATTACAATAATTAAGTCAGGGTGGTACCAGATAAGGATAGACATATAGGTCAGTGGAACAGAATTGAGAATTCAGAAATAAGCCTTTATATTTATGGTTAATTGATTGTTGACAAGGGTACCGAGACAATTTATTTGGGGAAAGAATAATCTCTTTAGAAATTGTCCCGAGACTATAGTATTTCCACATGTAAAAGAATGAAGTTGCATTCCTTTCTTATACCATTAATGCAAAATAAATCTTAGACCTAAATGTATAGCTAAAAACTATAAAACTCAGAAGAAAACATAGGAATAAATCTTATTACTTTGAGTTAGTCAATTTTTTTTAGATCTGATACCAAAAACACAAGTGTCAAAGAGAAACAATGATATACTGAATTTTATTAAAATTAAAAACATTTCTTCCAAGTAAATCATTAAAAAAGTGAAAAGACAACCCATAGAAGTACAGAAAATATTTTGAAACATTTACAAATCATATGTGTGTTAAAGGAATCAGACAATCTGGCAGTAAAAAGATTCCAATCTAAAAAATGGACGAAGGCTCTGCATAGTCACTTCTTTAAAGAAGATATACAATAGTCCAAGTATGTTAAAGATGCTCAGCGTTACTATTCATTGGGGAATGCAAATCAAAACCGCAATGAGATCCCACTTCACATCCACTAGGACAGTTGCAGTCAAAAAGACTCACAGTAATAAATGCTGGCAAAGATGTGGAAAAACTGAAACCCTTTGCTGGTGAGAACGTCTGGTCACTTTGGAAAACTGCCAGTTCCTCAAAACGTCACACACAGAGTTACCAATGTTGTTGTTTAGTTGATAAGTTATGTCTGATTCTTTGCCACCCCAAGGGCTATAACCAGCCAGGCTCCACTGTCCATGGGATTTCCCAGGCAAGAATGCTATAGTGGGTTGCCATTTCCTTCTTCAGGAGATCTTCCCTACCCAGGGATAGAACTCAAGTCTCCTGCACTGGCAGGAAAGTTCTTTACCACTGAACCAATGAGGAATCTGTATGATTTAGCATACAATTCAGCAATTCCTAGGTACAAATTCAAGAAATCTGAAAATACATGTCTATAAAAACACTTATACACAAATATCCATAGCAATATTATTCAAATTAGCCTATAAGTGAAAACAACCCAAATATCCATAACTGATGAGAGGATGAACAAACCATGCTATATCCGTACAATAGAATACTACCCAGCCATAAAAAGAAATAAAGTATGAATACATGCTACAGCAGAGAAGGCAATGGCACCCCACTCCAGTACTCTTGCCTGGAAAATCCCATGGATGGAGGAGCCTGGTGGGCTGCAGTCCATGGGGTCGCAAAGAGTCAGATACCACTGAGCGATTTCACTTTCACTTTTCACTTTCCTGCATTGGAGAAAGAAATGGCAACCCACTCCAGTGTTCTTGCCTGGAGAATCCCAGGGATGTGGGAGCCTGGTGGCTGCCGTCTATGGGGTCGCACAGAGTCGGACACAACTGAAGTGACTTAGCAGCAGCAGCAGCACATGCTACAGCATGAATGAAACTATTATGCTAAGGAAAAGAAAACAGTCAAAAAAGATCATATAGGAATACATTTATAAGAAATATGCTAAATAGCCAAATGTATAGGGACAGAAAGTAGAGAGGTCGTGGAAAAGGAGAATGCAGAGTGACTTCTCATGGGTATATTTCTTTTAATAATATTCTAAAATTATTAGTGAATTTTGCATAATTCTGAGAATATATTAAAACCATTGCATTATACATGTTAAGTGACTGTTGCATTGGCATATGAATTTTATGTCAATAAAGTTGCTTTTAAAAAGTGTAAGCTTTACTTGTTTTGACTTTGTTTTTAACATCGCTGTATATATTGCTATACTGAAAGTCAGCATTGGAGAGGAAAGAGAACAAATTTACAGCTTTCAGGGAAGAATGCCCAATAACTTGCTTTAAATGATCAATCACTTGGGGGCGAAGTGACACACAAAATAAATATGGAAATAAGCATTTTTTCCTTCTGTTCCATAACATGAACACACGGACTGCTATGGAAACGGAAAGGAAGACTCCAATAATGTTTGGCTAAAATATATACACTTATATTTACTAGCACCAGGAAAAATTTCAGAGCTCTGCGACTGGACCCATACTGAAAGGCTCTTCGAATTACTTTTCTAGATTTGATAGTAATACTATTCACCTTGAAGAAATTGAGGAGATGTTAGGAAAGGGAAATTAATAATGTGGTTGTTCTGAATGTGACTTTGGGAAAGAATTGTCCCTTGGCTGGGACTATACACCAGTAGAGACCCATCACCATACTACTGCACATTCAGCAAGACTGGATTCGTTATCCATGGCAGACCTTGCTCCTCTTCACTAAGATAACAGGAGCCTTACTTCCACGTCTTTGTTGTGCCTCACATTTTACATGAAATGGCTCAATCCAAGTCTTTATCAGTGTCATCCACTTGTGTGTATGTATGATCAGTGGTGTCTGACTCTGCAACCCCATGGACTGTAGCCCACCAGGCTCCTCTGTCCGTGGAATTTCCCAGGCAAGAATACTGGAATGGGTTGCCATTTCCTCCTCCAGGGGATCTTCCTGACCCAGGGATCAAACCCGTGTTTCTTGCATTGGCAGGTGGATTCTTTACCTTGCATGGGCCATTTCCACTGGTAAACGACTTACAGTTATTAATTCAGTGGAGTACCATATTTATCAGGCTAATGTTGAAAGTAACTATACAACACATTCTATAATCAACATACTGGCCTTTATAAAAGAATTTCCTTTCAAGTGGTGACATGTTGGTTCAATTTAATCTAAATTAAATAAATTAACACCTCAAGAGATAGAACTCTGTGGGTGTTTTTTCATGTTCTCCTAACCCAATGGAACCTAGAAAGAGGTCCATTGATCTATATGTACTTAATAAGTTGGTAAGAAATGGTACAGAATGAAGTAGAACCACAGACTACCAAAACCAAAGAAATGAAATGATGGGTGGTCTCTGAGAGACACACCAACTTTGCTTCTTGGGATGCTCACCCCTGGCAGCCCTAGGGACCTTTGCTAACATGACAAGTATTTAGTTTTAATTTTTAAAAAAATTTTGATCACACCATATGGCATGTGAGATCTTAATTCTACAAACAGGGATTGAACCCATGCCCCCTGCATTGGGAGCACAGATTCTTAACTATTGGATCACTGGGGAAGTCCTGAAAAGTATTTGTTTATAGAAGTTCAACAGGGCAGGTAGGTAACATTATTTGTGGAATAAAAAAGTACCAAAAGATATGACCCAGTATTGCTTACAAAATCAACTGTCAAGCTTATTTTTCTCAGCATGAGGAATTTCTGATTTTAAAGTTTGGCATCTTGTTATCTGCCTGAGAAGCCTCTGGGTTAATCACACATTTGGACAGAGCTGAATTATTCAGACTGTCTACCTTTGTGCTTTTGTGACCCTAGCAGGCTGCCTGAAATAAAGATTTGAAAGTATCCCAGAATATCCCAGTTGACACAAGTAAAATAAACTAAATGAAAAATGCCTATATTTTTAAAATAATTTAAAAACTCTCAGCTAATCAGAAAAAAAGTCCCACTTCCTTGTACAATCTGAGATTGGCCCACTGTATATATAATCATATGAAAAGACATAGATAACTATTTGATTAGCTTGATCATTATATAGACAACTTGGGAATTCTCCAGGCCAGAATACTGGAGTGGGTAGCCTTTCCCTTCTCCAGGGGATCGTCCCAACCCAGGGATCAAACACAGGTCTCCCACACTATGGGTGGATTTTTTATCAGCTGAGCCACAAGAGAAGCTCAAGATTACTGGACTGGGTAGCCTTTCCCTTCTTGGATAGGATCTTCCCAACTCAGGAACTGAACCGGGGTCTCCTGCATTGCAGGTGGATTCTTTACCAACTGAGCTATCAGGGAAGCCCTTGACTAGTTTGATCATTATATAGACAACCTAGTCAGATAATTTAATATCTTCTTTTCTGGCCATGCCACTCTGCACGTGGAGTCTTAGTTCTCTGACCAGGGATTGAAACTTAGTCCCTCCATTGGAAATGCAGTCTTAACTGGTGAACCAGCAGGGAAGTTCCCAAGTCAGATAATTTAAGTTAAAGCAAAACAGCAGGAGGAGAACAAGATGGCAGAGGAGTAGGTGGACATGGAGTACATGTCTCTCCACAGATGATACATCAGGACTACACCTTCAGAAGTGCATGCAGAACACCAGCTGAGAGCGGACAGGAGGACCTGACCAGAGGAAAAGAATACATAGAACCACGCAAAACTCGGTAGGACAAAGGAACTAAGGGGAAGAACAGGAGTGTGAGTAGGACCGGACCTGCCCTCAGCGGGCGGGGGAACTGAAGCAGGGGTCCAATCCCCACGTCGGGCAACTGTCTGAGTAACAGGAGAAACATTTAAGGCTGAGAGTGAAACAGCTGATCTGTGGCAGCCTAAATAGAATGAGAATCAGACAGTCCTTGCCGCAGCCATACACACCCCAGGCAGGGATGAGGGTCCCCTGGAAGGTGCAGCGGCTGGGAGCTGGAGTTCGGGAAATGTGGAGCAAATGAGTCAGTTCTTCCCATCAGTGGCCAAAGTATTGGAGTTTCAGCTTCAACGTCAGTCCTTCCAATGAGAAAATCTTTATCTACCTCAAACTTTGCATATCTATTCTTTCGTTGCTTTCTTTGCTTTTCTCTCAACATATTTGTTAGTTTTATTTTCATTGCTTTATTCCCCACTTGGCACCTTGCTCTAGCTTTGTTTTCCAGTTTTTGCTTTAGTTAGTTTTGTTCTGGTAGATATAAGTTTTGGTTTTCTTTGTTCACCATGTTGATCTATTCATGTTATTTATATTGGGCTGTTTTGATTTTGCTTATGGGTGTGTATGTATAGGTGTATATTCACTCACACTTTTTATTGTTGCTATAAACCTCTGCATCTAAGTTGGACTTTTGCAGCTCTGTGGAGTTTTCTTTTCTTTTCCTGTTTTTCTTTCTTCTTCCATTTTTTTCCTTTTCTTTTTATAATTTTAATTTTTTAAAAACCTATTATATTTTTTCTACATTTATTCCTTTGTTTGCCTTCCCTACTGTTCTTTTACCCCATTAAAGCAGTTAATCTTTAACGTAATAAATCTTCTTTATCTACCTCTATTTAACTTTGCACATCTATTCTTTCTTTCTTTTCTTTCTTTGCTTTCCTCTCAGCATATTTGTTAGTTTTATTTTCATTGCTTTATTCCCCATTGGCACCTTGCCTTAGTCTTGTCTTCCCATTTGTGCTTTAGTTAGTTTTGTTCTTAACTGGTAAATATAATTTTTTATTTACTTTGTTCGCCAGGTCAGTCTACTGTACTTTATTTTTGTTGGACTGTTTTGACTTTGCTCAGGGGTATATATGCATATGTGTATATTCCATTATTTTAATTAATATTTGCCAGATTTTGTAACTGCCATTTGTCTGGGGTTCATCTTTGGTTTCTTGCCTTTTGATATTTGTTTTAATCTCACTTAGTGCCATAACAAACCACTTGTGAAATATTCATTCCTGACCAGAAGTCAAGCCCTGAACCTTTGGAATGGGAGCGCTGACTCCAAGACCCTAGGCTACCAGAGAACTAACCCTAGGGAGTGTCAAGTAGTGAGAACTCACACAAAGGAAACCACTTGAATACAAGACCGGCATCACCCAACCACCAGCAGCACCCTGTGCAGGACGCCTCATCTAAACAACAAAAAAAAACAAAAATACAAACCCAGTCATCAGCAGACAGGATTACCACCTCACTCAGCCTGTCCATCAGAGGAAAACAAACAAACAAAAACTCAGTACAAATCTCAGCCTATATGAAGCTTACACAAACCACTGTACCAACCTTAGGCCAGAAACCAAAAGGAAGAAAGAATTCAACCTTTAAGCCTCAAACACAATAGGTTAGAAAAAGAAATAATGAAAAGGCAGAGAAATACTACCAAATGAAGGAACAACCTAGAAACACAGAAGTCCAAATAAATGAAGAGGAAATAGGCAAACTACCTGAAAAAGAATTCAGAATAATGATAGTAGAGATGATCAAAAACCTTGAAAACAAAATGGAGAAAACGCAAGAATCAATCAACAAAGATGTAGAAGAATTAAAAAATAAACATACAGAGACAAACAACACAATTACTGACATTAAAAATACTCTAGAAGGAATCAATAGCAGAATATCTAAAGCAGAAGAATGGATCAGTGAGCTGGAAGATAAAATGGTGGAAATAACTTCTGAAGAGCAGAATAAAGTAAAAAGAATGAAAAGAACTGAGGATAGTCTCAGAGACCTCTGGGACAATATCAAAGACACCAACATTCAAATTATAGGGGTCCCAGAGGAAAAAGAGAAAAGAAAGGGCATGAGAAAATTTTTGAAGAGATTATAGTTGAAAATTTCCTCAATATGGAAAAGGAAATAGTCAATCAAGTCCAAAAAGCACAAAGACTCCCATACAGGATAACGCAAGGTGAAGCACATCAAGACACATACTAATCAAACTAACAGAGACTAAACACAAAGAAAGAATATTAAAAGCAGCAAGGGAGAAGCAACAGGTAACATACAAGGGAAACCCCATATGCTTAAATAGCTGACCTTTCAGCAGAAACTCTGCGGGCCAGAAGAGAATGGCAGGATATATTTAAAGTACTAAAAGGGAAAAATCTACAATCAAGGTTACAGTACCCAGCAAGGATCTCATTCAAAACTGATGGACAAATAAAAAGCTTTTCAGACAAGCAAAAGTTAAGAGAATTCAGTACCACAAAGCCAGCTTTACAACAAATGTTAAATGGACTTATATAGTCAAGAAATACAAGAGAATAAAAAAGATCTACAAAATCAACCCCAAACAATTAAGAAAATGGCAATAGGAACATATATATCAATAATACTTTAAATGTAAATAGATTAAATTCTCCAACCAAAAGACATAGGCTGGCTGAATGGATACAAAAACAAGACCCATATATATGTTGTCTACAAGAAACCCACTTCAAATCTAAAGACACATACAGACTGAAAGTGAGAGGATGGAAAAATATATTCCATGCAAATGGGAAGCAAAAGAAAGCTGAAGTAGCAATCTTCATATCAGACAAAATAGACCCTGAAATGAAGAAAATTACAAGAGATAAGAAAGGACATTACAAAATGATCAAGGGATCAATCCAAGAGGAAGACGTAACAATTGTAAATATCTATGCAAGGATGGCAGTCCTGGGTGTTCATTAAAAGGACTGATGCTAAAGCTGAAACTCCAGTACTTTGGCCACCTCATGTGAAGAGTTGACTCACTGGAAAGACTCTGATGCTGGGAGGGATTGGGGGCAGGAGGAGAAGGGGATGACAGAGGATGAGATGGCTGGATGGCATCACCGACTCGATGGACATGAGTTTGAGTGAACTCCGGGAGATGATGATGGACAGGGAGGCCTGGCGTGCTGTGGTTCATGGGGTCGCAAAGAGTTGGACACGACTGAGCGACTGAACTGAACTGAATGCACTCAACATAGGAGCACCTCAATACATAAGACAAACACTAACAGACATAAAAGGAGAAATAGACAGTAACACCATAATAGTAGGAGACTTCAACATCCCACTCACACCAATGGACAGATCATCAAAAAAGAAAATAAGGAAACACAAGGCTTAAGTGATACAAATTAGATGAGATGGATCCTGTTATCTTCAGGACATTCCTTCCAAAGAAGAGTACACCTTCTTCTCAAGTGCACATGGAACATCCCCAGGATAGACCACATCTTGGGTCACAAATCAAACCTCAGTAAACTTAAGAAAACTGAAATTGTATCAAGCATCTTCTCTGACCACAATGCTAAGAGACTAGATATTAATTATAAGAAAAAAACTATAATAAACAGAAACACATGGAGATTAAACAACATGTTTCTAAATAACCAACAGGTTACTGAAGAAATCAAAAGGGAAATACAAAAATTTCTAGAAACAAATAACAATGAAAACATGACAACTCAAAGCCTATGGGATGCAGCAAAAGCAGTCCTAAGAGGGAAGCTTATAGCAATACAATCCTACCTCAAGAAACAAGAAAAACATCAAATAGACAACCTAATTTTACACCTAAAACAACTGGAAAAAGAAGAACAAAAAACCCCCAAAATTAGTAGAAGGAAGGAAATTATAAAGATCCGAGCAGAAATAAATGAAAAAGAAATGAAAGAAACAATAGTAAAGATGAATAAAACTAAAAGCTGGTTCTTTGAGAAGATAAACAAAATTGACAAACCTTTAGCTAGACTCATCAAGAAAAGAAGAGAGAAGAATCAAATCAACAAAATTAGAAATGGAAAATGAGAGGTTACAACAGACAGTGCAAAAATACAAAGGATTATAAGGGACTATTATGAACAACTATATGGCAACAAAATGGATAACCAGGAAGAAACAGACAGATTCTTAGAAAAGTTCCATCTTCGAAGACTGAACCAGAAAGAAATAGAAATCATGAACAACCCAATTCCAAGCACTGAAATTGAAGCTGTGATCAAAAATCTCCCCAAAAACAAAAGCCCAGGACCAGATGGCTTCACAGGAGAATTCTATCAAACATTTAGAGAAGAGCCAATGCCTATCCTTCTAAAACTCTTTCAAAAAATTGCAGAGGAAGGAACACTTCCAAACTCATCCTATGAGGCCACTATCACCCTGATACCAAAACCAGACAATGACAACACAAAAAAAGAAAACTGCAGGCCAATATCACTGATGAACATAGACGCAAAAATTCTCAACAAAATTTTAGCAAACAGAATTCAGCAAAACATCAAAAAGCTCACACACCATGAGCAAGTTGGGTTTATTCCAGGAATGCAAAGATTCGTCAATATACACAAATCAATCAATGTGATACACCATATTAACAAATTGAAAGATAAAAACCATATGATCATCTCAGTAGATGCAGAAAAAGCCTTTGACAAAATTCAGCATACATTTATGATTAAAACTCTTCAAAAAGTGGGCATAGAAGGAAGTTACCTCAACATAGTAAAGGCCATATATGATAATCCCAGAGCAAACATTATTCTCAATGGCAAAAAACTGAAAGCATTCCCCCTAAGATCAGGAACAAGACAAGGGTGTCCACTTTCACCACAATTATTCAACATAGCTCTGGAAATCCTAGGTACAGCAATCAGAGTAGAAAAAGAAATAAAAGGAATCCAGATCAGAAAAGAAGTAAAGCTCCCACTGCTTGCAGAGGACATGATACTGTACATAAAAATCCCTAAAGACAGTATCAGAAAATTACTAGAGCTAACCAGAGGATTTAACAAATTTGCAGGATACAAAACCAATACACAGAAATCAATTGCATTTCTATATACTAACAATGAAAAATCAGAAAGAGAAATTAAGGAATCAATCTCACTCACCATTAAAACAAAAAGAATTAAATATCTAGGAATAAACTTATCTAAGGAGACAAAAGAACTGTACACAGAAAATTATAAGACACTAATGAAAGAAATCAAAGATGACATAAACAGATGGAGAGATATTCCATGTTCCTGGGTAGGAAGAATCAATATTGTGAAATGACTATACTACCAAATGCAATCCACAGATTCAATGTGGATTACCAATGGCATTTTTACCAATGGCATTTTTCACAGAACTAGAACAAAAAATTTCACAATTCATTTGGAAACACAAAAGACCCCAACTAGCCAAAGCAGTCTTGAGAAAGAAGAATGGAGCTGGAGGAATCAACCTTCCTGATTTCGGATTATATTACAAAGCTACAGTCATCAAGACAGTATGGTACTGGCACAAAAACAGGAATATAGACCAATGGAACAAGATAGAAAGCCCAGAAATAAACCCATGCACCTATGGGTAGTTTATTTTTGACAAAGGAGGCAAGAATATACAATGGGGCAAAGACAGCCTCTTCAATAAATGGTGCTGGGAAAACTGGAGAGCTACATGTAAAAGAATGAAATTAGAACACTTTCCAACACCATGCACAAAGATAAACTCAAAATGGATTAAAGACCTAAATGTAAGACCAGAAACTATGAAACTCTTAGAGGAAAACATAGGCAGAACAGTCGATGACCTAAATCAAAGTAAGATCCTCTATGGCCCACCTCCTAGAGTAATGGAAATAAAAACAAAAGTACACAAGTGGGACCTGATTAAACTTAAAAGCTTTTTAACAGCAAAGGAAACTATAAGCAAGGTGAAAAGACAAACCTCAGAATGGGAGAAAAATAATAGCAAATGAAACAACTGACAAAGGATTAACTTCCAAAATATACAAGCAGATCATACAACTCAATGCCAGAAAAACAACCAACCAATGAAAAAGCAGGGTAAATACCTAAACAGACATTTCTCCAAAGAAAGACATACAGATGGCTAACAAACACATGAAAAGATGCTCAACATCATGAATTATTAGAGAAATGCAAATCAAAACTACAATGAGATATCACCTCACACTTGTCAGAATGGCCATGATCAACAAGTCTACAAACAATAAATGCTGGAGAGGGTGTGGAGAAAAGGGAATGCTCTTGCAGTGTTGGGAATGTAAATTGATACATTTACATTTACAGCCAATATGGAAGAAGGTATGAAGATTCCTTAAAAAACTAGGAATAAAACCACCATATGACCCAGCAATCCCACTCCTAGGAATATACCCTGAGGAAACCAAAATTGAAAAAGACACATGTATCCCGTTGTTCATTGTAGTACTATTTACAATACCTAGAACATGGAAGCAACTTAGATATCCATTGACAGATGGATGGATAAAGAAGTTGTGGTACATATACACAATGGAATATTACTCAGCCATAAAAAGGAAAGCATTTGAGTCAGTTCTGATGAGGTGGATGAACCTAGAACCTATTATACAGAGTGAAGTGAGTCAGAAAAAGAAAGATAAATATTGTATTCTAATGCACATATACAGAATCTAGAAAAATGGTACTGAGGAATTTATTTACAGGGCAGCAATGGAGAAACAGTCATAGAGAACAGACTTATGGACATGGGGAGAGGGGAGGAGAGGGTGAGATGTATGGAAAGAGCAACATGGAAACTTACATTACCATATATAAAATAGATAGCCAACGGGAATTTGCTATATGGCTCAGGAAACTCAAAGAGGGGCTCTGCATCAATCTAGAGGGGTGGGATGGGGAGAGAGATGGGAGAGAGTTTCAAAAGGGAGGGGATATATGTATACCTATGGCTGATTCATGTTGAGGTTTGACAGAAAACAGCAAAATTCTGTAAATAAATTATCCTTCAATAAAAAAAATAAACTAAAAAAAAAATTAAAACAGCAAATTTTAAGTTGTCTTTTCGGGGAAACTACCAGGCTTGGATGGATCCTGGGTGTACGGCACAGTCAATTCTCTCCTTATATAATTTCCTAGAGATTTTGCTTACCCAGGAAGGCCCACGTGTGCCAGAAAGGCACTGCCATGACGGGACCGTTTCTTCCCTGTACACTGATGCATAAGCAGAGTGGAGAGACACAGGAGGAAAACCAGATCATGCCTGTCCTGGTCCCAGAGCCACAGCAAGATGGTGCCAAGACATAATGAGACATGAGGGATTGTTGGCGTAAGGTTTAATTCAGCCAGGTTAGCTGGCTGGTAAAGATGGGCAAATTCATCACTCCAAATTGTATTCAGAACAAATCAAGAATTGCCATTCAATACTGATTTAATTCATGCTTCACTGAATCCCCAAGCATTAAGAGAATTACTTGAGTCATGATCCCTGCTCTCATCTTGTCTGCTGGAGAGAGACAAGCAATTTCCACACCTCGGGATAAGTGCTAAGGCACCCTACTCCAGTCCTCTTGCCTGGAAAATCCCATGGACGGAGGAGCCTGGTGGGCTGCAGTCCATGGGGTCGCTAGGAGTCGGACATGACTGAGCGACTTCACTTTCACTTTTCACTTTCATGCATTGGAGAAGGAAATGGCAACCCACTCCAGTGTTCTTGCCTGGAGAATCCCAGGGACGGGGGAGCCTGGTGGGCTGCCGCCTATGGGGTCACACAGAGTCAGACACAATTGAAGTGACTTAGCAGCAGCAACAGGATATTATAGAAATCAGGTGCCTCCAACCCATCTGTGAGTTTCAGGCCTGCCTTCCGCAGGGAAACTTGATTTGGCTGGAGGAAAGAGCATTTAATTCCTGTCACGCTAACGAGTGGCAGATGGGATGGATGGTCGGTCCGCCTCACTAAGAACGCCGTAGGTGCACTGGAAATGAAAAACAAGTGCTAAGCGTCCATTTGTCAAATGTTTGCTAGAGTTGGTTTTTTTTTTTTTTTTTTTTTTTTGTCGCAGGAATATACACAGAGAGGGAGCAGGTGGGGAAGGTACAAAACCTCATACACCAGCCTCCAGAGATTCAATTTTCCATTACTGTAAATACTATTCACACAGGTGCAAAAAGCTCAGCTTTAGTTCCTAAGTCCTGGAGTTAATGAGTCCTGAGAGTGAGGATCTCAGAATCCGTAATTGCAGGAAAGTGGCAAAACCAACACTGAGGCCTGGCTCTCAAGCTCCAGGGAACACAGAGGTGGCAGCAGCTAAGTGCGCTTCTGGGGTCCAGGTCCGTGCGCACCTGTCAGTCACCCTCCTTGCTCACCTGAGTTGAGTGGAGAGGGGAACATGCAGATCACGGGAGGGTTTTAGAGGATGAGCAGCTTAGTCATGCAGTGAAAGAGAGATGATCTGCTTTGTCAGGCACCACTTACTCTATTTTTTGGGTTCTTATTTTTTTAAGATATAATTGGCTTATAACATTGTATTCATTTTCGGGGCACAGCATAATGATTTGATATATGAATGTATTGTGAAATGATCACCACAAGAGCTTTAGTTTATACCCATCACCATACATGTAAGTCACAACATTATATTTCGTGTAAGAGAACTTTAAAGATCTACTCTCTTAAGAATTTTCGGTTATAAAATACAGGATGCAGTATTGTTAACTATTGTCACCATACTGTACGTTACATCCCTGGGACTTATTTTTCTTATAATTAGAAACTTATCCTTTTTGACCACCCTCATCCATTTCACCTACTCTCCCCCCACCCCTTCACCTCTAGCAACCACAAATCTGTATCTGTGAGTTTATTTTGTTGTTTTGTTTTGTTTCATTTAGATTCCACACATAGGTGAGATTATACAGTATTTGCCTTTATTAGCCTGATTTATTTCACTTAGTATAATAGTATTAAGGTCCATTCCATATTATCACAAATGGCAAGATCTCCTTTTTCATGGTGAAATGTATATATATATATATATCACATCTTTATCCATTTATCCATAGATGGACAATTAGATTGTTTCCATATCTTGGCTTCAGTGAACATGGTCAGGGAGAGGGGTGTGGTGCAGACAGCTTTTGGAGATGATAATGTTGTCTTCAGGTTCTTTTTAGAACACGACTTCTTTCAAACTCTTGTAGAATCATACTCTCAGATCAGATCAGATCAGTCTCTCAGTTGTGTCCAACTCTTTGCGACCCCATGAATCACAGCACGCCAGGCCTCCCTGTGTATCACCAACTCCCGGAGTTCACTCAGACTCATGTCCATTGAGTCAGTGATGCCATCCAGCCATCTCATCCTCTGTCGTCCCCTTCTCCTCCTGCCCCCAATCCCTCCCAGCATCAGAGTCTTTTCCAATGAGTCAACTCTTCGCATGAGGTGGCCAAAGTACTGGAGTTTCAGCTTAGCATCATTCCTTCCAAAGAAATCCCAGGGCTGATCTCCTTCAGAATGGACTGGTTGGATCTCCTTGCCGTCCAAGGGACTTGCAAGAGTTTTCTCCAACACCACAGTTCAAAAGCATCAATTCTTCAGCACTCAGCCTTCTTCACAGTCCAACTCTCACATCCATACATGACCACTGGGAAAACCATAGCCTTGACTAGACAAACCTTTGTTGGCAAAGTAATGTCTCTGCTTTTGAATATGCTATCTAAGTTGGTCATAACTTTCCTTCCAAGGAGTAAGTGTCTTTTAAGTTCATGGCTTCAGTCACCATCTGCAGTGATTTTGGAGCCCCCAAAAATAAAGTCTGACACTGTCTACACTGTTTCCCATCTATTTGCCATGAAGTGATGGGACCAGATGCCATGATCTTCGTTTTCTGAATGTAGAGCTTTAAGCCAACTTTTTCACTCTCTTCTTTCACCTTCATCAAGAGGCTTTTTAGTTCCTCTTCACTTTCTGCCATAAGGGTGGTGTCATCTGCATATCTGAGGTTATTGATATTTCTCCTGGCAATCTTGATTCCAGCTTGTGTTTCTTCCAGCCCAGCGTTTCTCATGATGTACTCTGCATAGAAGTCAAATAAACGGAGTGACAATATACAGCCTTGACATACTCCTTTTCCTATTTGGAACCAGTCTGTTGTTCCATGTCCAGTTCTAACTGTTGCTTCCTGACCTGCATACAAATTTCTCAAGAGGCAGATTAGGTGGTCTGGTATTCCCATCTCTTTCAGAATTTTCCACAGTTTATTGTGATCCACACAGTCAAAGGCTTTGGTATAGTCAATAAAGCAGACATAGATGTTTTTCTGGAACTCTCTTGCTTTTCCATGATCCAGCAGATGTTGGCAATTTGATCTCTGGTTCCTCTGCCTTTTCTAAAACCAGCTTGAACATCTGGAAGTTCGCGGTTCACATATTGCTGAAGCCTGGCTTGGAGAATTTTGAGCATTACTTTACTAGCGTGTGAGATGAGTACAATTGTGCAGTAGTTTGAGCATTCTTTGGCATTGCCTTTCTTTGGGATTGGAATGAAAACTGACCTTTTCCAGTCCTGTGGCCACTGCTGAGTTTTCCAAATTTGCTGGCATATTGAGTGCAGCACTTTCACAGCATCATCTTTCAGGATTTGGAATAGCTCAACTGGAATTCTATCACCTCCACTAGCTTTGTTCGTAGTGATGCTTTCTAAGGCCCACTTGACTTCACATTCCAGGATGTCTGGCTCTACGTCAGTGATCACATCATTGTGATTATCTGGGTCGTGAAGATATTTTTTGTACAGTTCTTCTGTGTATTCTTGCCATCTCTTCTTAATATCTTCTGCTTCTGTTAGGTCCATACCATTTCTGTCCTTTATCAAGCCCATCTTTGCATGAAATGTTCCTTTGGTATCTCGGATTTTCTTGAAGAGATCTCTAGTCTTTCCCATTCTGTTGTTTGCCTCTATTTCTTTGCACTGATTGCTGAAGAAGGCTTTCTTATCTCTTCTTGCTATTCTTTGGAACTCTGCATTCAGATGTTTATATCTTTCCTTTTCTCCTTTGCTTTTCACTTCTCTTCTTTTCACAGCTATTTGTAAGGCCTCCCCAGACAGCCATTTTGCTTTTTTGCATTTCTTTTCCATGGAGATGGTCTTGATCCCTGTCTCCTGTACAATGTCACGAACCTCATTTCATAGCACATCAGGCACTCTATCTATCAGATCTAGTCCCTTAAATCTATTTCTCACTTCCACTGTATAATCATAAGGGATTTGATTTAGGTCATACCTGAATGGTCTAGTGGTTTTCCCTACTTTCTTCAATTTAAGTCTGAATTTGGCAATAAGGAGTTCATGGTCCGAGCCACAATCAGCTCCTGGTCTTGTTTTTGCTGACTGTATAGAGCTTCTCCATCTTTGGCTGCAAAGAATATAATCAATCTGATTTCGATGTTGACCATCTGGTGATGTCCATGTGTAGAGTCTTCTCTTGTGTTGTTGGAAGAGGGTGTTTGCTATGACCAGTGCATTTTCTTGGAAAACTCTATTAGTCTTTGCCCTGCTTCATTCCATATTCCAAGGCCAAATTTGCCTGTTACTCCAGGTGTTTCTTGACTTCCTACTTTTGCATTCCAGTCCCCTATAATGAAAAGGACATCTTTTTTGGGTGTTAGTTCTAAAAGGTCTTGTGGGTCTTCATAGAACCATTCAACTTCAGCTTCTTCAGCTTTACTGGTTGGGGCATAGGCTTGGATTACTGTGATATTGAATGGTTTGCCTTGGAAATGAACAGAGATCATTCTGTCGTTTTTGAGATTGCATCCAAGTACTGCATTTCGGACTCCTGTTGACCATGATGGCTACTCCATTTCTTCTGAGGGATTCCTGCCCGCAGTAGTAGATATAATGGTCAATGGTCATCTG
Organism: Bos mutus; assembly: GCF_027580195.1. Lineage (NCBI taxonomy): Eukaryota > Metazoa > Chordata > Mammalia > Artiodactyla > Bovidae > Bos > Bos mutus. The sequence continues at coordinate 71,562,830 of NC_091629.1, read as the reverse complement.
AGTTAAATTCACCCATTCCAGTCCATTTTAGTTAGCTGATTCCTAGAATGCCGACATTCACTCTTGCCATCTCTTGTTTGACCACTTCCAATTTGCCTTGATTCATGGTCCTGACATGCCAGGTTCCTATGCAATATTGCTCTTTACAGCATCGGACCTTGCTTCTATCACCAGTCACATCCACAGCTGGGTATTCTTTTTGCTTTGGCTCCATCCCTTCATTCTGTCTGGAGTTATTTCTCCACTGATCTCCAGTAGCATATTGGGCACCTACTGACCTGGGGAGTTTCTCTTTCAGTATCCTATCATTTTGCCTTTTCATACTGTTCATGGGGTTCTCAAGGCAAGAATACTGAAGTGGTTTGCCATTCCCTTCTCCAGTGGACCACATTCTGTCAGATCTCTCCACCATGACCCGCCTGTCTTGGGTTGCCCCACGGGCATGGCTTAGTTTCATTGAGTTAGACAAGGCTGTGGTCCTAGTGTGATTAGACTGACTAGTTTTCTGTGAGTATGGTTTCAGTGTGTCTGCCCTCTGATGCCCTCTTGCAATACCTACCATCTTACTTGGGTTTATCTTACCTTGGGCGTGGGGTATCTCTTCACGGCTGCTCCAGCAAAGCACAGCCAATGCTCCTTACCTTGGACGAGGGGTATCTCCTCACCGCCACCCTTCCTGACCTTCAACGTAGGACAGCTCCTCTAGGCCCACCTGTGCCCGTGCAGCCACGGTGAGGGGTTGGTCCTCCCAGCCACTGCCCCTGAATTATACTATAGTTATATAATATTTCAACATTGGGGGAAAGAGGAGTGAATGGTACATGGGAAGTTACATTTCTTTGCAACTTCCTCTGAATCTATAATTATTTCAAAACAGAAAGTTTTTAAAAAGTCTGCTGTTGCATTAGGCATAAAGTAAAATAATAATAATAAAAAGAATAGGCTCTCTCTTCATTCAAAAAGGTAAATCCTGTATGCATATTTGTCAGGGATGTTTTACCTTAGATAATATTTTTTATGCAACTGCCATATAATATCACTTCCTCATCATACAGTTGTCCATTTACTTACTAAATTCCTTCATCCACTGAGTATAAGTTGAGCACCTGTTGTAAGCCAGGGCATTGCTGTAGGTGCTGGGCATAGCACGCAGAGAGAAAATAAGATTTGTCCTCAGGATTCTTATGGTTTAATAGGAAAACAACCATTTAACAAATCTCAAAAGAAATGCATAGTTGTCATTATGACAAATACTCAAGGTGAAGCACACAGCAGGCTAACAGAAGCTTCTTCTAGAATTCTCACAAGACCTAAACGATACCATATGTGAAATACTGTTAATCCCATTAGCTTTCTTGACAAAAGTTACTGGTCATTAATATTTGGTGCAGATATGGAACTCAGTTTTCATTTAAATTTAGTCCTTCTCAAAGTACCCCAATCACTATCTGTCTTAGTCCTCTCACTCCTCTCTGGCTAGACACCCTTTCCCTGCTCCCCCAGGAATTGTAGGTGCTGCCTGCCCACCCACTGGGCACATACACACAGCTGCCCCAAAACACTGCACAGAAGCATAACTTAGCACAGGCCTCTGGAAAGCTGGCCTTGGACTCTCGGAGCAGCTGGTTTCCCTGACAGATTACCTCAGGGCAGTCAGAAGCCAGCTTTTGTGGACTTGCGAGCACGACACTGGGAGGATCCAAGTGCTTTTGAGAAATTGGCAAGTTCAGTTTTCAGAGAGCAGTACATCTGCTGACACTGTATCCACTCCCATAGGAGACATTCGGCCTAGTTTCTCTGCCATGGAAATCCCTTGGAACCTTCAGTGTGGCCAGAGCCATTCACATCTCAAGCATGGGAATGACTTTCAACACCTGAGCTGAGAGGCACGGGTGAATTGATGGGTGCTCATGCAGGGACCCAGACTTCGAGGAATGAGGGGACAAGAAAAGTCAGTGGGGAACGACACATCTCCAAGAAGACTCTGGCAGCCACACCATCATCGGACAAGAGCCACGGAGTGGAAGCATTTGAACAAAATATCTCTGAGATACAATCACTCACCTTGTGAGTTGCTTTGTGTTGGGGCTGGGGAAGCTGAAGATGAATCTGGAACCCATGCTATAAGTGGTGATGAGAGAACAGGAAAGAAATAGGAGATGGGGTGGGGGAGTGACGAGTGTGGTCCTGCTGAACTTGAAGGGCTGGACACCACCAGGTAGAGGTTTTCAGAAGACACCTGGCATTTCACGCCTTTAACCTCAGCAACGGACTGAGATGAGCGGCTGTCCAAGCACCAGAGGCTGTTAAAATGGTGGATGCAATCCAGCTCGCTCAAGGAGAGCCAGGGGCCAGGTGGTGCCCATAAGAGCAAACTGCTGCTGCTCTCGCGAGACCACCTTGTGCGTTACATTGAACAGTCACCACGTGCGTGCTCCCTGCCTCTCTGTGCAGATCCTGCACTCCTGTGTCTCCCACAGGATTCATTCTTCTACTGTGATTGTTGAAGGAACACAAAAGCAGGTGGGCAGACACACAAGCCCCATGACTGACTTAGGACAAGGTACTGAACTCACTTGGCCTCGATCCCTCATCTGGAACTAGGGCTAATGGGAGTTCCTGCCTCAGGGTGGTGTTGGGAATATTCAAGCTTTTGACACAGTATCTGTTAGTGCCCAACAAATGTCAATTATTATTAATAGTTGGAAAAGAGCAATAGACACACACAATAGCAAGAGACTACGCACAATATTACATCAAAGTAGCAGTTTGAATCTGATTGTTGACAATAAAATTCATGATACCCTTAAACTTAAAGCACATGTTGGATGTTTGTGGATATCCACGTATATACACGTATATAAGTGTTTGAGCACCCACGCACATGCATACGCCAACATACCTGCACACACATCTGCCCTCTTCAGGAAACATCACTGTGGTACCCATTTTTCTTCAGAGCACTTGTCGCAATTACTAGCATTGCATTTCTTTCTTGTGACTTTCCATCACTTTGTAAGCATCACGAGGGCATGGACTTAGGACATGGACATGGGCATGAACAGTCCCATCACCTGGCATTGACAATGGCACATGGAGGAGCTCAGTGACGATTTAGTGGCTGAATGGATGGAGAGGTTGAGCAGAGAGTGGCACCCCGAACATTAGCTACAATAGAAGCCTTCCCTGCTGCTGCCAAATCGCTTCAGTCGTGTCTGACTCTGTGCGACCCCATAGACGGCAGCCCACCAGGCTCCCCCGTCCCTGGGATTCTCCAGGCAAGAACACTGGAGTGGGTTGCCATTTCCTTCTCCAATGCATGAAAGTGAAAAGTGAAAGTGAAGTCGCTCAGTCGTGTCTGACTCTTCGTGACCCCGTGGACTGTAGCCCACCAGGCTCCTCCGACCATGGGATTTTCCAGGCAACAGTACTGCAGTGGGGTGCCATTGCCTTCTCCAAGAAGCCTTCCCTAGACAAGTACTATTTCAGTATCAAATAATGTGAGAAAATAGACTGGTTTACTTACCCAATTCCCTAATAGACCTCCAAACTGAGTTTTGCTTTTTAAAGCCTTGAAAACAAAATGAGTCATGAATGAATCAAAGTACATTTCTGGATCGTGAATATGTGCTATAACATCTCAAAAATCAAATTTCTCCCCAGCCTTGCTCCTTTCCAATTACACATGTGCACCAACTCCTTGTAATACCTCCTTGTAGAAGGTATTAAACTCAACCGACAAGCAAAAATTGACTAAGCATATGACATTACACTAGCACTGCATGAAAATGGCAAGATTTATGCCCCAAAGGAACTAGAATGCTCTAAAGCTACATATTTTGAAAATTTGCTTTTTGCAATTTCTAACTTATTGAATTCTTCCTACCTTTCAAACCCTATTCAAGGCCGATCTCTTTTTACCTTTATGGTGACTCTTTGAATCAGGCATAAATTATTACCATGCTATATTGAAGAAGCTGAGGCACAGAGAGACAAAGTTACCTAACCAAGATCACACAGTCATGTAGGGAGTCAGCCGTTGGGCGCTAAGCTATTAACCACTACACTTTATTTTCTCTCAGCAGAGCAGTTGAAGGTGACAGGGGGGTATGCGTTCAGAAACTGAGCATACAGAGTTTGGTTTATCTTTCCTTAGTTTTCTTTTGGACAATGTACCCAAGAAATAATCCCCTGTTGTAAGAAAAACTACTCACTGTATTGTTTCAGAAAACTTGAATGCAGCATCAGTCCAGGAACACTGTTTTTTCATTGTTTCTGATTATATCAATAGTTATTAGATGCAAGCTGATCCCTTACTATGTATATAGGTTTTATTCTCTGGCATATTGGGTGATCAACAGAAGGGTTCTGCTACTAAGAAGGCAAAAATAAAACTGAATTAAGACAATAGCAAGTTCTGAATCCTCCCTTACTGTGGTGGTTTTAAAACATGTCTACAAATTCGTGTATGTTCCTCACATTGACAGGTGGCATCATGTCTTGCCCCTTGAATCTGGGTTGACCTTAGTGACTGTCTTATAACCAGCAGGATGCAGAGGAAGTGACATTTAAGGCTTCTGAGGCTAGGTCATAAAAGGCCTCACCGTGTGCTCCTGATTCTTGTGGATCCCTCATTCTCCCGACACTTGTCCTGGGATATTCCCTCCTGGGACCCAGATTCTATACTGTGAGAAGCTCAAGCCACACTGAAAGGCTACCTGCAGGTTGTCAGTTCCTCCTTGATCATTCTAGTCCAGGCACCAAACATTTGAGTGAAGTACTCTCCGATGACTCTAGTCCGGGGCCATGAGGTCACAGACAGACTTAGTGTCCTTCAAGATGTTAGTAGCAGAGATAATCCACTTCTGCTGCGCCCTGCCTGAATTTAATACAATGGCTATTTTAAGTCCCTGAGGTTTCGGGGGGATTGTTATGAAGCACTATAGTACCTAGAATACCTCCCTTCACCCGAAAGGAGATCTTTGCTCCTAAATGTTTCTATTACTGTCTACTCATACATCTACACTTTCTATGACCTCTGTTACCTGGGACACAAACATCTTCACCAAACGTTTATTGGATGAATGAGCTATATACAGTGCTTACATTTCGTTCTAGTTATTTTTTCACTTGTATTTATTTATTATCATTATTGATATTTGGCTGCACCAAACATCATGCAGGATCTTTGTTCCCTGACCAGGGATGGAACCTCTGCTCTCTGCATTGGGAGCACAAGTCTTAACCACTGGACTGCCAAGGAAGTCCCACAGTTTGTCCTAATTATTTTTTAATGTTTCATCTTCTCTGCTAGACTATGAAAATTCAGACAGAGGTCATCTCTAAGGGCACATAGTAGGTTCTTAATAAAATTCTGTGAGACTGAATTTGCAATGGTTGACTTGGAGAATATATAGGGATGGATTTGGCTGACTCCTATAACACTGTCTGCAAAGACTTATGTTTTTAGAGAAAAGCAATGTAGGGAAAAATCAAATGAGGGCAAAGGGATGTCAATTATAATCCAATAATGTACACAGCCTGGACTTGTAGCCCAGGCATCTTCTGGGCCTAACCAGTGTCTATCTGGTCTCACAGGTGTCTGGAGGTGTCTGGCTCTGAAGAGGAATGAAGCAGGTGTTTGGTGGCCTGGGCTCACTTTCTAACACTCCTTCCACCTTCATGTCAATGAGTGCTCCCAATTAACACATCTTAAATGCTGGGTGCACTCCTGAAACCACCTAGGCCCGATTCTGCCCCTAAGGAGCTAGAAGTTCTGGGACAGACTTTTCAGGTCTTGGCTCCATCCACATTCTAAGGTAGCTGGAGCCAGAGGCCAACCTGCCTACTTTTAAGATAATCAGACTCTTGCAGACAAGGAAACTCAGAAATACAGAGCAAGCAGAACACTAGATTGGATGCCTATGGAGAGAAAGCCCATATGTATTTTAGAGACAAGAGTCCCTGGTCACCTTTCAGAGCCCCATCCCACCACTCCCCAAAAGTCCCCCGGCCCTGTAGAATTTACAAGAGGGCCCTTTCAAGTGGCAGGCCAGGTCTCTAAACATTTCTACTGTCAACTTAAGAAAGAACAAATCTTCATCCTAGGTCGAGAGGGAACAGAGCCAATGCTCCTTTACATCGAGAGCTGCCCTTGAAAATACGAGCTTATTAACCTCCGAATAGATGAAGGAAAGAATAAAGGGCTCCTAGGGCAAAACTCAGCCAAGAACGGCTCCAAGGGTAGGTTTTATTAGTGATATAACCTCTTCCTTCAGGAATTTTATGGGGACCTGTCAGGTAGCAGAGACCTTGGCGGCAGAAACCACCCAGCTGCATGGAATCTGAAGGCCTCAGTTTGAAAGCATATTCTCTGCAGGGTCTTGATGTATTTTTAAGAAGACAGGCAGGAATTACTTATTCCTCCCAGTGTATGATTTCTCATTTTTCTTCCAGCAGAAATGGGGAATGAATTGCTCTGGGATTTGCAAGCTTCCTGAGCATTCAAGAGGGTGGCAGTTAGAATGACAGTAATGACTCAGGCCTCCCCGGAGGGTGGTCCCTTCATCACTGCAGCAGACTAGGCTCTGGCTTCATCATTCACACCCTGCCATGCCGTCTACCACTCCACTTCCCACACTGTCCATCCTAGTTCCGCCTGAAAGCTGGCCTGTCTCTCTCCAGGACAGCCTGTCAGCCTCATGGCCACCTGTCCAAAGGGGACACGGGCTGGAGCAAACCTTGCAGAGTCCCTCCCTGCTCCATCCCTACCGGCACACATGCACACAAACAAATGCACACATACATGTACACACATGTGCACATGTGAACATTTGAGAGAACTAACACTTAAGTTAATGCAGAGTTCCAAAGCATAGCAAGGAGAGATAAGAAAGCCTTCCTCAGAGATCAATGCAAAGAAATAGAGGCAAACAACAGAATGGGAAAGACTAGAGATCTCTTCAAGAAAATCAGAGATACCAAGGGAACATTTCATGCAAAGATGGGCTCGATAAAGGGCAGAAATGGTAGGGACCTAACAGAAGCAGAAGATATTAAGAAGAGATGGCAAGAATACACAGAAGAACTGTACAAAAAAGATCTTCACGACCAAGATAATCACAATGTGTGATCACTCACCTAGAGCCAGACCTCCGGGAATGTGAAGTCAAGTGGGCCTTAGAAAGCATCAGTACGAACAAAACTGGTGGAGGTGATGGAATTCTAGTTGAGCTCTTTCAAATCCTGAAAGATGATGCTGTGAAAGTGCTGCACTCAATATGCCAGCAAATTTGGAAAACTCAGCAGTGGCCACAGGACTGGAAAAGGTCAGTTTTCATTCCAGTCCCAAAGAAAGGCAATGCCAAAGAATGCTCAAACTACTGCACAATTGCAGTCATCTCACACGCTAGTAAAGTAATGCTCAAAATTCTCCAAGCCAGGCTTCAGCAATACGTGAACCGTGAACTTCTAGATGTTCAAGCTGGTTTTAGAAAAGGCAGAGGAACCAGAGATCAAATTGCCAACATTCGCTGGATCATGGAAAAAGCAAGAGAGTTCCAGAAAAACATCTATTTCTGCTTTATTGACTATGCCAAAGCCTTTGACTGTGTGGATCACAATAAACTGTGGAAAATTCTTCAAGAGATGGGAATACCAGACCACCTGACCTGCCTCTTGAGAAATTTGTATGCAGGTCAGGAAGCAACAGTTAGAACTGGACATGGAACAACAGACTGATTCCAAATAGGAAAAGGAGTACGTCAAGGCTGTATATTGTCACCCTGTTTATTTAACTTCTATGCAGAGTACATCATGAGAAACGCTGGGCTGGAAGAAACACAAGCTGGAATCAAGATTGCCAGGAGAAATATCAATCACCTCAGACATGCAGATGACACCACCCTTATGGCAGAAAGTGAAGAGGAACTAAAAAGCCTCTTGATGAAAGTGAAAGAGGAGAGTGAAAAAGTTGGCTTAAAGCTCAACATTCAGAAAACGAAGATCATGGCATCTGGTCCCATCACTTCATGGGAAATAAATGGGGAAACAGTGGAAACCGTGTCAGACTTTATTTTTCTGGGCTCCAAAATCACTGCAGATGATGACTGCAGCCATGAACTTAAAAGACGCTTACTCCCTGGAAGGGAAGTTATGACCAACCTAGATAGCATATTAAAAAGCAGAGACATTACTTTGCCGACAAAGGTCTGTCTAGTCAAGGCTATGGTTTTTCCAGTGATTATGTATGGATGTGAGAGTTGGACTGTGAAGAAGGCTGAGCACTGAAGAATTGATGCTTTTGAACTGTGGTGTTGGAGAAGACTGTTGAGAGTCCCCTGGACTGCAAGGAGATCCAACCAGTCCATTCTGAAGGAGATCAGCCCTGGGATTTCTTTGGAGGGAATGATGCTGAAGCTGAAACTCCAGTACTTTGGCCACCTCATATGAAGAGTTAGTTGACTCATTGGAAAAGACTCTGATGCTGGAAGGGATTGGGGGCAGGAGGAGAAGGGGACAACAGAGGATGAGTTGGCTGGATGGCACCGCTGACTCAATGGACGTGAGTCTCAGTGAACTCCGGGAGTTGGTGATGGACAGAGAGGCCTGGTGTGCTGCAATTCATGGGGTTGCAAAGAGTCAGACACGACTGAGCGACTGAACTGAACTGAACTGAACACTTAATGAACATTGTAAGCAATGTGAGAAATGGATGATGAATCTTAAGGAGAAAGGTGAGGAGTGGGGAGAGCTGGGCCTACCCATTTAAATTTGGGGACAGGTAAGGAGCCAAGGTTCCTGGTAAATTAGATGTACCAGAACTGCAGAGCAAAGGAAGGGACTGAGTTTCACAATCTACTCATTCACATCTTTGCACATCTTCCTAACAGACCAACAGAGAGTGACCAGCCAGTACTATATGCAGTGATACAGAAGAATCTTATAAATGGAATCTCAAGCTAAAGACAGAAAACACAAATGAGAAATGAATACCCCTTTTAAGTGTAAAAAAATCTAAAAAGGGTGGGGATGGGGAAGTCACGACGGTGAGGGACCAGTGACTGGAAGGAGACAAGGAGGGACTTCTGGAGGCTGGTCATGGCCTGTTTCTCATTCTGGGTGCTGTTTATGAAAATTCATCACTTATCTGCATGAAACAACCACAAAAAGCTGATCTTGTCCCTCCCCTTTCTCCATGAAGCCTTCCTTGATTTCTGCTTTCGGTAATAACTCGGTTATAACAGGGACTTCATCACACGGCTACATGTCTGACCTTTGGGTGTGTTCCTCCAATTATATCATAAGTGTTTCTAGGGCAGCAACTGGTCTTACTTATCCTTTGGGTTTGGGTGCCCAGAACAGTACCTGGCATGTAGCAGACCCTCTATAGACAATGCTTGACAAACCCATGGATGAACACATGAATGAAAACCTTCATCATCCCTTAGAGCCCCGGTCATCTTGGTCCCAGCAGCTTGGGGCCCAAGGTGAGAGGTAGAAGGGTTAGGATTTAGCTGCCTATGATCATAGATCCCTCTCTTTGACTTGTCACTCACCCCAATCCAGCGTCTGGCCCCACCACCCCACTGAAGGATCTCTAGCTTCAGTCAACAGTGACCTCATAAATGTCAAATCCAATTGGGACTTTTTTCAGGCTTCACTGCGGGGGCTCTCTCCAAGGCATCTGAGGTTGAGCATGTCCTCTTCTGAGAACACCTTTCTCTCCTCCTCCCCGACAGTCTCCCCTGGCCTCTCCATCTTCACTCCCAAGCATTCAAGCCTAAGGTCTCTCCCACCCACATTCACACACCCACCTCCACTCACCCCTCTCTCTCAGCTCTGGGACACTGAGATCCCACCTTCTATGGGAAAGCACTTCCTAGGTGCCCCACAGACATCCAAGATCCAATACCTGACACCGAATTTAGTGTTTTTCTCTCCTAAACCTGTTCTTCCTCTCTTGTGAAGACCCTGTTTGGAGAGAAGAGCGTCACCCCCCGCCTCTATCAAAGCCGTAAACCTGGGGCTGATGCTCCCTGTCCCTCACCTTTCTAGCAAATCAGCTCTACGTCCTAGATGGTTCCTGCTACGCATCTCACTACCTGTTGCCTCTTCTTCACCCTCATGATTATGACTTTAGTTCTGGTTGCCTGCCCAGAATTTTGCAATAAACGTGTTATCTGTCTCTACTTCCAGCCTTCATCCTGGGACAGCGGGATCGTCCTGAAATGCAAATCAGATCACTTCTCTGCTTCAAATCCTTGCAGGGCTCCCCCACCCCTTACCTACAGATGCATTCCAAAGTCCTTAGCATGGACTGCAAAGGCCGCCTGTGATCTGGCCTGGCCTGTGATTTCCCCTCTAGCTTTTTCTAGCACCACACTGCACTTCCTCCTCAGCATCTGAGATCTTACTCCTCCTAAGGACCCAGAATCCCTGGAGCTGCCTCTGCCCCTTTGTTCTTGCTCTGAGTACTCCACGACTGGCTAGAACACCACGCTGCTGACTCCTGACCTGAGTGTCTCCCAGCTGAGCCCCTACCTCCCCAACCTGCCAGGTTGCACAGTTTTCTCAAGCCTCCGCTGCCTTGGCAGACCTGCCCCATGTTTCTCTGCACTGACCCGCAGTGCATGGACCTTCCCTATCTAACCCTTGGGGCCACGGTGATGCTTTATTTGTGTTGCAGTGACCAGCACAAGGGTCTAACACAGGCACTTAGTCAAATACCTGGGGAACGTCCTTACTGAATGATTACTTACAACTTTGTCTCTGGAGTTCACATGGAGGCCGAGAGAAACAGTCCAGAAAAGCATATCCAAAGTCTAAATAAATGGGGAAAGCTTAAGTACAACATGAAGACCTCTAGAGGAGAACTACAGTGTTTGCCTGTCTCTCGGCAACAGCCCCTCAGCTGTTCTTGGGGAATCTACTTCCCTCCACTGCGTACAGTACTGCAGGGCTCTCAGAGGTGGGTCAACCAGACTCCTGGCAATGTGAAATGTGAATGGATCTTCAGTTCAGTTCAGTTCAGTCACTCAGCTGTGTCTGACTCTTTGCAACCCCATGAATCGCAGCACGCCAGGCCTCCCTGTCCATCACCAACTCCCGGAATTCACCCAGACTCATCTCATGACCATCGAGTCAGTGATGCCATCCAGCCATTTCATCCTCTGTCGACCCCTTCTCCTCCTGCCCCCAATCCCTCCCAGCATCAGGGCCTTTTCCAATGAGTCAACTCTTTGCATGATGTGGCCAAAGTATTGGAGTTTCAGCTTCAGCATCAGTCCTTCCAATGAACACCCAGGACTGATCTCCTTTAGGATGGACTGGTTGGATCTCCTCGCAGTCCAAAGGACTCTCAAGAGTCTTCTCCAACACCACAGTTCAAAAGCATCAATTCTTCGGTGCTCAGCCTTCTTCACAGTCCAACTCTCACATCCATATATGACCACTGGAAAAACCATAGCCTTGACTAAACGGACCTTTGTTGGCAAAGTAATGTCTCTGCTTTTTAATATGCTATCTAGGTTGGTCATACGAAGAAGGCAATGTCACCCCACTCCAGTACTCTTGCCTGGAAAATCCCATGGATGGAGGAGCCTGGAAGGCTGCAGTCCATGGGGTCGCTGAGGGTCAGACATGACTGAGCAACTTCACTTTCACTTTCATGCATTGGAGAAGGAAATAGCAACCCACTCCAGTGTTCTTGCCTGGAGAATCCCAGGGATGGGGGAGCCTGATGGGCTGCCGTCTATGGGGTCACACAGTTAGACATGACTGAAGTAACTTAGCAGCAGTAGCAGCAGGTTGGTCATAAATTTCCTTCCAAGGAGTAAGTGGGACTGTGAAGAAGGCTGAGTGCCGAAGAATTGATGCTTTTGAACTGTGGTGTTGGAGAAGACTCTTGAGAGTCCCTTGGACTGCAAGGAGATCCAACCAGTCCACTCTGAAGGAGATCAGCCCTGGGATTTCTTTGGAAGGAATGATGCTAAAGCTGAAACTCTGGTACTTTGGCCACCTCATTCGAAGAGTTGACTCATTGGAAAAGACTCTGATGCTGGGAGGGATTGGGGGCAGGAGGAGAAGGGGACGACAGAGGATGAGATGGCTGGATGGCACCGCTGACTCAATGGACGTGAGTCTGAGTGAACTCCGGGAGTTGGTGATGGACAGGGAGGCCTGGCGTGCTGCGATTCATGGGGTCGCAAAGAGTCAGACACGACTGAGCGACTGATCTGATCTGATCTGACAGCTTTTAAGATGAGTTGTTTTGATGTGTAATCATTAGCTCTGGGCTTAAAGAAAATAGCATCTTATGTGATTAAGACTAAAGAATGTAGGGGGAAAAAAATAATGTTTGTTCTTTTCTCCACCTTAAGAGCCCCAGACCCCTTTCTCCTTTTTGAGGGCCCCAGACCCCTTCTTCCTTGAGGGCCCAGGATTCCTTATCAAGCTACCTAAGAATTAACTCTCTCATCAGTTCCTGACCTTTTGGAGATACGGCTGGCCAGATTTTCCTCCTGTTTTGTGGGCACCCCCCTCCCTCTGACAAAGTGCATTGCTCCCTTCATGGCACCAAAGACAGATTGCTCCTACTTGTGCTTAAAGAGCCTTTTTAGATTTAACAATGCACGAGCTTGTTTTCTATTCCTGGCCCTGCTTCAACAGCTGCTTTCCTAGAAGTCCTCCTCATTCAGGTGATTTACCTGTTGGCTGCCTTCTTCTGGAACACCTGCTTCTCAACTCGTCTTGCCGCCCCTGCTTCCAAGACTGACCTGGCTGTGATATGAACAGAAGAATTGTTTGAAAAGCAGAGGCCCTGACCTTTAAGGATGAGGACAGTCTTTACTGTTTCCTCCAGGCAGAGGTGCTGCCTGGTTGGGCCAGAGTGAGTGGGAAGGAAAGACTGGTGTAGGGGTTGGAAGTAGGGAACGGATGGAGAGAGGCGAGAGTGGGAGAGTCACAAATGTGGACAAAGCGGCCAGAGCAGGAAACATTTAAACTACCATCCAGGGCCAAGACTGAGTGTTATGGATTTTGCTTGAGGACACCCTGATCAGCTGCTTTTATTTTCCCAAGCAGGAAAATTGACCGATGGTTATTGATCCAAATGGAAAAAGAGCATCCTAGCTTCTAATACTGGTTTTCCAAAATCTCATCTGCAGAGCAGTTGTGTGGAACTCACAGTGCATTTTCTCATTCAGTTCAGATCAGTTCAATTGCTCAGTCATGTCCAACTCTTTGCGATCCCATGGACTGCAGCATGCCAGGCTTCCCTGTCCATCACCAACTCTGGGAGTTGACTCAAACTCATCTCCATTGAGTTGGTGATGCCATCTAACCATCCCATCCTCTGTCATCCCCTTCTCCTCCTGCCTTCAATCTTTCCCAGCATCAGGGTCTTTTCAAATGAGTCAACTCTTCACATCAGGTGGCCAAAGGATGAGAGTTTCAGCTTCAGCATCAGTCCTTCTAGTGAATATTCAGGACTGATTTCCTTCAGGATGGACTGGTTGGATCTCTCATTGAAACAATGTAATAAAAGTTGACCATAAGGTCCAAGTTAGGCTGGGCTGCTCTGTGTGTGAAGTCATTTACTCTTTTGATCATCCCTGACTCTACTGAGCTCAGGAATCAGATGCAGGCAGTAGAAAGATAGGAGGGACATGGAGTGTGACCTGGTGCCTGCTCATGGCCAACTCCTCTGGTAAGATGGATGGAGTTGTGAGCAGAGTCAGAAAGCCCAGGGCGCAGGGATGGATGCTCTGAGGATCAGGGGGTGTTTCTGCCTACTTCTGGTACCAACACTGCTATTTCCTTGGGGCATCACCTTCCCCCAACCTCAGTCCATGTGTAGTAGGTGGAACAGGCTCGACCCCCATTCAGCATCCTGGCTGAGCATGTGACCCTGGCCTGACCAATAAGAGGAGACCCTGACGTGGCTTGTGAACCAATTAGAGCCCATTAAGGGCTCAATTCCAGGACTTTCCTTCAGTTCAGTTCAGTTCAGTCGCTCAGTCGTGTCTGACTCTTTGTGACCCCATGAATCGCAGCACGCCAGGCCTCCCTGTCCATCACCAACTCCCAGAGTTCACTCAGACTCACATCCATTGAGTCAGTGATGCCATCTCACCCTCTGTCGTCCCCTTCTCCTCCTGCCCCCAATCCCTTCCAGCATTGTCTTTTCCAATGAGTCAACTCTTCGCGTGAGGTGGCCAAAGTATTGGAGTTTCAGAATTATTAAAAAAAGGAAACTCTTTCAGCTGGAGTTGTCTGGGGACTCCATTTGGTCTGAAGAGGAAGCTTCCAGGAAGATGGAGCCTACCCTGGGACAAGTTGGGCTTAGAAGTGAAAAGAAGGAGATGGAGTCCTGATGACATCATTTGAGCCCCTGCAGTTGTCACCTCCTCTGGAATGTATAATTGTGCCATTTTAGTCAGAACAGTTTTTCTTCTCCAAACCTTCTCAACACAACTGCCACAATCACAGAGGCACCCCTTTCTCCTTCTCCTGAATGTCAGTGGCACTTCCTGCCTGGAGGTCCCAACTTAAAATGGTCACTTAGGCACCTTAAGCTCAATCAGACACTATCAGAAGGCAAAAATGAGCAAAGTGAAGTTACTGTCCTTAGTTCACAGCCTGGTAAAAGGGAGAGAACAAATAGAGCTGGTTGTTAAAGAAACTGAAGCACAGAGAGGTAAAGAAACCTGTCCAAAGACACACAGCTAGTAAATGCTGGAGTTTGTACTCAAACCGAGATGTTGTGATTTCAGAGACTGGCATCTGTGACTGCTTCTCTTTCTGAACTGTGAGCTATTATTATAGTAATTTTCCTCATTGGCTTTCCTCTTGGAGAAAGCTGTGAGTGAGGAAATCTTTGCCCAGAGGCACACACAAAAACCCTTGGTGAGGATGGGGATGGAAGGGTTTCTCCCTAGCCTGAGGCTCTGCTGTGGTATCTGGAGGCCATTGTTCTGCTGGTATGAACAGAAGTCTTGCTTTGTCTACCAAGTTCAGCCTTAGGAAGCATCACTACAAACATAGCTAGTGGAGGTGATGGAATTCTAGCTGAGCTGTTTCAAATCATAAAAGGTGATGCTATTAAAGTGCTGCACCTAATATGCCTGCAAATTTGGAAAACTCAACAGTGGCCACAGGACTGGCAAAGGTCAGTTTTCATTCCAATTCCAAACAAAGGCAATGCCAAAGAATTTTCAAACTACTGAACAATTGCACTCATCTCACACACTAGCAAAGTAATGCTCAAAATTCTACAAGCCAGGTTTCAACAGTACATGAATTGTGAACATCCAGATGTTCAAGCTGTATTTAAGAAAGGCAGAGGAACCAAAGATGAAACTGTCAACATCTGTTGGATCCTAGAAAATGCAAGAGAGTTCCAGAATAACATCTACTTCTGCTTTCTTGACTATGTCAAAGCCTTTGACTCTGTGGCTAACAACAAACTGTGGAAAATTCTTCAAGAGATGGGAATACCAGACCACCTGACCTGCCTCTTGAGAAACCTATATGCAGGTCAAGAAGCAACAGTTAGAACTGGACACGGAACAATGAACTGGTTCAAACTTGGGAAAGGAGTATGTGAAGGCTGTATATTGTCACCCTGCTTATTTAACTTATATGCAGAGTACATCATGTGAAATGCCAGGCTGGATGAAGCACAAACTGGAATCAAGATTAATGGGAGAAATATCAATAACCTCAGATATGCAGATGACACCACCCTTACAGCAGAAAGCGAAGAGGAACTGAAGAGCCTCTTGATGAAAGTGAAAGAGGAGAGTGAAAAATTTGGCTTAAAACTCAACTTTCAAAAAATGAAGATCATGGCATCTGATCCCATCACGTCATGGCAAACAGAAAAGGAAACAATGGAAATAGTGACAGACTTTATTTTCTTGGGCTCCAAAATTACTGCAGATGGTGACTGCAGCCATGAAATGAAAAGACGCTTGCTCCTTGGAAGAAAAGCTCTGACCAACCTAGACAGCATATTAAAAAGCAGAGACATTACTTTGCCAACAAAGGTCCACTTAGTCAAAGCTATGGTTTTTCCAGTAGTCGTGTATGTTGGACTGTAAAGAAAGCAGAGCACTGAAGAATTGATGCTTTTGAACTGTGGTGTTGGAGAAGACTATTGAGAGTCCCTTGGACTGCAAGGAGATCCAACCAGTCCATTCTAAAGGAGATCAGTCCTGGGTGTTCACTGGAAGGACTGATGCTGAAGCTGAAACTCCAATACTTTGGCCACCTCATGTGAAGAGTTGACTCATTGGAAAAGGCCCTGATGCTGGGAGGGATTGAAGAAAGGAGGAAAAGGGGACAACAGAGGATGAGATGGTTGGATGGCATCACCAACTCGATAGACATGAGTTTGAGCAAGCTCTGGGAGTTGGTAACGGACAGGGAACCCTGGCATGCCACAGTCCATGGGATCACAAAGAGATGGATACGACTGAGCGACTGAACTGACTGAAGTTCAGCTGGCAGTTAAGTAGGAGGAGTGGTCTTTGTGACCTGCACTCCAGCCCCTCCCCCAGCCCAGGAGGGTTCTCCGAGGAACTGGGAGAAATCTTAGTTATTGATTCTAGTTCATTTGTCACCACAGCAGTTTCAGTCATCCCTTCAAATCTGCGAGTTTCACATCCATGGATTCAACCAACCATGGGTTGAAAATATTTGGAAACAAAATTCTAGAAAGTTCCAAACAGCAAAACCTGAATTTCCCATGTGCTGGCAACTATTTACATAGTATTTACATTGTATTAGGTATTATAAGTAATCTAAAGATGATTTGAAGTATAGATGAGGGGCACTTCCCTGGCCATCCAGTGGCTAAAACTCCATGATCCTAGTGCAGGGGGCCTAGATTCAATCCCTGGTCAGGGAACCGGATCCCATGTGCCACAACTAAAGATCGAACATGCTGCAACTAAAAATAGTAACAATACATTTTTAAAAGCCTGCATGTCACAATGAACATACACTAAGACCTGGTGCAGCCAAATAGATAGATACTTTTTAAAATAAAAATGAAGCATAGGGGAGGATGTTTATAGAGGTTATATACAAATACGACACTATTCCCTATAAGGGACATGAGCATTTGTGGATTTTGGTATCTGCAGGGTCTTGGAACCAATACCCTATGGACACCAAGGGACAACTGTACTTAAAATTCCATTTCTTCTCTGCCGTTTTCAGTAAACTCACTCCAGCAGTGTCTTTGTCCTGCCTTCCCTCCACTGTGTCGCCTTCAGACTTAATACAGCAGAGACTGTAGATGTTAGCAGGGTGGTGACGAGGGGAAAACCTCCCAGGAAGTCCCACGTGGGCAGAAACCTTGGGACAAGCACCCTCTGAAGATTTCATTACCGAGGCTGAGGAAAAAGCAGACAATCCTGAATTATGCCTGTTTCTAAGCTGGCCCATTTCTCTAGTGCCTTGACCTCAATAAAAAAAGAAAAATTGAAACAACGTCCTTTGGAGAATGCCAGTAAATCATTTCAGCCTTGTGCAGGCTAAGAAGCCAATTCCCTGATCTCTGTATAGAAGCTGTTTCTCTACTATCTCAACAAGTTCTTTTGTCTAGACTCTTGCTACTCAAAGCGTGGTCCGTGACCAGCAACAGCAGCGTCCCCCTAAAGTATATTAGAAACACACTCTCCTCCCTAGTCCCAGATCTACTGAGTCGAAATCTACACTTACCAGGAAACTTGGGGATGCACATTTAAGTCTGAGAAGCATCAGTCAAGCCAAGTGGTGCTCAATCTTTGGTAGGTGTTAGAAGTCCCAAGAGGACGTGTTGAAACCCAGCTTTCTGAGCACATGGCAGGGACCCCTTGCCTAGTAGTGGAGCGACTCATCCCAGGCTGGGATTGCAGAGATGAATTCTCTTGGAAACTAGCTAAATCTCTCACATCTAACATCCTTGTCATCTGTGTCAAACACAGCTGTCCACCTTTATTTCTCTCTGCCTACACTGTTCTGGCATATACTCCAACCACGTGCCCACTGCCCCCGTCCCGGCTGACCTTTCCATAAAACCTCAGGAGCACCGTGTGGGTACATGGAGCATCATCCCTGAATGTTCCTTCCACCTCTGGCCTTACCAAGTCCTCCTGGCTCAGCCCCAGGTCAGCCACTCCCTGAATGCTTCCATTTTTATCATTGCTTCTCCCTTTTGTGTGACTCTTACGCTTCAGAGCTGCTTGGGTATGGTTTCCTACTGCCCCTCAGACCCCTCTACCTTCCTGCGATCCTTTTCCATACTCTGAGGCTTTGGCCACTGCCTCCTTTCTTCTGGGTGACAGCATCAGCAATGTTCTTCACCCAACCCTACCCATCCATTCTCCACTACATGATAAAATGAGAATGAACTGCTCCGTTGTCTTAAGGATAAACATCTAGCTCCTTACTGTGGCCAGAGTATTAAGATTTGCAGCCCAGGCCTCATTTCCTGCTTCTCTGGTGGCTCAGAGGGTAAAGTGTCTGCCTGCAATGTGGGAGACCTGGGCTTAATCCTCAGGTCGGGAAGATCCCCTGGAGAAGGAAATGGCAACCCACTCCAGTACTCTTGCCTGGAAAAGTCCATGGATGAAGGAGCCTGGGAGTAATACAGTCCACGGGATCGCAAAGAGTCGCACACCACTGCGCAACTTCATTTCCTCATCTCCTGCATCATTGCTCTCTTTCTCTGCTCCAGCCATTCTACACAGCCTCTGCCCAGAACCATTCATTCACACTCTCTCCCTCCCTTTCACTCCCTAAATCCCCACGTACCTTTCATGACTTATCCCAAGTGTTGCATTTTCTAGGAAATCCTTTCTGACCCCCCAGTTCTTGTGGGTTGTCCTTGATACACACACCCGGAGAGCCAGGTATGTTTCTCCTCTGCCCTGCTGACGGCACTGTTTGCCTGGTTGCCTTTTGGTTGTCTGCTCTCTGCCCACACACAGGGCGGAGCTTATGGCTCATTCTGTTTGCACCGCTTAGGATTCTGTAAAGTTGCAAGTTACAGAAACCACCCAGACAGCGCTTTAAAGAGACTAGGAGTTTGTTTCTCTCACAGAACAAGAAATCTAGAGATCCTTCTCAGCGATTTGATGGCGCTGCCAATGACTGATTCTTTCAAGGTTTTTGTTCCAATGTCTTTGGTATAATCCTTGTCCCACATGTTCATGTCAGGGTCCCAAGGTGGCTCTTCCTCTCCAGCACCCCATCTACTTTCCAGAGAGGGGAGAGGATGAAGAGCAAAGGAGCACACAGTTTGAGCCAGCCCCCTCCCAGCTGCAAGGAGGGCTGGGACATGCGGTTTGTAACCAGACAGGCTGCTGCCCTGAACAAAATCAGCATTTTCTTAACAGGAGAATGGATATCGAGAGGCCACTGTTGGTGTCTTCCATATCCTAGAATCCTCAGAACTTAACAGAACCAGCGAAGGGTAGGACTTAATAAATTGTTGTTGAATGAATGAAAGAGCTGTAATAAATACACACAGCCAGAGCCATTGGGACCTAGAAGAAAGACATCAGAATCAAACAGGCGGTACTGATGAGGACAGCTGTTGACTCACCCTGCTTCGACCCGGAGGGAAACCTCACACACACTGTCTCCGGGGACTTCCCTCCAGCTTTATGCCCTCACATCTCTCAAGTTCTTCCCTCGGTCCCGGGTACTCACATGGAGCCCTTCCTGGAGCAGCCCTGAGGCTCGATGGAATCTTAGACCTGCGTGAATTTCCCAGAATTCTCTGGTATTCCTCTTCCAGGCTGAAACAGTTTTTACTATGAGAAAATTTGAAAATGCAAATGTGCAAAAAAGACAAAAACAAAGACTTCTGCAAAGCAAACAACATTTTGAGGTAGACTCTTCTAAATTTTTTTTATATTTAAATATCATAAGACAAATTTGGAATATACACTTTATACTATTTACACTATATAGGCTAGCGAGCCAGCCCTGGTGGGTCAGATGGTAAAGAATCTGCCTGGAACGCAGGAGGCCTGGGCTCGATCCCTGGGTTGGGAAGTTCTCCTGGAGAAGGGAATGGCAACCCATTCCAGTATCTTGCCTGGAGAATCCCATGGACAGAGGAGCCTGGAGGGGTGTAGTCCATGGGGTCACAAAGAGTCGGACACAACTGAGTGACTAAGCACACACACATTATACATCACTATATACTAATGTAATTTCTCGATTTACTTTATCACAAACATCTCCCCATGCCAATTAACCAGTGTTTCCTGTAATTTTAAGTGTTGCTACCTTGGATTCCATTGTAATGTCTTATTTATGCTTGATCTTCACTTTGCACCCACAACTCCATGGATCAGCTCTCAAGGTTTAAGTTGCATATGTTGGCTTGAGTCCTGTGAGAAACAGATGCCAGGATAGAATGAAAAGGCTGAGAAGTTTCCTGGGGGAAACGCCTGCAAAGAATAACAGGAAGAGGAGACAGGAGTAGGTGGTGAGAACCTTCAGAGCATCTGCCCAAGTCCTGGGAAGGGAGGGAGAGAAACAGAGTGGGGTGGAGTAAGGGGAGCCTCAGACTACACTCCAGCTCTGAGCAAGTCACAGCCAGACCACTGGGGAGCCTCAGAGAGAGAGCTGCTCTCGGGTGACCCCTGGCAAAAATGACCTGACTCAAGTCCCCCCGCCACATTTCATCATGGCCTCAGCTGAGTGATCTGAAGCTGCAGCAGCTGGAGGCTCTCAGCCAATGACTCCTCTCAGCAGGCTCTCTTGGAAAATTCCTGGATGCCTTCGGCATGCTCTCAGAGATTCAGTTATTTCCAGCAGAGTACGAAGGTGGAACATGACCTCATTAGTGTAGAATAATGAGCTAGCCATCCAATGCCCAGAAAAGAAGCTCTTCTGCTAGGACACATGTCAAGGAAGGCTTCCCCCTACCCACACCATGCCAGCAGCAGTCAGGGATCTTACTGGTTTCATAGAGTTGACTCTGGATGGGCGGTTTGCCTAGCTGATGACAGAGAAGGCAGGCAACAATTAGGAGACAAGTAAGCCTGTGGTGTGGGCTTCCCAGGCGGCTCAGCGGTAAAGAATCTGCCTGCAATGAAACAGACTTGGGTTCTATCCCTGGAGCAGGAAGATACCCCTGAAGGAGGAAATGGAAACCTACTCCAGTAGTCTTGCCTGAGAAATCCCACGGACAGAGGAGTCTGGTGGGCTACAGTCCACGGGGTTGCAAAAAGTCAGACACAACTTAGTGACTGAACACCGCACAAGCCCATGGTGTCCAGTACAAAGAATCAAGTGCTTGATCAGAACGGTAAGTCTCTTGGATCACTGCGGGAATGCATTCTGGGTCCCGCATGATGCCAGCAACCTGGCAGCCTATACTGATCTCTGAAGATCGACTGTGACTACTTGAAGCATGCTGGCCAGCTACTACAGCCCTGCCTGGTAGACAGGTTATATTTTAACTGTTTCAGCACACTTCAGTTCTCTCTCTAATCCAAGAACTGAAAACTCAAATTTCTACAGGGGCTTCTTCTCCAGAAGCTGTACCTGGTACAAGAAACTTGGTGCATTTACTTTGCTGCCTGCATACGCTCAGGGGCAGGAGGGAGGGAAGGGAAAGGACAGAGCAAGGGAAGGAGCTGAACAAGAGCATGGTCTCAGCTGGGGTAGGCACTCAGCCTGGTGCCAGGGGGAACACTGGAGCAGGAGATATATCACAGAGTTGGTCCCACCTTGAGAAAAGGAAGCAGAGGAGGGTGGAGTAGTGTGCACCTCTTGCACACCTGGGTCAGTCCATCACTAGGAGAGCACCTAGTGGGGAAGGACACATAACTTCTCAGGAGGCAGCCCCTGTTCAGTGAGAAGAGTGACCCGGAGGGAGGAAGAGCTGTGAACAGTAGTATTCACCCCAGGTGGACGATGGGATGTTGGCCTGGGGTGGAGCCAGCATCTACTGCATGCGTTGGAGTGAGGCATACGGCTTTAAGAAAGGGGAGAGGCAGGGGACTTTCCTGGAGGTCCAGTGGTTAAGAACACTCTTTCCAGTGCAGGGGACGTGGGTTCGATCGATGGCTGGGGAACTAGAGCCCGAATGCCACAGCCAGGAGGAAGTTCACATACCACAACAAAAGATCCCGTGGGCCACAACTAAAAATAAATACTTTTAAAAATGAAAGAAAGAAAAATGAGAGGCAGGTTCTGTGGCAAACAGAGAATACAGGTTCTGTCTGAAAGAGTCACCTGGATCCCTGCCTCAGCCAATTACAGCTGGCTTGGCATTGCCAGTTATCTGATGAGAGCACCTGATGCTTAGCACAGCAGAGCCCCTAGCTTGGGCATGTGTGCTTCATATCACGGCTGAGGTCAAACACAGGTTAGTGACCACGGTTAGAACTCAGTTCTTCTACAAGCAGTGGAAAACTAAAAATAGCACTGGTTTAAACAAAATAGAAAGTTTAAAGAAAAATGAAAGTGAAAGAGGAGAGTGAAAAAGTTGGCTCAAAACTCAACATTCAGAAAACTAAGATCATGGCATCTGGTCCCATCACCTCATGGCAAATAGATGGGGTAACCATGGAAACAGTGAGAGACTTTATTTTCTTGGGCTCCAAAATCACTGCAGATGGTGACTGCAGCCAAGAAATTAAAAGATGGTTGCTCCTTGGAAGAAAAGCTATGACCAACCTAGACTGCATATTAAAGGGCAGAGACATTACTTTACCAACAAAGGTCCGTGTAGTCAAGGCTATGGTTTTCCCAGTGGTCATGTATAGATGTGAGAGTTGGACTATAAAGAAAACTGAGCACTGAAAAATTGATGCTTTTGAACTGTGGTGTTGGAGAAGACTCTTGAGAGTCCCTTGGACTGCAAGGAGATCCAACCAGTCCATCCTAAAGGAAATCAGTCCTGAAGGACTGATGCTGAAGCTGAAACTCCAATACCTGGGCCACTGATGGGAAGAACTGACTCATTGGAAAAGACCCTGATGCTGGAAAAGATTGAAGGCAGGAGGAGAAGGGAATGATACAGGATGAGATGGTTGGATGGCATCACCAACTCAATGGACATGAGTTTGAGTAAGCTCCAGGGGTTAGTGATGGACAGGGAAGCCTGGCATACTGCAATCCATGGGGCACGACTGAGTGACTGAACTGAACTGAATTGAAAAGAGAACAGAAGTATTTTTTCCCTCACTCTCTAATGTAAATGGAGTCTAGAGATGAGTTACTCAGTGCTGGCAGGGCAGTTCCATAATGTTCAGGAACCCAGGCTGTTTCTACTGTGTGCTCTGCCATTTTTATTTTTTTAACTTTAATTTTTTTTAATTTATTTATTTTAGTTGGAGGCTAATTACTTTACAATATTTTAGTGGTTTTGCCATACATTGACATGAATCAGCCATGGGTATACATGTGTTCCCCATACTGAACTCCCCTCCTACCTCCCTCCCTATCCCATCCCTTTGGGTCATCCCAGGGCACCATCCCTGAGCACCCTGTCTCATGCATCGAACGTGGAATGGCGATCTGTTTCATATATGATAATATACATGTTTCAATGCTAATCTCTCAGATCATCCCACCCTCGCCTTCTCCCACAGAGTCCAAAAGACTGTTCTATACATCTGTGCCTCTATTGTTGTCTCGCATAGAGGGTTATCATTACCATTTTTCTAAATTCCGTATGTATGTGTTAGTATACTGTATTGGTGTTTTTCTTTCTGGCTTAGTTCACTCTGTATAATAGGCTCCAGTTTCATCCACCCCATTAGAACTGATTCAAATATATTCTTTTTAATGGCTGTGTAATATCCAATTGTATATATGTACCACAGCTTTCTTATCCATTCATCTGCTGATGAGCATCTAGGTTGCTTCCATGTCCTGGCTATGTTCTGCCATTTTCAAAGCACAGCTTGTTTCTGGTGATCTGAAACTGTGCTGCCCAGCATAATAGCCACATTACAGTCCTAACTGACATTTTTTAAAACTTAGTATGATGAAAAAACGTAGTATTAAAATTTAATTTGCCTGTTTATTTCTACATTTGTTTATTTCTTTGGCTGAACCAGGTCTTAATTGTAGCACTCACGCTGCAGCATGTGGATCTTAGTTCCTGACCAGGATTGAACCCAGGCCAGGTAGACTCTTCTAAATTTTTTTATATTTAAATATCATAAGACAAATTTGGAATATACACTTTATACTATTTACACTATATAGGCTAGCGAGCCAGCCCTGGTGGGTCAGATGGTAAAGAATCTGCCTGGAACGCAGGAGGCCTGGGCTCGATCCCTGGGTTGGGAAGTTCTCCTGGAGAAGGGAATGGCAACCCATTCCAGTATCTTGCCTGGAGAATCCCATGGACAGAGGAGCCTGGAGGGGTGTAGTCCATGGGGTCACAAAGAGTCGGACACAACTGAGTGACTAAGCACACACACATTATACATCACTATATACTAATGTAATTTCTCGATTTACTTTATCACAAACATCTCCCCATGCCAATTAACCAGTGTTTCCTGTAATTTTAAGTGTTGCTACCTTGGATTCCATTGTAATGTCTTATTTATGCTTGATCTTCACTTTGCACCCACAACTCCATGGATCAGCTCTCAAGGTTTAAGTTGCATATGTTGGCTTGAGTCCTGTGAGAAACAGATGCCAGGATAGAATGAAAAGGCTGAGAAGTTTCCTGGGGGAAACGCCTGCAAAGAATAACAGGAAGAGGAGACAGGAGTAGGTGGTGAGAACCTTCAGAGCATCTGCCCAAGTCCTGGGAAGGGAGGGAGAGAAACAGAGTGGGGTGGAGTAAGGGGAGCCTCAGACTACACTCCAGCTCTGAGCAAGTCACAGCCAGACCACTGGGGAGCCTCAGAGAGAGAGCTGCTCTCGGGTGACCCCTGGCAAAAATGACCTGACTCAAGTCCCCCCGCCACGTTTCATCATGGCCTCAGCTGAGTGATCTGAAGCTGCAGCAGCTGGAGGCTCTCAGCCAATGACATTCCTCTCAGCAGGTTCTCTTGGAAAATTCCTGGATGCCTTCGGCATGCTCTCAGAGATTCAGTTATTTCCAGCAGAGTACGAAGGTGGAACATGACCTCATTAGTGTAGAATAATGAGCTAGCCATCCAATGCCCAGAAAAGAAGCTCTTCTGCTAGGACACATGTCAAGGAAGGCTTCCCCCCTACCCACACCATGCCAGCAGCAGTCAGGGATCTTACTGGTTTCATAGAGTTGACTCTGGATGGGCGGTTTGCCTAGCTGATGACAGAGAAGGCAGGCAACAATTAGGAGACAAGTAAGCCTGTGGTGTGGGCTTCCCAGGCGGCTCAGCGGTAAAGAATCTGCCTGCAATGAAACAGACTTGGGTTCTATCCCTGGAGCAGGAAGATACCCCTGAAGGAGGAAATGGAAACCTACTCCAGTAGTCTTGCCTGAGAAATCCCACGGACAGAGGAGTCTGGTGGGCTACAGTCCACGGGGTTGCAAAAAGTCAGACACAACTTAGTGACTGAACACCGCACAAGCCCATGGTGTCCAGTACAAAGAATCAAGTGCTTGATCAGAACGGTAAGTCTCTTGGATCACTCATGGAATGCATTCTGGGTCCCGCATGATGCCAGCAACCTGGCAGCCTATACTGATCTCTGAAGATCGACTGTGACTACTTGAAGCATGCTGGCCAGCTACTACAGCCCTGCCTGGTAGACAGGTTATATTTTAACTGTTTCAGCACACTTCAGTTCTCTCTCTAATCCAAGAACTGAAAACTCAAATTTCTACAGGGGCTTCTTCTCCAGAAGCTGTACCTGGTACAAGAAACTTGGTGCATTTACTTTGCTGCCTGCATACGCTCAGGGGCAGGAGGGAGGGAAGGGAAAGGACAGAGCAAGGGAAGGAGCTGAACAAGAGCATGGTCTCAGCTGGGGTAGGCACTCAGCCTGGTGCCAGGGGGAACACTGGAGCAGGAGATATATCACAGAGTTGGTCCCACCTTGAGAAAAGGAAGCAGAGGAGGGTGGGAGTAGTGTGCACCTCTTGCACACCTGGGTCAGTCCATCACTAGGAGAGCACCTAGTGGGGAAGGACACATAACTTCTCAGAGGCAGCCCCTGTTCAGTGAGAAGAGTGACCGGAGGGAGGAAGAGCTGTGAACAGTAGTATTCACCCCAGGTGGACGATGGGATGTTGGCCTGGGGTGGAGCCAGCATCTACTGCATGCGTTGGAGTGAGGCATACGGCTTTAAGAAAGGGGAGAGGCAGGGGACTTTCCTGGAGGTCCAGTGGTTAAGAACACTCTTTCCAGTGCAGGGGACGTGGGTTCGATTGATGGCTGCGGGACTAGAGCCCGAATGCCACAACTAGGAGGAAGTTCACATACCACAACAAAAGATCCCGTGGGCCACAACTAAAAATAAATACTTTTAAAAATGAAAGAAAGAAAAATGAGAGGCAGGTTCTGTGGCAAACAGAGAATATAGGTTCTGTCTGAAAGAGTCACCTGGACCCCTGCCTCAGCCAATTACAGCTGGCTTGGCATTGCCAGTTATCTGATGAGAGCACCTAGTGCTCAGCACAGCAGAGCCCCTAGCTTGGGCATGTGTGCTTCATATCACGGCTGAGGTCAAACACAGGTTAGTGACCACGGTTAGAACTCAGTTCTTCTACAAGCAGTGGAAAACTAAAAATAGCACTGGTTTAAACAAAATAGAAAGTTTAAAGAAAAATGAAAGTGAAAGAGGAGAGTGAAAAAGTTGGCTCAAAACTCAACATTCAGAAAACTAAGATCATGGCATCTGGTCCCATCACCTCATGGCAAATAGATGGGGTAACCATGGAAACAGTGAGAGACTTTATTTTCTTGGGCTCCAAAATCACTGCAGATGGTGACTGCAGCCAAGAAATTAAAAGATGGTTGCTCCTTGGAAGAAAAGCTATGACCAACCTAGACTGCATATTAAAGGGCAGAGACATTACTTTACCAACAAAGGTCCATCTAGTCAAGGCTATGGTTTTCCCAGTGGTCATGTATAGATGTGAGAGTTGGACTATAAAGAAAACTGAGCACTGAAAAATTGATGCTTTTGAACTGTGGTGTTGGAGAAGACTCTTGAGAGTCCCTTGGACTGCAAGGAGATCCAACCAGTCCATCCTAAAGGAAATCAGTCCTGAAGGACTGATGCTGAAGCTGAAACTCCAATACCTGGGCCACTGATGGGAAGAACTGACTCATTGGAAAAGACCCTGATGCTGGAAAAGATTGAAGGCAGGAGGAGAAGGGAATGATACAGGATGAGATGGTTAGATGGCATCACCAACTCAATGGACATGAGTTTGAGTAAGCTCTGGGGGTTAGTGATGGACAGGGAAGCCTGGCATACTGCAATTCATGGGGCACGACTGAGTGACTGAACTGAACTGAATTGAAAAGAGAACAGAAGTATTTTTTCCCTCACTCTCTAATGTAAATGGAGTCTAGAGATGAGTTACTCAGTGCTGGCAGGGCAGTTCTATAATGTTCAGGAACCCAGGCTGTTTCTACTGTGTGCTCTGCCATTTTTATTTTTTTTAACTTTAATTTTTTTTAATTTATTTATTTTAGTTGGAGGCTAATTACTTTACAATATTTTAGTGGTTTTGCCATACATTGACATGAATCAGCCATGGGTATACATGTGTTCCCCATACTGAACTCCCCTCCTACCTCCCTCCCTATCCCATCCCTCTGGGTCATCCCAGGGCACCATCCCTGAGCACCCTGTCTCATGCATCGAACGTGGAATGGCGATCTGTTTCATATATGATAATATACATGTTTCAATGCTAACCTCTCAGATCATCCCACCCTCGCCTTCTCCCACAGAGTCCAAGAGACTGTTCTATACATCTGTGCCTCTATTGTTGTCTCGCATAGAGGGTTATCATTACCATTTTTCTAAATTCCATATATATGTATTAGTATACTGTATTGGTGTTTTTCTTTCTGGCTTACTTCACTCTGTATAAGAGGCTCCAGTTTCATCCACCCCATTAGAACTGATTCAAATGTATTCTTTTTAATGGCTGTGTAATATCCAATTGTATATATGTACCACAGCTTTCTTATCCATTCATCTGCTGATGGGCATCTAGGTTGCTTCCATGTCCTGGCTATGTTCTGCCATTTTCAAAGCACAGCTTGTTTCTGGTGATCTGAAACTGTGCTGCCCAGCATAATAGCCACATCACAGTCCTAACTGACATTTTTTAAAACTTAGTATGATGAAAAAACGTAGTATTAAAATTTAATTTGCCTGCTTATTTCTACATTTGTTTATTTCTTTGGCTGAACCAGGTCTTAATTGTAGCACTCACGCTGCAGCATGTGGGATCTAGTTCCCTGACCAGGGATTGAACCCAGGCCCCCTGCATTTGGAGCATGGAGTCTTAGCTACTGGATTACCATGGAGGTTCTCTTTCTACTTTTAAAAATGTGGCTCCTAGAAAGTTTAATCTGTGTGTGTGGCGCTCCCGTGCAGCCTGCCCTGTATTTCTGCTGGACGGCACTGCTGTTAAGATGACAGCTGGAGAGCCGCCCTTGTTCTCGCCAGCAGGAAGGGGAAAAGGCAAACAATGGCAGGCCCTGCACCTGAGGAGCTTCCCTGGACATCGCATGCAGTATTTTCACTCATATCCTATTGCTTAGAACTTAGTCACAAAACTACAGCTGAGTGACTGAGCAACATCAGAGTACAAAGGCGGCTGAGAAACGCGCTATACAATCTGGGCACAAGCCGCTGTTCCACTTTGTCTCCCCCAAGCACTGGCATGAATTTGCTTTTTCACTGACACACCCACCCAACTACACTTACTCAGCAAGTATTTATTAGGCCCTGCTTTGTGCTGGATGATGTACCACACACCAGGTGTGCTGGGGCAGGTAAGGGCCCGCACGCCTGAGGGGTTTCCATTCACTGGGCATGGGCAACCTTGTGACATGAATGAGAGCTATGAACTATCAATTTTACAGGTGAAGGGTGGACATGTAAAGGAGAGACAAAGGCTTCTTGAGAAAACCAGAAACTACTCCACGAGGAGGCAGCTCTTGAACTGAGTGTGGGCCGCCGCAGGGAGTGAGCTGTGTCCCGGGCTGCTGAGCTGGTGTGCAGCTCTCCCTGGTTTAGGGGAGACTGAGGGCTGAGAGACCAGGCAGGTTCCCCCGCTCCTTCCCTCCAAGGCAAACAGAGCTGGGCCTTGAATTACTTCTGGCCCCAGGGCCGTGGGGAAGGAGGTGTCTTGAGGGTGTCCCTTCTTTCTTTACTTTTCTCCACGTGACCAATATGCTTTTTTTTTTTTCCTTTCCCCGTAAACATCAGGTGTTAAATACAGCTTAGGGGAGCACGTCCATGTGGGTGAGTTAAAGAGATCTGAGGCAGGAACACATCGATCTGCTCTGCTCAGTGTCCGCAGGATTCCAATCACCAACTTTGATCTCCACTTTCCTCTCTCCCGTCTCCTTTCCTTCCTCCCTCCATCTCAACTCCATCAACTAGAAAACTTAGGCATAGAATCAGGCTGGGGTCCTTACGGTCATTTCACTGACCTGGGAGGGGCCAGCCTGAAAGGTCTTTCTCCACACACCCCCCACCCCACCCCCCACCCTCCGGGACCACCCACGCTGCCACAGCCCTCACACATCCTCAGCTTTCATCCTTTGCCGCAAATGAGAGGTGGTGACTCCACTCCTCCCTGTAGGACCTTTAAGCTGGGGTTAGCCTCCCTTTCTATCTTTGACTAAAGCACAAGAAAAATCCCTTGTAATTCCTGGGTCAATCAACAACATTGCTGCTAAGTCGCTTCAGTCATGTCCGACTCTGTGCGACCCCAGAGATGACAGCCCACCAGGCTCCCCTGTCCCTGGGATTCTCCAGGCAAGAACACTGGAGTGGGTTGCCATTTCCTCCTCCAATGCATGAAAGTGAAAAGTGAAAGTGAAGTCGTTCAGTCGTGTCCGACCCTCAGCGACCCCATGGACTGCAGCCTACCAGGCTCCTCCGTCCATGGGATTTTCCAGGCAAGAGCACTGGAGTGGGATGCCTTTGCCTTCTCCAATCAACATTAGGATTATTTAAATGTCCCATTTGTAGGAAAGCCAAGGGAAGCAACAATGGCCAAGAGCAAAACAAGGACATGGAGGCATGAACCAAGGTGGAGAAAGCAGGTCTGAGCCTGGCCTGGGTTAGACCTACGGGGCACGGAACAAGACAAAGCCTCACTCTGAGCTACCAGGGAGAACTGGGCGGAGATCCAGCATCAGACTGCCTGGGCTCCTGGGGCTTCATTCCTCTGACCCCAGGCAAGTCTTTAAACCCTTTTTGTTTCTTTCCTTATCTATAAATCTAGCACCAACTACAGTTCAGTTTAGTTGCTCAATTGTGTCATTTTGCGACCCCATGGATTGCAGCACACTCGGCTTGCCAGTCTATCACCAACACTCAGAGCTTGCTCAAACTCATGTTCATCGAATCGGTGATGCCATTCAACCATCTGTTCCTCTGTCGTTCCTTTCTTCTGCTGCCTTCGATCTTTCCCAGCATCAGGGTCTTTTCTAATGAAACAGTTCTTTGCATTAGATGGCCAAAGTATTGGAGTTTCAGCTTCAGCATCAGTCCCTCCAATGAACACCCAGGATTGATCTCCTTTAGGATGGACTGGTTGGATCTCCTTGCAGTCCAAGGGACTCTCAAAGTCTTCTTCAACAACACAGTTGAAAAGCATGAATTCTTCGGTGCTTAGCTTTCTTTATAGTACAGCTCTCACAACCATATATGAGTACTGGAAAAACCATGGTTTTGACTAGATGGACCTTTGTTGGCAAAGCAATGTCTCTGCTTTTTAATATGCTGTCTAAATTGGTATAGCTTTTCTTCCAAGGAGCAAGCATCTTTTAATTTTGTGGCTGTAGTCACCATCTGCAGTGATTTTGGAGCCCAGAAAAATAAAGTATGTCACTGTTTCCACTGTTTCCCCATCTATTTCCCATGAAGTGATGGGACCAGATGCCATGATCTTAGT
This sequence comes from Bos mutus, assembly GCF_027580195.1. Lineage (NCBI taxonomy): Eukaryota > Metazoa > Chordata > Mammalia > Artiodactyla > Bovidae > Bos > Bos mutus. Next base: position 71,531,764 of record NC_091629.1, on the reverse strand, counting down.
TTTCTGAATGTTGAGTTTTAAGCCAACTTTTTCACTCTCCACTTTCACTTTCATCAAGAGGCTCTTCAGTTCCTCTTCGCTTTCGGCCATAAGGGTGGTGTCATCTGCATATCTGAGGTTATTGATATTTCTCCCAGCAATCTTGATTTCAGCTTGTGTTTCATCCAGCCTGGCATTTCACATGTTATACTCTGCATATAAGTTAAATAAGCAGGATGACAATATACAGCTTTGACATACTTCTTTCCCAAGTTTGAACCAGTTCATTGTTCCATATCTGGTTCTAACTGTTGCTTCTTAACCCACATACAGATTTGTCAGGAGGCAGGTAAAGTGGTCTGATATTCCCATTTCTTTAAGAATTTTCCACAGTTTGTTGTTATCCACACAGTCAAAGGCTTTGGCATAGTCAAGAAAGCAGAAGTAGATGTTATTCTGGAACTCTCTTGCTTTTTCTAGGATCCAACAGATGTTGGCAATTTGATCTCTGGTTCCTCTACTTTTCCTAAATACAGCTTGAACATCTGGAAGTTCACAGTTCACATATTGCTGAAGCCTGGCTTGGAGAATTTTGAGCATTACTTTGCTAGTGTGTGAAATGAGTGCAATTGTGCAGTAGTTTGAACATTCTTTGACATTGCCTTTGTTTGGAATTGGAATGAAAACTGACCTTTTTGAGTCCTGTGGCCACTGCTGAGTTTTATGAATTTGCTGGCATGTTGAGTGCAGAGTTCCAAGGAATGCAAGGAGAGATAAGAAAGCATTCCTCAGTAATCAATGCAAAGAAATAGAGGAAAACAACAGAATGGGAAAGACTAGAGATCTCTTCAAGAAAATTACAGATACCAAGGGAACATTTCATGCTAAGATGGGCTCAATAAAGGACAGAAATGGTATGGACCTAACAGAAGCAGAAGATATTAAGAAGACGTGTCAAGAATACACATGAGAACCGTACAAAAAAGATCTTCACGACCAAGATAATCACGATGGTGTGATCACTCACCTAGAGCCAGACATCCTGGAATGTGAAGTCAAGTGGGCCTTAAGAAGCATTAGCATGAACAAAGCTAGTGGAGGTGATGGAATTCCAGTTGAGCTCTTTCAAATCCTGAAAGATGATGCTGTGAAAGTGCTGCATTCAATATACCAGCAAATTTGGAAAACTCAGCAGTGGCCACAGGACTGGAAAAAGTCAGTTTTCATTCCAATCCCAAAGAAAGGAAATGCCAAAGAATGCTCAAACTACCGCGCAATTGCACTCATCTCACACGCTAGTAAAGTAATGCTCAAAATTTTCCAAGCCAGGCTTCAGCAATATGTGAACCATGAACTTCCAGATGTTCAAGCTGGTTTTAGAAAAGGCAGAAGAAACAGATTAAATTGCCAACATCCACTGGATCGTGGAAAAAGCAAGAGAGTTCCAGAAAAACATCTATTTCTGCTTTATTGACTATGCCAAAGCCTTTGATTGTGTGGATCACAATAAACTGTGGAAAATTCTTCAAAAGATGGAAATACTAGACCACCTGACCTGCCTCTTGAGAAACCTATATGCAGGTCAGGAAGCAACAGTTAGAACTGGACACGAAACAACAGAATGGTTCCAAATAGGAAAAGGAGTACGTCAAGGCTGTATATTGTCACTCTGCTTATTTAACTTCTATGCAGAGTACATCATTAGAAACGCTGGGCTGGAAGAAACACAAGCTGGAATCAAGATTGCCAGGAGAAATATCAATAACCTCAGATATGCAGATGACACCACCCTTATGGCAGAAAATGAAGAGGAACTAAAAAGCCTCTTGATGAAAGTGAAAGAGGAGAGTGAAAAAGTTGGCTTAAAGTTCAACATTCAGAAAATGAAGATCATGGCATCCGGTCCCATCACTTCATGGGAAATAGATGGGAAACAGTGGAGACAGTGTCAGACTTTATTTTTCTGGGCTCCAAAATCACTGCAGATGGTGACTGCAGCCTTGCTCCTTGGAAGGAAAGTTATGACCAAACTAGATAGCATATTAAAAAGCAGAGACATTACTTTGCCAACAAAGGTCCATCTAGTCAAAGCTATGGTTTTGCCAGTGGTTATGTATGGATGAGAGAGTTGGAGTATAAAGAAGGCTGAGCACCAAAGAATTGATGCTTTTGAACTGTGTTGTTGGAGAAGACTCTTGAGAGTCCCTTGGACTGCAAGGAGATCCAACCAGTCCATCCTAAAGGAGATCAATCCTGGGTGTTCATTGGAGGGACTGATGCTGAAGCTGAAACTCCAATACTTGGCCACCTGATGAGAATGGCTGACTCATTTGAAAAGACCCTGATGCTGGGAAAGATTGAGGGTAGGAGGAGAAGGGGACGACAGAGGATGAGATGGTTGAATGGCATCACTGACTCAATGGACATGGGCTTGGGTGGACTCTGGGAGTTGGTGATGGACAGGGAGGCCTGGCCGTGCTTCGGTTCATGGGGTTGCAAAGAGCTGGACACGACTGAGCGACTGAATTGAACTGAAGTGAGTGCAGCACTTTCACAGCATTATCTTTTAGGGTTTGAAATAGCTCAACTGGAATTCCATGACCTCCACCAGCTTTGTTTGTAGTGATGCTTCCTAAGACCCACTTGACTTCGTATTCCAGGATGTCTGGCTCTAGGTGAGTGATCACACCATTGTGGTTATCTGGGTCGTAAAGATCTTTTTTGTACAGTTCTTCTGTGTATTCTTGCCACCTCTTCTTAATATCCTCTGCTTCTGTTAGGTACATTCCATTTCTGTTGTTTATTGTGTCCATTTTTGCATGAAATGTTCCCTTGGTATCTCTAATTTTCTTGAAGAGATCTCTAGTCTTTCCCATTCTATTGTTTTCCTCTATTTCTTTGCATTGATTACTGAGGAAGGCTTTCTTATCTCTCCTTGGTATTCTTTGGAACTCTGCATTCAAATGGGTATATCTTTCCTTTTCTCCTTTGCCTTTCACTTCTCTTCTTTTCTCAGCTATTTGTAAGGCTTCCTCAGACAACCATTTTGCCTTTTTGCATTTCTTTTTCCTGGGAATGATCTTGATCCGTGCCTCCTGTACAATGTCATGAGTCTCAGTCCATAGTTCTTCAGGCACTCTGTCTATCAGATCTAATCCCTTGAATATATTTCTCACTTTCACTGTATAATTGTAAGGGATTTGATTTAAGTCACACCTGGATGGTCTAGGGGTTTTCCCTAGTTTTTCAATTTAAGTCTGAATTTGGCAATAAGGAGTTCATGATCTGAGCCACAGTCAGCTCCTGGTCTTGTTTCTGTTGACTGTATAGAGCTTCTTCATCTTTGGCTGCAAAGAATATAATCAATCTGATTTTGGTATTGACCATCTGGTGATACACATGTGTAGAGTCTTCTCTTGTGTTGTTGGAAGCGGGTGTTTGCTATGACCAGTGCATTCTCTTGGCAGAACTCTATTAGCCTTTGCCCTGCTTCATTTTGTACTCCAAGGCTTAATTTGCCTGCTATTCTAAGTACCCACTTAGAGGGCAGTTAAATGAGTTAAGGTTTTACTCTGTTAAGGTTTACATTAGCTCTCAGAGCTTTCCCCAGAGAGTTCTTTCCCCAGAGCCTGGCCACAGTTAAGTGCTAAATAAACTTAGCTATGGCATTATTATTACTAAAAAAACAGACAGATGCATGGCCTTGGGTCTGCCTTGACTTATACCATTAAAACTTTCTCCAACGGCTGAGGAACTAGTTGATTTCGTATACTCCAAGCATCGTTGTTAACCTTGAGCAGAGTCAGCATTTTAAAAACCTGGAAAGGACAGACCTTTCTGATAGTCCAGAGGCTGAGACTCTGCACTCTCATTGAAGGGGGCCAGGATTTGATCCCTGGTCAGGGAACAAGATCCCACGTGTCTTAACTAAAGATCCCAAGTTCTGCAACTAAGACCCAGTGTAGTCAAATAAAAAGTTTAAAAGTGGAAAGGAAACTATCAACTTTGTGTGGATTTTTAAGGCAACCTTGTCTTCTTCCTGTCCACGAATTCCTGTTAGAGGGAATGTGGTCCCCTTCTCACAAAGGACTTCAGTGTCTCTCTCAAGCTTAGGGCTGGATTTTGTGCTGAAAAGGATGATGCCCTCACGTGGTGCTCCTCAGTCCCTCATCATCTCCTGCAGCTGGATCCGAGGGCTACATGCTGCCTCTGAGTAGCACGCTCCTTCCTTCCCTCCCTCCCTGTCTCCTTCCTTCCTCCTTGTCTGTCTGTCTTCTAATTTTGCTTTGTTTTTGCTTTCTGTGTAGACCTGTACCAAGGTCACAGATGTGGAGCCTTATACCAAGGTCACAGGACAAACATCTCCCATAGCAACTGTTGCCATGAGCCTCCTAATCAAAATTGTCCAGTTCCCTGACCCCATATTAGGCAAAACACCCACTCTATTTCCCACCCAATAGCATCCTAACCAACCACCTATTGCCACCCTTCCAAAGGAATTTTCTCTGTCTCAAGGCTATAAAAATTGATTACTAGCCCTCAAAAGGCTTCAGCTCTCCCTTGAGCCAACCTGCACTTTTAACAGCATCTCCTGCTCTAATAAACTCTATTCTCTCATTCCACCTCTGTCTGAAAGTGCTTCTCCAACCTGCTCACAGACAACACTTTCCATGATTACACCATAGAGGAGGAATAACTTTCTTTCTGTGCTAAATTCTTGGCTAAGATGCCCCTGTAATAAAAGATAGGTTAACAGGACAAAAAGAAAAACAATTTTTATTATGTATGTATGAGAGCACCACAAAGATATGAGACTAGGAAGAAATCCAGACAGTTGAGGCTTATACACCTTGCTGAGCTAATGGATGGAATCAGGGCTTCAAGAGGGGAAGGTGAGAAGAGTAAATGTTTCATAAACAAAGGTACCCTGCCATGCAAGGAAGTCTGTCAAGCAAAAAGTTCTCTCTGGCAATAGCCCTCTTTCTAATGTAAATTTCCCTTCTGAAAGGGTAACTTTTCTGTTTTTAGAGCTTGTCCTTGGGCTTCCCTGGTGGTTCGCCTGGTGAAGCATATGTCTGCAATGTAGGAGACCTGGGTTTGATCCCTGGGTTGGGAAGATCCCCTGGAGAAGGAAACAGCTACCCACTCCAATATTCTGGCCTGGAGAACTCTATGGACTATACAGTTCATGGGGTCGCAAAGAATTGCAAACTGTGTCGTCAGTTTCTCAAAATTCGCAGTTCAAAACAACGTTATGCCTCCAAAGAGGCATATTTGGGGTAGCATAATCTTCTCCCTTCAATTCTCATCTTTTAAACAAGCTAACAGAAAAGAGCCAGTAGCCCATTCTTCACCCTCAGCCCTCTGCCCGGACCCTAGGGGTGGGCACCAGGTACCTCTCAGACTGCTCTGAGCATCGCAGAGGCCAACAGCAGCTCATTCGTGTGTGCACAGTTCTTTCTGTGGAGGTGACCAAATTCCAGGTGAGTTATTTAAGATCCTAAAAGACGATGCTGTTAAAATGCTGCATTCCATATATCAGCAAACTTGGAAACCTCAGCACTAGCCACAAGGACTGGAAAAGGTCAGTTTTCATTCCAATTCCAAAGAAAGGCAATGCCAAAGAATGTTCAAACTGCCGTATACTTGTGCTCATTTCACATGCCAGCAAGGTTATGCTCAAAATCCTCAAGCTAGGCTTCAGCAGTACATGAACCGAGAACTTCCAGATGTACAAGCTGGGTTTAGAAAAGGCAGAGGAACCAGAGATCAAATTGCCAACATCCTTTGGATAATAGAAAAAGCAAGGGAATTCCAGAAAAACATCTACTTTTCCTTCCTTGATTATGCTAGAGCCTTTGACTGTGTGGATCACAACAAACTGTGGAAAATTCTTAAAGAAAGGGAAATACTACTAGATCACTTTACCTGTCTCCTGAAAAGCCTGCATGTGGGTCAAGAAGCAACAGTTAGAACCTTCCATGGAACAACCAACTGGTTCAAAATTAGGAAAGGTGTAAAAGGTTGTATATTGTCACCCTACTTATTTAACTTACACGAAGAATACATCATGCAAAATACTGGGCTGGATGAATCACAAGGTGGAATCAAGGTTGCTGGAAGAAATATCAACAACCTCAGATGTGCAGATATACCTCTCTAATGGCAGAAAGTGAAGAGGAACTAAAGAGTCTCTTGATGAAAGTGAAAGAGTGAAAAAGCTGCCTTGAAACTCAACATTCAAAAAACTAAGATCATGGCATATGGTCCTGTCACTTGATGGCAAATAGGAAAGGAAAGGGTGAAACAGTGACAGATTTTACTTTCCTTGGGCTCCAAAATCACTGGGAATGGTGACTGCAGCCATGAAATTGGAAGATGTTTGATTCTTGGAAGGAAAGCTATGACAAATGTAGACAGCATATTAAAAAGCAGAGACATCAATTTGCCAACAAAGGTCCGTCTAGTCAAAGCTATGGTTTTTCCAGTAGTCATGTATGGATGTGAGAGTTGGACCACAAAGAAGGCTGGGTGCCAAAGAACTGATGCTTTCAAACTGTGGTGCTGGAGAACTCTTGAGAGTCCCTTGGACTGCAAGGAGATCAAACCAGTCAATCTTAAAGGAAATCAGTTCTGAATATTCATTGGAAGGATGATGCTGAGGCCAAAGCTCCAAAACTTGGGCCACCTGATACAAAGAGCCGACTCACTGGAAAGGACCCTGATGCTGGGGAAGATTGAAGGCAAAAGGAGAAGGGGACAGCAGAGGATAAAATGGTTAGATAACATCACTGATTCAGTGGACATGAATATGAACAAACTGGGGGAGATAGTGTGAAGCCAGAGGTGCCTGGCGTGCTGCAGTCCATGGGGTTGCAAAGAATCAGACACAACTTTGCAACTGAACAACATTATTATGAGCATATAATTAAATAATCATCTCTTGTGTCTCCTCCATTGGCAGGTGAATTCTTTATCACTGCACCTACAATAGGCTCATACGTGGTTTCTTAGAAGAATGCCCATGATATATGATAGAAATAAAAATTTTGCAAAAATGTATATATATTATTTTCATTAGAAAAATAACACATGTACACCCATGGTGGATTCATGTTGATATATGGCAAAGCCAATACAATATTGTAATTAGCCTCCAATTAAAATAAATAAATTTATATAAAAAAACAAACAAAAAAAGGAAAATAGCAGGTAGGTGAATATAAAAATTGTCGGCAAAGTAATATCTCTGCTTTTTAATATGCTGTCTAGGTTGGTCATAGCTTTTCTTCCAAGGAGCAACCATCTTTTAATTTCATGGCTGCAGTCACCATCTGCAGTGATTTTGGAGCCCAATAAAATAAAGTCTGTCATTGTTTCCATTGTTTTCCCATCTATTTTCCATGAAGTGATGGGACTGCAAGGAGATCAAACCAGTGAATCCTAAAGGAAATCAACCCTGAATATTCACTGGAAGGACTGATGCTGAAGCTGAAACTCCAATACTTTGGCCACCTGATGCAAAAAACTGACTCATTGGAAAAGACCCTGATGCTGGGAAAGATTGAAGGCAGGAGGAGAAGGGGATTACAGAGGATGAGATGGTTGGATGGGATCATTGACTCGATGGACATGAGTTTGAGCAAGCCCCGGGAGTTGGTGATGGACAGGGAAGCCTGGCGTGCTACAGTCCATGGGGTTACAAAGAGTCAGACATGAATGAGTGACTGAACTGAACTGAACTGAACTGAATGTAAAAATGTGAGTGTAAGTATGTCTCGTAGGCATAGAAAGGGACTGGAGGTATGTCTATCACAGTGAAATTATGCCCCCCCATGGAGTGGGGAGGGTATTGGGAGAGTGGGGAAAAAGTTAATTTTATTTATCTTATAAATCAATTAAAATAATTATAAGGGGATTATGGATGAATTTACTGTTTGTGGGTTTTCTATATTTCAAAAGTAGAAACCTGAAGAATTCCTGATGAACACATCTAGTAGAGATGCTTGATTACTGTATCCTGACACTTCTGCTAATACCAGGGGTTCTGATGAATTGAAAACAATGTACACCAGTACTGGAGCTTTGGGCCTTATTTTTATCATGAGAAATGTTTTCCTGTCACTTAAATCTGACCATTAGTTTCATTTCTTGAAAGGAAAAAAATTTACCTTTCACAGCTTTCCAATTTCAGGCAAGAATGTTGGCTGGAGATAAATACGTAAGGGAATACATGAAGAATAGGTGTTCTTGGTTGACATCTAATTGCTGCAGGGAGTAGGAAAATGAAAACGTCTCTAAGGAATCTCTTCTTTCTTTTCCCAACCAACCTGTCTCACATCAGCCGAAATGGAACAATTTGTTGGTTTTCTTTTTAACCGGAGAGACGTTTTAATGACTCTTTGTTGGTGAGCTCATGGTACTCCTAATATATTTCCCCTGTCAGCCAATTTTGTCTTCGTTGTTCACAGAACTGTTGCTGTCTTTTGAGAAATGGAAAAACTGTTATGGTTAAATAATAAAGAGATAATGCTGGGTGACAAATGCCTATAGAAGCAAGAACCAACAAGATTAGTATTATCCAGTGAATCGTGAGGCCTCCCAGTGGTAGAGATCCCACCTGCCAATGCAGGAGACATAGGAGATGTGGGTTTGATCCCTTGGTCCAAAAGATCCCCTGAGAAGGAAATGGCAACCCATTCCAGTATTTTGCCTGAATGATCCCATGGACACAGGAGCCTGGTGGGCTATTGTCTATGGGGTTGCAAAGAGTTGGACACGATTTAGCAGCTGAGCGCACACACACACACGGTGAGTTGTGACCATAATCATGCTTTCTATTTGAAACAAAGAAAACTGGTGGCAGGAGCCCTGCAGCAAATCTCCCTATATCTCTTCTTTGTACCAATTCCCTGGTTCCTAACTCTTAGATCACGACAGGAAGAGGCCAGGGATGGCCCTGAGCCTGAAGATGCAGGGCAGGTGAGGTGATGTCTTCTGCTGAGCTGCTCCCAGCCCCTCCAAGCAGAACCTGAGATAAGGATTTGAACACAGCAGCCAGGGATCAGGCAGGTAAGATGGGAAGGGAGGAAGACAATCTGAGGGGAGTTATTTGATGGGGTTGCTTCTCCACCCCGTAGCGGGAGCTTAGTTCTGCTGGGAACATCTGGGAAACTGGAAAACATGCCTCAGAATTGATGTTCCTGAAAGGCAAGTATACTGGGACGTTTATCCTCCAAATCTCATTTCCTTTTGGCTGAGAGCTGCTCTTGATTACATCCCCAGCACCTCCAGACAGAGGTGTGGGTGGACTGAGCACGCCAGAGGGAGCCTGTAGTGTGTCCTAGATGTTTCAAGAGCACGCATGGAAAGGTGAGGGCCAAGGAGACACAATCAAGTCACGGACAAAATCTTTCATGGACTGAATGCATGAGGGCAGATCTGTGATGCCGTCTCGTGATTCCCAGAGTTGGGTTAGCCTATCTTTCTAGTAACATTAAAATAGATCTCAGGGAACAGGGTTAAAAGGGAACATGAGATAAGGAGACAGAAGAGGGATGAAAAAGAGGCAAAGAAACGTGAGAGGAGGAAAAAGAAATGACAGAAGATGGAGGAAGTCCCACGTGGGAGATGGTGTAGCAAAGTGTCTCTGTGCTACAGGCCAGTTGTATTGTCAACATCTGCAGTCAGCTGGGGACGGTGGAGGACAGGGAAGCCTGGCATGCTACAGTCCATGGAGTCGCAAAGAGTCAGACATAACTGAGCGACTAAATTATAACAACCTGATAACAAAACAGGTATAGCTGATAAAGGAAGAGTGAAGACAGTTCTTGCTACCCCTTAATAAGAACTACATCACTGTCACTTAAAAAGCTCCAGGCCTCATGCTGCTTGTTTCACAGGTAAATTGTCATTTTCACATCCTGTGAAGTTTTATTATCCTTTTTTTTTAAGCCACATGGTATAGCTAGTTCCCCTACCAGGGATCGAAACTGAGGCCTTGGCAGTGAAAGTGCAGTGTCTCCACCACTGGACTGTCAGGGAATTCCTGCATCGCCCTGTCCTATAGTTGAGAACACGGAGGCACAGAGAAGCCAAGTGATTTGTGAGTCACCATTTGTATCTGAACTAGCTCCAAAGTGTATGTTCTTTCCCCTGCAGAGTGGTATGCACTCCATATCACTAAGAAGATCACTTCTGCTTGGCAAAAACTGAATTTGGAATCAGCTTGAGCACACTGGCTCAAGCACCCCATCCCTTGACGTTTCAGTCTTCGGCTTTGACACCAGGACATAACTACTATATATAAAATAAATAACTGATAAGGACCTACTGTATAGCACAGGGAGCTCTACTCAATACTCTGTAGTAACCTATATGGGAAAAGGATCTTCCCATTTTTAAATTAATGTGGATATTAATTTAAATATTAAAAAGATATCCACTCTTTTTAAGATTCTTTTCCCATATAGGTTACTACAGAGTATTGAGTAGAGGCCCTGTGCTATATATATATATATATATATATGTTATATATATAAAGTATGTTATTTATACATATATAATTGATTCACTTTGCTGTTACATATATATATATAATTGATTCACACATGAACTAACACAATATTATAAACCAACTTTGTTGCTCAGTCCCTCAATCGTGTCCAACTCTTTGTAACCCCATGGACTGCAGCACGCCAGGCTTCCCTGTCCATCACCAACTCCCAGAGCTTGCTCAAATTCATGTTCTTCAAGTCAGTGATGCCATCTAATCATCTGGTCCTCTGTCGTCCCTTTCTCCTCCTAGTTCAATCTTTCCCAGCATTAGGGTCTTTTCTAATGAGTTAGTTCTTCACATCAGGTGGCCAAAGTATTGGAGCTTCAGCTTCAGCATCAGTTCTTCCAATGAATGTTTAGGATTGATTTCCTTTAGGACTGACTAGTTTGATCTCCTTGCAGTCCCAGGGACTCTCAGGAATCTTCTCCAACACTGCAGTTCAAAAGCATCAGTTGCTCGGTGCTCAGCCTTGTGTCCAGGAGTCTCTGGCAGAGGCATGGGTCGACAGTGGCATGCTGCATGGTCAGGGGCACTGAATACAACAGTCCTGGGAGCTGTGGCATGCTGGCATGTGTCCTTTTGAAGGAGGCCCATTACTGCTGTTATTACCCCTACCATAGTTTGGCATCAGGCCAAACTACAGAGAGGGAACACAGCCCCACCCATCAACAGATAATTGGATTAAAGATTTACTGAGCATGGTCCCACCCACCACAGCAAGACCCAGGTTTCTTCATAGCCAGTACATCCCATCAGGAAGCTTCCACAAGCCTCTAATCGTCACCCATCAGAGGGCAGACAGAATGAAAACCACAATCACAGAAAACTAACCAAATTGATCACATGGATCACCACCTTGTCTAACTCAATGAAACTATAAGCCATGCCGTGTAGGGCCACCCAAGACGGACAGGTCATGCTGGAGAGTTCTGACAACATGTGGTCCACTGGAGAAGAGAATGGCAAACCACTTCAGATTTCTTGCCTTGAGAACCCCGTGAACAGTAAATCGACAACACTCCAATAGAAACTTTTAGAAAACCTGTTTTAACCCGGTGTCCATAGCAATTCGCAGGCCACCAAGGATGGAAGCACTCCATATGGGATGGAGGCCGTCTGCCCTTCCAGGACGGCCGGCGCAGTGTGTTCAGTTTCCCAGCTCCCCGCACAGAGCCCAGGTCCCGGAGGATCGTAACCTCCGAGCACGTCTAGTGCTGTCATCCTTAGTGCGGAGACGTTCATGCAAGTGCGCCCGCCAGCAGCAGGTGACGACCGTCCCTAACTAATCTGGGGGTACCTGTAAGGGTTCACTTTGAGAACTAGTAGAAATAACTGATGTCTCGCATCAGGTTCCTTAAAAGCAAAGCCTGAGACAGGTTTTAGTTGGAAGGTAATTCACTGGGAAGGGGAACAAGGGTTTTTGAGTGTAAGAAGGGCTGCTAAGCCAGAAGGCATTTTGCCTACAGGAGTCATAATAAAGTCATAAAGTCAGCTGGAACAATCAAAAACAATCCTCAAGCTGGGAATTGAGTCAAATCAATACCTTCATGAAGATTGCTACATGAATATCTGTGATTGGCAAGAGGGAACAGAATTTCACCCTTGTTTTCAAATAGAATACAGGTCTTTTAATTTCCTTTTAAGGAAATAGGGAGGATTTGGGAGAGATCTGACTACTTGAGATCCCAGGGCAAATGGCCAATAAAATTTGTTGTGCTAACAATCCCATGTAAGATTCCTTCTAGGCTGCTCAAGTTATCAGATCCTGCAATCTTATAGTGACCCAGGGATGTCAGGAGGGCGTGCAGAGTACTTTCTTTCCCCAGGCAGACAGCCAGTCTCAATGCCATACAAAGTGATGTTGTTCCAGCTTTACCGTTCCAAGTATTTGACACCTGGAGGAGGTGCCTTCCCCATGGAAATGATACTATACTAGACTGAAATATCCACAAAGACCTCTGCTTCAGTTCAGTTCAGTTCAGTCGCTCAGTCGTGTCCGACTCTTTGCGACCCCATGAATCGCAGCACGCCAGGCCTCCCTATCCATTACCATCTCCCAGAGTTCACTCAAACTCAGGTCCATCGAGTCGGTGATGCCATCCAGCCATCTCATCCTCTGTCGTCCCCTTCTCCTCCTGCCCCCAATCCCTCCCAGCATCAGAGTCTTTTCCAATGAGTCAACTCTACGCATGAGGTAGCCAAAGTACTGGAGTTTCAGCTTTAGCATCAGTCCTTCCAAAGAAATCCCAGGGCTGATCTCCTCTAGAATGGACTGGTTAGATCCCCTTGCAGTCCAAGGGACTCTTAAGAGCCTTCTCCAACACCATAGTTCAAAAGCATCAATTCTTTGGCGCTCAGCCTTCTTCACACTCCAACTCTCACATCCATACATGACCACTGGAGAAACCATAGCCTTGACTAGATGAACCTTTGTTGGCAAAGTAACGTCTCTGCTTTTGAATATGCTATCTAGGTTGGTCATAACTTTTCTTCCAAGGAGTAAGCATCTTTTAATTTCATGGCTGCAATCACCATCTGCAGTGATTTTGGAGCCCAGAAAAATAAAGTCAGCCACTGTGTCCACTGTTTCCCCATCTATTTCCCATGAAGTGATGGGACTGGATGCCATGATCTTCGTTTTCTGAATGTTGAGCTTTAAGCCAACTTTTTCACTCTCCTCTTTCACTTTCATCAAGAGGCTTTTTAGGTCCTCTTCTCTTTCTGCCATAAGGGTGGTGTCATCTGCATATCTGAGGTTATTGATATTTCTCCCAGCAATCTTGATTCCAGCTTGTGCTTCTTCCAGCCCAGGGTTTCTCATGATATACTCTGCATATAAGTTTATTCTGCTTTAATCTTTCTTATTTAGTTGTAATTCCTTCAGGATGGGAGTCTTAGCTGAGTACTTGATCCTCAACAAATATTTGAGGAATGAATGACTGAACGTATGAGTGAGTGAGGGGTGCTGACTGTACACCCCGGACTGATGCTAGGTTCTTTGCTCCAGAGGGCGCCCCCACCCACCCCTTCTATGTGAGGCTCCTTGTCACCTGGCTTCTGGGCAGCTTCTGCCAAGAAGAGAGCCAGAGGGAAATTGGAAGGCTGGAAGTGGTGCTCAGCAGGCTGGGGGAGGGAGATGCCCTAGTTCCTGTTTTGCGGCTATTCCCATCAGCATGTCAGCATGGCCCCGCCATAGCCCTTTCCCCAGCATCGTCTGTCGGTTGGCTCTAGTTTTCAGCCTTATCCTGCTCTCCGAGAATCAGCCTCATCTCCCCTTAGAAGGACCTGCCACATGCGCACACACACACAAAAGGACCTGCCACAGCTGTGCAGCACACCTGCACACTTTAGAGGTCTGGATCCAGCTCCATGGGGCTCCTCCTCCTAGAATCTGTCCGAACTCTGATTTCTTCCCCTTGTTCCCCTAGCCCTAAGGAGCTGCACACTGCAGCTGCTTCCTGCAGTTACTGCCTCAGAATTTCCTTTTGCTTTCTTCCAATATCTGTGTAATTACATTCTCTCTGTTAAAATACCTTGTGTGGCTTTTGTTCTCTAGATACTGACTCATATGATCTTTTAGCAACCTGTGATGTGGGTGCTGGCTTTCTATTATGTGATCCTTTATATTTACCTTTGCGAGAGAAATGGCCAAACTGTTTTCTGGAGGGTTGAGTCATTGTCCATTATCACCAGTAGTGGATGAGAGTTTCAATTGCTCCACATTCTCGTCAGCACTTGTCATTGTCAGTTTTTGTTTTTTTAATTTCAGGAACTCCAATAAGTATGCTGTGGTATAGTATGTCATGAAAGCATTTAGGGCGCACGAAGGATGTATGTATGTATGTTCACCTTAGAAGGCTGCAGAGCATCATGGCTGAGTCCAGACCCTGCTGTCAGCCTGGGTGCTCAGAACCTTTGTAAACATGGATCTCAGTTTCCACATTTATGAGGATAATGATAGAATATCTCCTTTAAAAGGTTGTTGTGAAGGTTAAATGAGTTAATATATGTAAAGCACTGGTGCAGAATAAGTACTACTTAGTGATAATTATTATTGCTTTTATTTTACCCAGGGCTGGACCACTGCTTTGCTACCTGGTGCCCAAAGTTGCATTAAAAACAATGCTGAGAGGTCATACCTTGAAGCTTTTCGATGGCATTTTCCATCTTCTCAAATTTCTATACCACAGTTCTTTTTAGAAGCTATTCTGTGTATAATGCAATGCCCATCCTCACTTTGCAAAAGTTCAGTTTTAAAGAGAGCATTTGAACTTCAGTGATTAAAGAAAGCATTTGAATTGTTATAGATTCCCATCTCCATCCAAACAATATGCTTTTAATAGGAACACAGCTTGTGATTTATACTGTTTCGCTTTGATCTGCAGTGCAGCATGCATCATCAACATTAAGATGAAATTACTCTGCAATCACACACGGAGCTCATACTCTCAGTAATTGCACAAAGAAAACCTCATTATCCTGCAATATGCACTTCAAAAACAAACATACAACCTTCTCTCCCTCTAGTGGCACATTTAAAAAGCAACCTCAAGTATCACAGAGGCTGGTCTTGCCTATTAAAATCAAGGGAAACAAAGAGAGAGAGTTTACCCAAGACTTGGGAGATTAATAATATTTGTTTATTATCGATCGTGGTGAAAAGTTTGCACTTTATTTATGCCAAATGATATTGCTGTCAACACAACAGGCTGGATCATAGCCATAAGAGTTTTGTGATTTATACTCACTTGGCACTTTTATTTTTTATTAAAAACAATAAAATAGAAGTCTGCAAATATTGGG
Source organism: Bos mutus (assembly GCF_027580195.1). Taxonomy (NCBI): domain Eukaryota; kingdom Metazoa; phylum Chordata; class Mammalia; order Artiodactyla; family Bovidae; genus Bos; species Bos mutus. The sequence goes on along the minus strand of NC_091629.1, from coordinate 71,516,424 downwards.
TAGTCAGAGATGCTGATTGCAGGCAGCCTGTTTGGATAATGAGATACTCCCCCTGCCCTGCCCTTAAATGTTTATTATCTCTGAATAATGATGCCTTTCTGCAGTAAGATAGTGTGTATGCTAAGTCACTTCAGTTGTGTCTGACTCTTTCCAACCTTATGGACGGTAGCCCACTAGGCTCCTCTGCCCACAGGATTCTCCAGGCAAGACTGCTGGAGTGGGTTGCCGTGCCCTCCTCCAGGGGATCTTCCTGACCTAGGTACTGAACCTGCGTTTCCTGCATTGCAGACAGATTCTTTACCACTGAGCCACCAGGAAAGCCCGAGTAAGACAGTGTCACTCCAAATTCAAGTCCACCTGGAACTACAGAATGTAAGTTTATTTGGACATAGGGTCTTTTCAGATATAATTAGTCAAGATGAAGTCATGCTAGGTGAGGGTGGGCAAACTGGCATCCTTATAAGAAGAGGAGAGGACGCACAGGGAGACAGACACAGGGAAGAAGCTCACATGAGGATGGAAGCAGAGACGAGAGATAAGAATACAGGCCCAGGAACGCCAAGGGTACCAGCAGCCCCCAGAAGCTAACAGAGAGGCACGGAGAGGTTCTCCATCAGAAATTCACACGGAATCAGCCCTGCTGATAAGACCTTTATTTTGGGTTCTGGACTCTTGAACTATGAGAGAATACATTGCTGTTGGTTTGAGCCTCCCAACTTGTGGTCATTTGTTATGGTCACCCTAGGAAAGTAATACAATGACTCTGATGGAGAAGAATGAAGACCCTTTCCATATTTACTATTGGGTGCCTAGGCACTCAGTAAGCAATTTATACAGATTAATTCATTTTATTCTCACTGTAGCACTGGGATAGCTACCACTGTGATACGTCGTTTGCAGATGAGTAAAACCGAGTCTCAGAGAAGTCACATGACTTGCTTAGGGTCTGTGACTTTTACTGTTTGGGTGTGGCTGCCTCAGGTTCTTTTACACCTGGTAAGTGTCTGAGGTTTTTCTTTTACTATTTCATTTAAATCATCCATTAGTTTTCAACTTTGTTTTATTGAAGAATATGCCACTATAGTAAACTATGCAAACATATATATGAATGCATAGCTTAGTATAGAGGTATATTCTTTTATATGTATATATGTGGTATAGTGAATTCTTACGTATGTGAACATCACACAGATCAGCACCCTAGGAGACCCTACCATGTTTTAATATTAAAATATTACAAAAAGTCATACATATTCTTTACAGGACTTTAAAACATAACAAAGCTATGAAAATTAATAATTTCCCTCTCACATCATCCCTTATTCCTTCATCCAGCATTAATCACTGTTACTGTGTGAGGTGTATATTCTTCTAGGCCTTTTCTATGTTGTATTTTATTTATATATGTGGATACATACATAGTCTTGTGTGAGCAAATACGTCTTATGCATGTATATGTTTGTGCACACACATGCACACACACATTTATGTGCATGACCACACATGCATGCACACCCACATCATTTTCCCAAAATGCTATAATTTTATGAATATCCTGTAGCTTCCTATCTTTTCACTTATAGACAAAAATCAATTAACTGTCAAGTTAAGGGGAAACAAAGAATTTTATTTGAGTCAAACCGAGGATTAAAACACAGGAAGCAGATTCTCAGAAAGCTCTGAGCTCTGTTCTCCCTGTTAGAAGCTGAAGGTGTGGTCACATACATTTTTGAGACAAAGGATTGTACACCAAAACGACACACTGATATTTCACACGAAGTTCACCAAAGACACACAGTCCTGGAAAGCACATACAAAGGAAGCAGAAAGGCACCACGTTTCCCTACAGAGCTGGGAAAGAACACTGTTGTTTTAAGAAGCTACATTGCTGGCATTAGAAAAAAGAAAAAAATTGATCTTTATGGTTGGGCAATCTTCTCATCTTTGAGGAGCCCTGGTTAATGTGTAACACAGATACACATTGCACAGGGGGTGGGGGTTGTAATGAATCGCTTCAGTCGTGTCCGACTCTTTGCGACTCTATGGACTGTAGCCCCCAGGCTCCTCTGTCCATGGGCTTCTCCAGGCAAGAATACTCTGGGTTGCCATGCTCTCTTCCAAGGGATCTTCCCAACCCAGGGATCAAACCCACATCTCCTATGTCTCCTGCATTGGCAGGTGGATTCTTTACCCACCTGGTGCCACCGGGGAAGCACAGGGGAGGGGGGAGGGAGGCCAAACAAATGCACAGATTTTATGTTTAGTCCTGCCTTAAAATTTAAATTTTATTTCATCACACTGAAAGTCCTGCTATTTTTAAATTTTCAGTCCATATAGACCTAGCTGGAAAGCGTAATACTTGGGCTGCCACCAGTCATTTCTACTTTAGTGGGAGAGAGATCTCTAAATGAAGTCACTGGGCAAGAAAACAGAGTGGAGCAGACTCTCTGGTTTGGCCCACTCCACTCCACTCTGTTACACCCCCATAACCTTAGTAGCAGAGGCTGGAAAGATGAAGCCCACATTTGAAAGACTCCCTTGCACTTTGGGGAACCAAGTTACCTCCAGGGACACCTGCGGTGCTTGGAAGGTAGCTGTGAGACAGAGACCTCCAGTCCTTCTTTTCCTTTGATATTTCTGCAGAGAGCTGTGGCCATGGCACAGCGCAGTTGACCAGCCGCTGAGGCAGCAGAAGTCCCAGGCTTTGTTTATCATCCTGATGAAGGCGTCCCTAGGTTCCAGGCCAGAGGGACCCATTTATCAGGATGGGTCACAGCCAAGGTGACATGTTCTTGGCAGGAAGGGTGTGAGGATGGCCTCGTGAGCCCAGATCACTTCAGAGCCCACGTGTCCTGGGGGGCCGTAGGTAGGGTTTGTGGCATCCTGACCATGGCCAGGAAGCAGCTCCTTTGGGAGGACTGTTCTCGGTGTTATTCCTGGAAACAGCCAAGAGCCTTTCTGCTGGGCTCCCAGTGGTTTTACAAACATCTACCTCCCTGCCTCAAATTCCTTTCTATTTACAATCAGGTGACTTCTGACAACCATAATTAAACTATTACAGAAAAAAAGAAGGAAGGACAGAGAAGGGCAGAGAAGACTGGAAAGTTCTGCTTTGGGACAATGGCTCTAAATTATTCACCTACATTAGTGGAAATGAATCATTTCATTAATCAATAATGAAATAAGTAATACACAACAGATGACCTGAAAACACTGGCTTTTAACATTGTGTTAGAACTTAATACCAATGTTTCAGGCCCTGGAAGTTCATACTGCTGTTGGGAGTTCCCACCCTGGGAATGTGTGACATCCCTTCTCTTTTTCAACATTTCTCCTCACTGAACATCTCCCTGGATGACAATGACCAAAGTCATCCCTCAGAATAAGTTCTAAGCTTGGCGAGCCTGTAGGTAAATTTCCAACATGTGTGGCATCATGGTATCACAGGTGTCTTCTGGTTCCTTTTTTTTTTTTTAATTTTAAAAGAGAGTCATCTCCACACCAAATTACCTGACTGTTGGGAATATGCCAGAGGATCTGACTCATCTTCATTTCTACTTCCTCTATTTCTGTTCAGAGTGAAAAAGAAGAGAATTTGTTGGACGAAACTTGAAGATGTTATGAAGTGGGTGCTACAGAGCTTATGTCAACATGTGTGCTATTACAGAGTGGTCTAAAGTACTTTTGAAAAGCTGTTGAATCTATTCAAAGCTTCTGCAGCTTTCCAAAAGAATATTCCCCCCCCTCCCCGTCTTCAAGCACATAAGCAAAAACAATTTTCCAAAAGAGTAGCCTTACAAAGTTAATGGAGTATAACAACACCAAAACTGCTCTCCGTAAGTTTTGTACGTGTGAAGAAAGTGTTTCATTGTGAATCTCACTGAGAGAGAGAGAAAGAGAGGGGGGACGAGAACCCTAGGGTGCCTCTAACCGAGCGTGCCCTGCTTACAGCTGTAGAGTTTTGAGGATTCTGTTCTCTGCAGTTTCTAAATTGGATCCGGATTCATTTCTGGCTCTGAAGAGAAGAAATTCATCTTCCTACCCCACAGCCCCCAGAGCATTTCTGAAGCCGGGAATGTACATTGATAGTGGTTTTCTCACTGGTGTCACAAAGGAGAAACCAACAGGAGAAGATAAAATAGCTAAGGTTAAGACTTTGGCACCTCGGTCTCTGGACTCTGGCTTCTAACTTCTCCATTTTCACGCTAATTAAAACAGAAGATGCTGATCCCCTGAGGCTGACGCTTACCCACCACCTCTCTCTTCCTATGTGGAGCTTTAAGTGCAGACTCTGCCAGGTCTCACTACCTTGAAGACCTTTAATATTCTCAGTCATGACATTATCCACATTATCCATAATACCCACATTCCACATTGCTGCCTTGGTCCTGCGCCAGAAATACACTCCCTTTAGTCTAGTTTCTATTGACCAGAGTACTTAGAAATAACTTTTATATTTTAGTGCAGGGATTGGAAAGCTATGACTCCCAGGCCAAATTTGTTACTATCCTCAAACAAATATATATATAATATATAAAATATACTATAATATATACATGAAGATATATATCTTATATATCTAAAAGAGATACATAACACTTGAAATATGCACATATATATCATACATATATACCCAAAAGAGATATACATATCTAAAATATATATACATACATATATGCACACATATATATACATACACACATATATATAATATGTTTGGGACTTCCTGGTTGTCCAGTGGCTAACACTCTGAGCTCCCAATGCAAGGGGCCCAGGTTTGATCCTGGTGGGGAACTAGATCCCATATGCCCAGTGCAGCTAAATAAATAAATAATTTTTAAGTGTTTATATATATATATATGAAACATATACCTAAAGAGATTGAAGAGGATCAGAATGAGTCCCCCAAAAAATATGTGCCACTTTGGCATGCAGATTGTTTTAAGATGAAAGCAATCAAAGCCCAGCAGATACAAAGAAACAAAACAAAAACAACTTTTTACCCTAAAGTCCCTAAAAGAATTTAGATAGGGGGGCCTGACCCAGAAGGACAGCTATTACTAAGAGATAACTTTTTATCTGAGTGACCCATCTCTGCGGCAGGACAAACATCTAATTACTAAAGACCTGCTCTTATCATCCTGTGAGGTCACCCTTCTCCTTTTGAAGCCCCTAGCTCATTCTTCAACTCGCATGGCATGTAAGCCTTGATCTCGAACTCACCCTTGGGTCTCATTATCCTTGTGGGGTCCCCTTTATGTATGTAATTAAATCTTTTTTCTCCTGTTAATCTGTCTTATGTCAATTTAATTATTAGATCAACCAAAGAACCTAGAGAAGGATAAAGGAAAAAAAATTTTCCTCTCCAATTAAGTATGTATATACCTACAAGAGAGCATCTCATGTACCACCTCTAACAGTGGATGTTTGGGTGTATCAGGCTGTGTTTAAGCCTTGGCCTGAATGAAATCTGGAACTGAAGAGTATAAGTGCAGTGATCAGTGTAAGTGTGTATGTGCCCTGCTGGACAGACCACATGAAGCACATTCACTTGGAAGTTTTTCTCCCTGTATTTTAGTCTGTGAGCCCAGCTGCCCACAGTATGAAGGACTGGATCCTGACTGTTGCCTCACTGTGACTGGACTCACGGCTCTGAATTCTGCTGGCTCATTTACGTGGGAGAGTGACCAGTACACGCTGCCCAGAGTCCTGGGCTGACCCGGCCGTGGTGAAGACAGTGCAGGCTGTCCAGTCATACGACATGCCCAGGGCAGGTTATGTAACGCTTGCACATGCTGTGCTTCCTTCTTGGCAGGGAAACGCAGGACACTTCCAGTACCCCTGTAACCCCTCGCTTTGTGTAAGAGGACACCTTCCTACTTCCAACTGCAAGCGTCTTGGACTCTTCCTGACGGCTGTCTGTGAGCCCTTCCACAGCAGGGTGGGAAGTGCCTGAGGAATAAGCCAGAGCCACTAAATAATCCAGCTTCCTCACTTCTTAGATGTGACATCTCTAATGTGAGTGCTACACAAGCTCCAAGAGCTCACCAGTAGCTTTTCACAATTACTTTCGTCTTATTATTATCACTTATTTTTTGATCTTGCCATGCAGCATGTGGGATCTTGCCCCCTACAGTGGAAGCAGGCAGTCTTAGCCACTGGACCACCAGGGAAGCCCTTCACCTGTCGTTTTAAGCTCAATCTTCCCCACCCTCCCACTCTGACGTGATTTCTGTGTTGTCCGTGAAAATGCACCTCTTAGACCTCTGACCACAGAGAGTATGGAGGATGCACGTCCCACAGAGGCACTCTGAAATCCACCACTGTGTCGGCCCCACGTCTGGGCTTCCCAAGGCCTGTGTGCTGCCGGGGCGCAGCACAGCAGGGAAGCTGAGGCAGACCCAGCGGTGGGAGAAACGGGGCTCTTCTAACTGCTGACTGTGGCTCAGGGACTTGCCACTGGCTTCACCAAAACGTCCTCAGAGCTGCACCACGGTCTCAGACTTTCCCATCCAAGCCTCCTCCCTTCTGCTCTACAGGGGTGATACCTGCAGCTCCACCTGTATTTTTTAAATTAGAGTATAGTTGATTTACAAGGTCGTGTCAGATTCAGATGAACAGCAAAGTGATTCAGTTAAATATACACATATATATATTTTCCAGATTCTTTTCCTTTGTAGGTTATTATAAAATATTGTATATAATTCCCTGTGCTCTGCAGTAGGACCTGATGGCGTATCCATTTTATATATCAATCAGGTCAGATCAGTCGCTCAGTCGTGTCCGACTCTTTGCGACCCCATGAATCGCAGCACGCCAGGCCTCCCTGTCCATCACCAACTCCCGGAGTTCACTCGGACTCACATCCATCGAGTCAGTGATGCCATCCAGCCATCTCATCCTCTGTCATCCCCTTCTTCTCCTGCCCCCAATCCCTCCCAGCATCAGAATCTTTTCCAATGAGTCAACTCTTCGCATGAGGTGGCCAAAGGACTGGAGTTTCAGCTTTAGCATCATTCCTTCCAAAGAAATACCAGGGCTGATCTCCTTCAGAATGGACTGGTTGGATCTCCTTGCAGTCCAAGGGACTCTCAAGAGTCTTCTCCAACACCACAGTTCAAAAGCATCAATTCTTTGGGGCTCAGCCTTCTTCACAGTCCAACTCTCACATCCATACATGACCACAGGAAAAACCATAGCCTTGACTAGACAAACCTTTGTTGGCAAAGTAATGTCTCTGCTTTTGAATATGCTATCTAGGTTGGTCATAACTTTCCTTCCAAGGAGTAAGCATCTTTTAATTTCATGGCTGCAGTCACCATCTGCAGTGATGTTGGAGCCCAGAAAAATAAAGTCTGACACTGTTTCCACTGTTTCCCCATCTATTTCCCATGAAGTGATGGGACCGGATGCCATGATCTTCACTTTCTGAATGTTGAGCTTTAAGCCAATTTTTTCACTCTCCACTTTCACCATAGTAGTGTGTATCTGTTAATCCAGACTCCCAGCTTATCCATCCCCATCCTCCCTTTCCCCTTTGGTAACCATAAATTTGTTTTCTATGTCTGCGAGTCAGTCGCTGTTTCGTAAATAAGTTTATTTGTATGATTTTTTAAGATTCAACATATAAGTAATATCATACAACATTTGTCTTCCTCTGTCCGACTCACTTCACTTAGTATGATAATCTCTAGGTTCATCCATGTTCCTGCAAATGACAATATTCCATTCTTTTTTACAGCTGAATAATATTCCATCATATATATGTACCACTTCTTCTTTATCCATTCATCTGTCATGAACTCTCAGGGTGCTTCCATGTCTCGGCTATTGTAAACAGCCAAGCTGCCGCTCCATCTGCATTTTTTTCATCCGCATTTTCAACCTCACAAGTGGTTTCTCAATATATCTCTTGCGTGTCTAATCCTGTTTTTCTTGGAGGGCCCAAACTAGCACAGCCTCCTTCCTTTCCTTCTCTCATTCCTCCCCTCCCCTATGGAGGCTTCCTGGGTGTGCTGTGGCTTCAGTCATGTCCAACTCTTTGTGACCCTATGGACAGTAGCCTGCCAGGCTCCTCTGTCCATGGGGATTCTCCAGGCAAGAATACTGGAGTGGGTTGCTGTGCCCTCCTCCAGGGGATCTTCCCAATGCAAGGATTGAACCCATGTCTCTTACATCTTCTGCACTGGCAGGCAGGTGGGTCCTTTACCACTGGTGCTCCTGGGATCACCTTCCAAACAACACTTGCATCAGGACTTGGCTTCTGCTGGGACCCCAGCCTACATCACACTTCCTAAGCACTTTTCTCAGACTGTGTTTACGAGGCAAGACCAGGCTGACCAACGATGCAACCTCCCAAACTTCAGATGCCCAACCCAAACTTCCAGTGGGGAACCCGCATGTTGATGGCCTTGGTGAGGTGAGGGAGACAGCAGCAGTCTGAGCTGCAGTGTTGTTTCCATTTCAGCGGTCCTCACAAACCTATTAGTGTCAAATTGATCATGGCCCTACTGCCATCTTCTCACTGAACTATCTAAAATCATTATCAATAGCTGATTTGCAAATTACTCTTCTCCATGTTGCTTTATGTAGATTGAATAACAAAAATCCATTGTCAATACTAGCATAAAGCAGAGAAGTTGAAAATACTCCATACAGAGCAGACCTGTAGATAATCAGATTGTGAACATGTTCTTTCAAAAGACTCATGATTATTTTCCCCTTTTAATGGTTCATGGGACCCTGACCTAATTGAAGATGTTATAGAAACTGGCTGAAAAAGCTATTAGTGTAACTGTATTATGTTATTTCCTGTTGATTTATGTTTAAGCTTTCTTTCTATACTGCACCTGTTTGGTACTCAAAAACCCACGTGTTCTAAATAAACTGCAACATAGTCAGCAGGAGCATAAATCTTGCATGTTACATAACTTTCTAAATAAAAAGGAGCTAGAATTAAAGAGAAAAAGGGGTAGTTAGGTATCAAAATGTTATCTGATATTAAATCTGTAATTTGGGGAGGTATTGTTGATTCTCAAGCATTTAACTTTCCAATTCAGAGAAGTCAATAGACCTTTTTTTTTTTTCTTATGCGAGAACTAGATATTCATCTTTGCGACTGTGTGGGGAATACCAGTCTTAAAACGGCTAGGTTTTCTCTGTGAGTTGGCAGGCTATTTCAACTAGTCAGCTTTTTGGCCAAGGGGCTGGTGTGCTTAAGAGCCAGAAATACTCTATTAGTGGTTGTTGGTTAGGGGGGTGTGTGTGTGTGTGTGTGTAGGTGTGTATGTGTGTGTGTGTTGAGGGCATTGGTCTAGCTCCAATGTTTGTCAAAATGGCTGTGAATTACAGTACCTTTCCAAAACACTCCCTCCTCGACTGATTCCTGGGTGGACACACTTGCCACCTTTAACATCCTTTCTTCCAGTCCGCATCAGCTATGTCTTGAACTAACTGGAATATTCCAGGCTGGCTTCACCTTCCTAGAGAGAGTGTATTTCTGTGGCTGGAACAATTGGGTGAAAGGTTAAAGGCTGAGGGGATCTTGTATCTTCATGTGAAGCTGAGCTGGGAGAAGTGGAGTAAGAGTTGGAATGTTTGAAAACATAAATATATTACTTCATAACCACATTTTAATAGAGGTTATCACTGAAAATGAATCCTACCATGATTTTTAACATCTGTGGAATGTTTAGATTGAAAGGTGTCTTAGAGTCGTTAGGTCCTAATTTTATTTGTGAGAAAACTTAGGAACTGTTGGAATTTGTCTGAAAGAAAAACTTCTCTCTACCCTCTAATGTTTTGTTCCCGAATCCTGTTAATTAAGCTGACAAAAGACATTAACAAAGAAAATATACAATTTAAAAACTGATGTTAATATTTTTTACACGCATGAAAGATTCTCAAAAAAGAAGTAAAAATTCAAAGAAGCAGTTTGAATTTAAGCAGAAGTGGTGGTGGGCCTGCTTATATACCATTTAGACAAATGGGTAATAAATTGTGGAGGAGCAACTAGAAAAAATGAAAGAGGGTTTGGGCTTCCCTGATAGCTCAGTTGGTAAAGAATCCACCTGCAATATACAGGAGACCCTGGTTTGATTCCTGAGTCAGGAAGATTTGCTGGAGAAGGGATAGACTACCCACTCCAGTATTCTTGGGCTTCCTTTGTGACTCAGCTGGTAAAGAATCCACCTGATGAGGGAGACCTGGATTCAATCCTTGGGTTGGGAAGATCCCCTGGAGAAGGGAAAGGCTACCCACTCCAGTATTCTGGCCTGGAGAATTCCATGGACTGTATAGTCCATGGGGTGGCAAAGAGTCAGACACGACTGAGTGACTTTCACTTTCACTTTGGGCTCTTAGGGGTGATAAATTATGGGGAAATGGCTAGGAAATATATAAGGAAATCTATTGGAAGAGAAGGGTTATTTTAGTAAAGTCTGTTTAAGCAAATTCATCTCAGTGTGACCACTCCCCATCCTTCTCCAGAGATGAGAGACAGTCTCTCTGTCCTGGTATAGAGGGACACCTTCCCCAAAGAAAAATTAATGTCTAGTTTAGGAGATATGGATAGAGCAGAGAACCGTTCCTGAATCAGTTGCCTTCAGCTCAAAATAATCCTTATACCAAAGTGGCATATTTGGGGGTGGCATATTCTGATCCCCTTCAGGTTCTAAGATGATCCAAGAGAAACGAATCATATAGGAGGTCATCCTGACATATCAAACATCTAATTCAGACCTCAGAATAAAGGAGCAGAGCAGAGAGCTTGTCTGCCTTGAGAATCCAGAGAACAAACAGCAGAGATGAATCAGGGGTTTCTTCGTTTTCAGAAGAAAAATCAGAAACTCCAAATGCCAAGGTTAAAAGAGAAGGAAGAAAGACTTTCCTTCAACTTGCCAACTTCATAAATGAAGCAATGGGAGTCTAGAGAAGTTAACTGATCTCTCTTCAGTGATCTAGACACACAGAGCAACTGGTTGTAGGTCTAGACCCATTAACCAAATGAACCTGTGAGGGAGCTGCAAGCTACAAGAAACAAAAGTCTCAACTTAAAATGGCTTGAGCAGTGAGGGGAATCTTACCTCTCATAAGGACTATTGCCAGAGAATGGCACCAATGTCGACTTTCTTTCAGATCTTCAGGTTAACTCCTTCATGGTTTCCAAATGGCTCCCAATGCCAGATCTTATTTGCAGTTAACTGTTCAGTGGAAAGAAATGAAGCTATTTACTCTGAGGTTAGTAGGAATCCTTCCCAAATGACTTCTCTTAGACCTCACATTTTATTAGCCTGGCTTACATAAATCTTATATGTTATAGTCAGGATTACCTAAATTACACATTTTATTAGCCAGGATTACTTAAATCACCATCAAGGAGATTCCCCTCCTTCCATCCCCTTGGAGCCAGAGACAGTGCCATCAGAGGAGGGTATACACAGGAATAGATTTAGTTATCTCGCTCCAAGGAAGAAAGAGAGGGGAGAGAAGGAGTTAGATAAAGAACCAACACCTAGGTCTGGAATCCAACACCCAGGAACTTTCATGACTCAAAGTTTACTATAGAATTCGGGGACAAATCCAGTAAAGGTCACTGGACTTTCAGAACAACGCTCTCGGATGATGAAGCTGAGATGTTTCCTGCGTTACTGAAAGGGCTCAAAGGGCTCACCTAGAATCTCACCAAGAAGGCATCATTGAACAGTTAATTAATTTGAGATAAACTATATTCTTGGAGACTGTATGTAGCAAGTCCATGCCCAAGGGATGTTTGTGGCTGATAAGAATACAATTGAAAATGAGACAGTTGAAATTCATCCAGCTTCCAACCATATGAAGTACAGAGGATGTCTACCTTATCTGGCCCCAGTTTTACCCTTCTGTGGCAGAGTGAATCTGCTAGACTCTACCATGTACATAAAGGATCGTACAAGAGTTCCCACATCCCTTTGCTCTGATGCTCTGCCTTCTCATAAAACCTGTGAGCAGCCTTCTAGTGACTGAATTAGCTTTCCAACTACCTTGATCCTGGGAAAGAGCTATCTTGGATGGAGAATTTGAACACTGAATACTGCAAAGTCATCTTTACTGCAAATCAATAAACTTCTTCATTCTGGCATACATTCTAAATCTTTGATGGGTTGGGTTTGTGATTAGAAGTGAAAAATAAATAAGTCAACCCTGTACGTTCACAGATGAGGATTGGACCACAAGCCCACGTTGTCCACGTCAAGGGCAGACCCCTTGGGAGGTCCTGCTAGGGCAGCCAGCCTGCCAACCCATGAACCTAGCTTGCTCCTCTCTCTTTCTCTGTTTCGTGGTCATCACTGCACCGTGGGGTAGGGCTCTGCAAGCTGACATGTATCAAAATTGAGTTAGCTCCTGGTGGGGAGCTTTCCTAATCCCATCCAGCCACATCCTCTTTGTAGTCCTGCTGCCCCAGCTTCAGACTCTTAGTCCCCTGTTTCCAATGTGGGCTGTGCAGACTCGAAGATTGATGACTTCACTGGGCTGTGGGGAGCTCTGCAGAGCTTTGGCCTCCTGGAGGGCATCAATTTGGCTCCCCCATTTCCCTTTAGTGGTAACTGAGTGTCAGGATAACAGATGGAGGGTAGGGAGAGTGAACCAGAGTTTTACTTTCAGGGCTTTGTGAAGGAAGGAAAGGCTAAGATTTCCAAATTTCAAGACTTTTAAAATTTTATATTAGTTTGGTGTCTGCACTAAACACTTTGGCAAGTAAAGAAAATGTAAGTAATCTTATTTCTCAACTTTGGTTTCTAAACACTTTCTTTATGAGAGTTGACATAGAACCATCTAAAAAGAGATCTCCAAGACTGACTGAATAAGAAAGTGAACTAAAAAGAATTCTGAGAGTGGTTAGACATTTATTTGTCATTAGCAGTCTAAGTCAGTCATCTTGTGTGTATGTGTTAGTAGGTCAGTTGTGTCCAACTCTTTGCAACCCCATGGACTGTAGCTCGCCAGGCTCCTCTGTCCATGGAATTCTCTAGGAAAGAATACTGGAGTGGGTTGCCATCCCCTGCCATTTTCCAGGGGATCTTCCCAACCCAAGGATCGAGCCTGGGTCTCCCGCATTGCAAGCAGATTCGTTTCTATCTGAGCCACCAGGGAAGCCCCTATCTTGACTTGCCCACAAATACTAAAATATTTGTCTTACCTACTTTACCATCTGGATGTTGGTTAATTTGATCTTTCATCATTCATCCCCTTCCAGGTAAATTATCTTTTCTTTTAGGAAACTACTCCTCCTCTTGGCCTTGAGTTTACTTGAAGATGACCCTCACTTCCTTAATGGTGGTCACATGATCCAGTACTGGCCAATCAGTGTATTCTATGGGTCCCCCAAGAAGTTGTAGGGAAAGAAAAAGCTTTCTTCAGTCCTGTTAGGGTGGCTGGCTGGGTCTGAAAATTAAGCCGACAAAAATTAACAAGAGAAAAACATACTCATTTTATAAAAATTTTATATGTGCATTAGAGCCTTCCAAAGAGAATGAAGAGCTGAAGAAGTAACCAGAATGGGTAGATTTTAAACCCTTTAGACAAAGAAATAATACATCCGTGAAGAATTGGTTAGATACAGGGGTTTGGGCTGTGGCTAATAAATGCTGAAGAAACAACTAGGTAAGTTTAACATTTGCTTGCAGATTCCACTGGTACCATTGCAGGGTTGATAAGTCTGTCTCCAGTAAAAGGAGAATTGATTTCCTGCTTTTAGGCAGAAAGGGGGAGATTTTTCTGCATTTACTACTTCTTAATTGCTTTCACGGAGAAGGCAATGGCACCCCACTCCAGTACTTTTGCCTAGAAAATCCCATGGATGGAGGAGCCTGGTAGGCTGCCGTCCATGGAGTTGCTAGAGTTGGACACGACTGAGCGACTTCACTTTCACTTTTCACTTTCATGCATTGGAGAAGGAAATGGCAACCCACTCCAGTGTTCTTGCCTGGAGAATCCCAGGGACAGGGAAGCCTGGTGGGCTGCCGTCTATGGGGTTGCACAGAGTCCGACACAACTGAAGCGACTTAGCAGCAGCAGCAGCAGCAGCAGCAATTCCTTTCAGGTAAAAATAATTTTTATACCAAAGAGGCATATACCAAAGAGGGTGACAAATTTTTATTTCCTTCAAAGTTTGTCCAGCAAAGGGAACAGGACCTAAGGTGAGCCTAATTACTAAATTCTGAGACTCCTCTTGGAACCACTTGGAAAAGAGAAACCATCTTCCCTATGGTATTGCTAACTGTAGAAAGGATGCAAGCTTAAAGACATGATGGCCAACCTGAGAATTATGTCAACATAGAGGAGAGTGGAAATGGGCCATGGAGAAAGGGAGAGATGAGCCAGGATGATGTTATTTGAGTTCATGAATCCAATCATGCCTGCCATCTGACTTTTCTGTTACTTGAGGCAACAAACTCTTTTTCATATAAGTCTCTTTGAGTACAAGGACTCTCAATTTACAAATTCAAGAATTCTAATGTAGTCAACAAGTTACATCAGCTTTAACTTCAGATTTTATCCCCCTGGCATCATTACTCATCCTCTCTGACTCTGCCATTTGAATCCCAACCCTTGTCTCCAAACTTCCTTCACCCAAGCCACCTTCCTACCTGATAATTGTGCTCATTCTGGATCAGCGGTTGTTAAATGTTCTGTGTGGCAGAAACACTTTTTAAAAACAGATTTCCAGGCCCTGGCCCCAGAGTTTCTGATCCAGTAGGTCTGAGATAGAGCCCAATAATTTGTAATTCTAAAAATTTCCCAGATGATGAGAACCATTGCTCTAGACATGCTGGTCTGCTGGCCTTCTTGATATGTGTCAACATACAAAGGACTCTCCCAGTCCAGGGCCTTCGTACTGGATGCTCTTTCTTCCAGGAAGACACTTTCCCTGGATATTTGGATGTAATTGAGTTCTGACAAATACTTAATGACTGGGACTCCCCTTGTGGCCCAGTAGTTAAGACTCTGAACTTCCAATGCAGGGAGTGTGGGTTCAATCCATGGTTGGGGAGCTAAGACCCCAACATACCTCATGGTGTAGCCAAAAAAAAAAAAACAAAACAAAAAAACAAGTTAATGACTGACTATCTGAAAAAAAAATTCTTCATTCACAGCATTTGCTGATTTCTGGCGTGCAAATCTTCCCACTATGGCTGGTTTTAAGCTGCCTGTGAAAGGTCATTGAAGGTGAAGTTGGGAAGAGATGTGCCTCCTCTTCTCAAGAGCCAGCATCAGCTGACTCAATGCATCAGTGATCAGATGATGTTATCACGTCTCTGCTCAATGTCACTTCCTCCAAGAGGGCTTCCCTGATAATAGGAGAAAATCCTATAACCATTCCCCAATCAATTGCTCTTCTCTTATTTTAGTTCATTGCATTTATTTCCACCAATGATGCATTTCTATTCCTAAGCTTCATTGTCCCCTACTGAGTTGTAATCTTCAAGAAGGCACAATTTTCTGTCTCATTCCAAGCTGAGTCCTCAGTGCCTAGAAGGATCCCTGACCCAGGATAGGTGATCAATAATTATTTGTTGCAACTAGAGATCGTCATACTAAGTGAAGTAAGTCAGAAAGAGAAAGACAAATACCAAATGATATCACTTATATGTGGAATCTAAAATATGACAAATGAAGCTATGTACAAAATGGCAGTAGAATCATGGATATAAAGAACAGACCGGTGGTGGTCACGGAGGAGAGGGTTGGGAGAAGGACTGAGTGGGAGGTTGGGCTCAGCAAATGTAAGCTCTTATATATAGGATGGATAAACAAAAAGTCTTATTGTATAGCACAGGACACTATAGTCAATATCCTATGATAAATCATAATGGAAAAGAATATTAAAAATAAAGAGTATATATACGTGTGTGTGTGTGTGTATATATATATAACTGAATCACTTTGCTGTACAAAGGAAATTAACACAACATTGTAAGTCAATTCTGCTTCAATAAAACAAAATATCAATTGATTAAAAAACTACTGGTTGACTGCATGAATTTATGTGCATATTCATTCATAGTCTGTAATTCCACAAGCGTGTAAATTTTGTGTAGTTTCGTTCACCGTTGTGTGCTCATGCACATATAGCAAGTCAGAGATAGTTTTTGATCCATGAAGTTGCAGAGAAGTTAATGTAAAAGTGCTAAGAAAAGTGGGAAATGGGGATAGAAATGTAACAGGCGCTCTATACCTACCTGGTCTCTAAACATATATAATGGAAAGCTTCAGTCCTGATAGGCAAGAAGTAAAGACAGAAAAGATCTAGAAACATCTCTTCCATTTAGAATCTCATTAACCACAGAGAGAAACAAACATTTTGTTTAAGGCAAATCTTTGTCTCAGGGTCTGCTCCTGGGAGAGACCGAACGCGACATAGGGCCAAGGGGTTCTGACTACATGTTTAGCTTGTTGATCTTTAGGACGTTCACAGCTGGGCAAGCTAATCCCTTCACTGGAGTTATGAGAGTACAAGTCTGACAAGGCTAAATGCCTCCCAAAAGTGCATGTAGCAGATATTTGGATGGAAAACCAAGAAGCCAGAATTTCACCGTGTGCTGAAGACCGAGAGCAGATCCCCAGTTCCCTCTACGTGTGTAGAGCTGCTGTGTCAGACAGTGTCTCTGAAAAGGAGAAGCTGTGCGGGGAGCCTGGTGGGTGTCAGCCCGAGAAATATGAGCAGCTCATCTGCATATCTTTTAGTGACCTTCCAGAATGACAGCCGAGCCACCAGCACTTCCCTGTTTGCAAATGATAGAGATCTCATTTCTGGGGACATCGGGATTGATGTGGCAGCCGCGGTGCCATTAGACCTGGAAGCTGCTCCTTCCTCATTACTGTCTCCTGGCAACATAGCACCAGATGCTGCCGTGAATATTAACGATCTTCATTCATGTAACCTTTAGTGCCTTCCTCCAGCTCCTGCGGGCTGCAGCGGGGGACCACTGCTATCTGCTTCTGTGGGCTCCAGCTCAACAAATCTTTTCTTCCTCTCCTCTTGTTTGAGAAAAGAATTATTAATGAGATTTTTATCTAAGGAGACCATTTTTACTTCTCTATGGAGATGCTCACTTTTCAAGTCAAATCCCATTTTCTAAGGAAGATAACGGCAGGCCCATTCTGCTGGAGCTTGTCTGTGATGGCTTTTGTTGACTTTATCTGCTGGTTGGAATATGTAATTTGTCTAATATCTTTGCTTCCTCATGTGTGAGGTTTAAAAATAAATATGCAATTGGGCAAAGGGGGAAATCAAATAGTACTAAAATCTCAATGGGTTTCATAGTTCTTATCAGCCTCCAACAACTTCAGGGCTGGAGTGACGCTTGTAATAGTGGTCGCCCCAACCTCATCTGTCTGCTGTCCCTCCGTTTCTCACGCTAAGGGGTGTACCTTTAAATGGCGAGGCATATGAAAATGCTCCAGGCTGGCTGCCTAGTTCCTTTAGCGCTCTGCTTTGTTTCCTTCTTATATTTATTTATTTTTAAAAATATTTACCCATTTGGCTGCATTGGGTCTTAGCTGTGGCACAAGGGATCTTCATTGCATTGTGCAAGATCCTCCGCTGCATTGCACAGACTCTCTAGCTGTGGCTCAGTAGCAGCAGTGTTGGGTCTCCAAAGCATGAGCTTCAGCAGTTGTGGCACGCGGGCCTAGTTTCTCCTCGGCATGTGGGATCTTAGTTTCTCCACGAGGGATCGAACTCATGTCGCCTGCATTACAAGGTGGATTCTTAACAACTGGACCACCAAGAAGTCCCTTTGCTTTGTCCCTCTAATACACTGGCCAGAGGTTGTCCTTGAGAGTAATTTAAGGCACTGCAGAGAGTAGAATCTTTCCCTTTCCTTTTCCCTTCCTTGTCCTAACATGCAGTGAGAGAGGTAATCAGTGGTTTCAGAACACAAACTTTAGAGGGATTAGGACAACATATGGCTTATTGACTCCTATTGGTGGATTCCTGGGCTTGTTGCTCAGTCTCACTTAGCCACAGTTTTGTATTTGTAAAATGTAGCCAAAGGCCCCCAACTCCCCAGATTGCCAACAAGTTAGATGATATAGGTATCTGAAATGTTTAACCCCGTGTCTGGTACATAGTAAGGACTCAATAAACGGTCGCCTGGTATTGTTTAATTGTTTAATCAATGGCCCCAATGACCTGCTTCCTGGTGTTGACATCAGTCATAGTCTAGAGTTGGCTGTGTGACTTGCCTTCACCAATGGACATCAGCAAATGTGACTGGAAGAAAGACTTGATAAGAGCTTGTGTACTGGGGCTTTCCCTCTGGGAAAGCTGCCCCCAACCACATAAGGAAGCCCAACCTAACCCACTGGAGCAGGAAGGGCCACATGGGGAGAGAGAGAGAGAGAGAGAGAATGGTCCGGCCAACCCTGAAGCTGAATGCAGCTGCCCAAGTGAGACCAGCTCAGGGCAGGAATACAATGAGGTTAATGATGGAATTTTGAGAAAAATTTTTTTGCTTAAGTTACTAAGCTTTGGAGTCATTTATTACACAGCAAAGGTTAACTGATAAACCTAAAGGCAGCTGCTTTCATAACTGCTGTCTTAGTTAAATCACACAATAATCCTGTGAGGCAGATGATGTTATTTTCTACTTTACTGATGAGGAAGTGGAGGCTCAAGGCTAACATACGTATCTCCTTGGTTGTCCAGATCCTTCAGATAGTTGCTGAGGAAGAAGAGCAAGGCACAGGGCATATTTACTTATTTATGTAATTTTTTTAAATTGAGTATAGTAGATTTACAGTGTTGGGATAGTTTCAGGCGTATAGCAAAGTGATTCAGCCATATATATAAATATGGCTGAATATATATATGTTTTTTTCAGACTCTTTTCTATTATCGGTCATTACAAGATAATGAATATAGTTACCTGTGTTATACAGCAGATCCCTGTTGTTTCTCTATTTTCCATATACAATAGCAGTGTGTATGGTAAAGAATCTGCTTGCAATGCAGGAGATCTGGGTTCTATCCTTGGGTTGGGAAGATCCCCTGGAGAAGGGAATAACTTCTCACTAGAGTAGCCTGGCAGGCTACAGTCCATGGAGTCACAAAGAGACACAGCTGAGTGAGTGTGTATCTGTTATCTCCTAATTTACCCCCACCTTCCACTTCAGTAACCATAAATTTGTTTCTATGTCTATGAGTCTGATTCTGCTCTGTAAATAAGTTCATTTGTATCATTTTTTAAATTCCACATATAAGTAATATCATATGGTATTTGTCTTTCTCTATCTGACTTCACTTGGTATGATAATCTCTATTCCATCCATGTTGGACGGAAGAGCTGCAGGCTGCAGTCCATGGGGTCGTTAAGAGTTGGACACGATTGAGCAACTTCACTTTCACTTTTCACTTTCTTGCATTGGAGAAGGAAATGGCAACCCACTCCATTGTTCTTGCCTGGAGAATCCCAGGGATGGTGGGGCCTGGTGGGCTGCATCTATGGGATTGCACAGAGTTGGACACGACAGAAGTGATTTAGTAGCAGCAGCACCAGCTGCAAATTACATGTTGCTGCAAATTGCATTATTTCATTTTTATTTATGGCTGGGTAATATTTTATTCTTTGTATGTACCATGTCTTCTTTATCCATTCCTCTGTCGATGGATATTTAGGTTGTTTACAGGTCTTGGCTATTGTACATAGTGCTGCTGAGAACACAGGGGTGCATATATTGATATCTCTTCCAACTGGAGTTTTCATCTTCTCTGGATATTAGCACAGGGCATATTTAGACAGTGTTCTCAGATGAAACAAAATCTCTCCACTCAGGTAGGATCCTATGTGGGATCTCTCGGTGTCTGTGAGCTTTTCGAATATACAGTCAAAGAAGCATGACTGAGCTGAGGAAACGAGCTTACAAACTAGCCCTCTCTCCTCTCCTACCCCAACAAAGGAGGCTGGCGACAGTTTCTCGTCTGACGTTACTGGTCACCACTGATGGCTTTGACTTTCCAGACCAGCCAAGGAATGGAAGCTTCTGGTGGCTGCTGGTCCGGAGAGCTTAGATGCGAGGTGATCTTTCTGATGTCCTCCCAACCGTGATTCTGGCTGACTTTGTTTTTCAGTGGAATAAGTTACTGCACACCCAAAAGACCCCCAATTTCTATTATCAGAAACACATTCCTTTGGTTAAACTTTGCAGCCTTTAAAAATCTAGAAGTTTCAAATCTCCCTGAAAGGACAACCCATCAATCCAGTTAATTTCTTACTTCAGAGCAGGACATAGAGTAGATTCATATTGGTTTTTGTTCAGCGTTGATGCACTGGTCTGGAACAGCACTGTCCAAGAGAAATAATGTGAGCCACAGATGTAATTTTTAATTTTCTAGTAGCTACATTGAAAACTATAAAGAAACAAATGGAATTAATTTTTAAATGTTTTATCTAACCCAATTCCAAGCTCTTTTTATTTCAATATGTGATCAATATTTTTAAAAAATTATTAATGAGATACTTTATATTATTTTTTTCTTACCAAGTCTTCAAAATCTTGGATATATTTTAGGTTTATGCTGCTGCTAAGTCGCTTCAGTCGTGTCTGACTCTGTGCGACCCCATAGACGGCAGCCCATCAGGCTCCTCCGTCCCTGGGATCCTCAAGGCAAGAACACTGGAGTGGGTTGCTATTTCCTTCTCCAATGCATGAAAGTGGAAAGTGAAAGGGAAGTCGCACAGTCGTGTCCGACTCTTAGCGACCCCATGGACTGCAGCCTACCAGGCTCTTCTGTCCCTGGGAGTTTCCAGGCAAAAGTACTGGAGTGGGGTGCCAGCACCTTCTCTGATTTTAAGTTTATAGCTGATCTCAATTCCAACTTACCACATACCTGATGCTCAGTAGCCACACAGGGCTAGTGGCCACTAGCCATGTTGACATTACGGGTCTAAAGATCCAGTTTACTGGATTGTAAAGTGGGAACAAAAAGCTGCCCTTCTGATGTGCTGTGCAGATGAGACGCAATCATCTATGGAAGTTCTATGTCATTCCTAAAGGATCTCGCAGGGTGGTGCAAAACTCCTCTTGCAGTTTTAAGCTTTAACAACTTCAGAAGTATCAACGTTACAACTTAAAAAACCCATCCTTCAGAAGTCTGATTGCTTACCTTTACTTGACACTTGTTTACTTTCACACATTTTAAATAATCCATTTTATATGTAGTTTTTCCTGTGCCACCGTCACCGGGTGATGCTTTCTCAGGTGGATGTGCAGGAGGGGCCTCTGGCTTGGCAGCGTCATCGCCTCATGCAGTCCCATTAGGCTGTTTCTTGTGGGAGTCACGTCAAGACTCTCAGATGGGGACTCCCCTTGTGGTCCAGCGGGTAAGATTCCAAGCTCTCAATGCGGGGGGCCCGGGTTCGGGCCCTGGCTAGGGAACTTGATCCTTCGCGTATGCTGCGATGAAGAGCCCAAGAGCTGCAACTAAGACCCAGTGCAGCCAAAATTAATTAATTAATTAAAACTCCTATGGATGAAGTGAAGCCTCAGTTACTGGATGACTGAGCAGCTGCTGACGAAAGTTTACAACATTCGAAACTGACTGGAGTGATACCTAGTACAGGAAGGTGGGGATGTTGAATTTAATAGGAACATATCACTACTGCAAAACTTTAATAACGGATCTTTCAGATGCTATTTGTTGTAGGTTTACAGCATTTACACTTCCCGTGTATTAATAATTAAAGCTTAAATTGGCACTAGCCTCCTGGACACTCTATATTATGGTACTCACCAAAATGGTGATTAGGATCGTCTCCCCCAGTCAATCCCAGCATGTCTCCACAAAATCATCCCCCAGAAGGACTGTGCTGCAAAGGCTGTTATGTTAGCTCTGAGGGGTCAAGAAATCTGTGGTGATGGACAGTTCTAAATGGCCTGGAAAATTCCTTGTTCCAATGTATCTGTGAGGATGAAGTCCTACCAAACTCAGGGCTTCCTAGGTGGCTCAGTGGTAAAGAATCTGCCTGCCAACACAGGGGACATGGGTTCAGTACCTGGTCCAGAAAGATTCCACATGCTGGAGAGCAGCTAAGCCTGTGCGTCACAACTACTGAGCCTGAGCTCTAGAGCCCTTGACCTGCATCTGTGGAGTCCGTGTGCCTAGAGCCTGTGCTCGGCAACAAGAGAAGCCCCTGCCATGAGAAGCCTGCACACTGGAACTAGAGAGCAGCCCCGCTTGCCCCAACTAGAGAAAGCCCACACGCAGCAACAAAGACCCAGCACAATCAAAAATAAATTTTATTTTATTTTTTTTAAAAAAGAAGCAATCTGCAGACAGGCAGTCCGGGATGGGTTACCTACCTCCCTCAGAGATCAGGCACCAATTTCCCCTGCACTGTAGGACAACTAGCCTGCTCTGAATTTTTCTGGAGGCACAGAGGAGAAGGACCCTGCAACAAGGCACAGAGATCCTAGATATTGTATATAAACTGCCATGAAGTGAAGCACAGTAGTGGAACTTGTAATAATGAAAAACCCACCAGGAAAGCCTAAATAACTTGTTTTCAAAATCAGAAGAATTCATGCTTTTTGAAGGCTATGGCTAAGATTTGCATTAGTCCATCTGCCCACTTCTGTGTTTATTAAAGAAAAGTATCCCTTCTTCTGAGAAATAAATAGCCCTGCCCCAGGGTACATGGCTTGATTTCAATTCATCTGCTTGACTGGGTGTCTTTGTAGACAACCTGTGCAATTGTACATGATGGCCTTTGCTACTGTTTGTTTATATTTCCTCTCGAGACTGAAATGGTACAAGTGAGGTAGCAATCTAGCTGGCTCACAGATCGCTTTGAATGGGCTATGGCCCATACCCTGCCTTTCAAAATTAATCTAATAGAATCTCACCTTGTCCTTCTAAGGACAAAAAAAAAGGGGGGAGAATCTGAAAGTCATTAATGTTATTTAGAAACAATGGGATTCAACTTCTAACCTCTGCCATCCTACTAAAAGACACTTCACTTCATTAATATTTTATGCCTTTTCCCTAGAGCAATTGAATATATCACATGTCACAAGACCAAATTACATATATTCCCAATAATTTAAAACTGGAATTTGAGCCAGGAAAACCCAGAAAGGAAGGAACGCCTTTTTACCACTGTCTAAATGAGTTGTACTCTTCCCGAGTGAGGCCATGGCCCTTCAGACCAGAAGAACACACACATTTACCCAGTGAATGAAGAAATAACACTAAAATTATGTCTAGCTCATTTTCTCTGGTTTTGATTAGAGATTAAACAATTCCCAAAGAACTGTAAAAACAAGAGAAAATATACAAGCCCCATGTGTTAGAGCAGATGGCATATGGAAACTCAATGAACTGCTGATAAAAATACATACCCATAGTATTGACACTTATTGGTGTAAAGAGAATTTTGAAAATCTAATTGGCCTTGCTGATGGAAAGACAGTCATTTGGCCTCATTATTCTAACTAAAGATGGAAAGAGAACTTGGTCCCTAGTTGCAGAAAGAATTTTAGAACTACCCAGACACTTCCTATAATTGCACCATTATTTTGCTGAAAACGACAGGTCAGGAAATCTTCATTTTCTTATGCCATTTCTGGACTAGTAAACACTGCCTTTCCTCTCTCCCTGTCACATACACGCACAAACGCACATGCTTCAACCTGCCATGATTCAGTGTAATAGTTAATTCCTTTCAGGCTGACTCTCTCTTTTGCATCCTGTGGTTATAATGTGAACTCATCCAGAGAAATGAGGAAAGACAAACTGCCTTTTCATCCAGCTTTCCTTGTGGGAGTTCAGAAAACCTCTCACTTCAGCTGCGGTGTGCAGCAGACACTGTGCGTGTCCTGCTCACATCCTCTCGCACCCCCCATCCCAGCACTTGTTGCAAGCATTCTTCTGTAAGTTTGCTTCTCACGATTTGATGGCTTTCTCCCAGCCTGTGTCTAGACTGAGTCAGAAACACCAAAGAGTTAATGCTATCAGGAGTGTCACTTTGTCAGTGATGGATAGGATTGGAGGATAAATACCCCTAGCTCCCTCACCCCTTGAATAGGACAAGGTATGCTCCAGATCATCTTCTCACCTAGGGACCTGCAGACAACGGTTGCAAGACAAGATACAGGATGTCTGGTTAAATGTGAATTTCAGTTAAGCAATGAAAAATTTTTCAGTTAGGTCTATCCTAAATATTGCATGGGACATTCTTGAATCAAAAAAAGTATTTGTTGTTTATCAGGCATTCAAATTTCATGGAGTGTTTTTATTTGCTAAATGTAGTGACTCTACCCCAGAGAAGTTGAACCCCAGTTGCCCACATGGTCACCTATTGATATTGTAGAAGGTTCTGGCCTCCTTCTTGGAATCACTTCACTTTTCTCCCACCCGTGCTTCCTGAGACTCCCTGCCACTTTCAGATTCCCTAGAAGTAGATCAAGGGGTTCTTACCCAAGAGTTTTATTGAGGGAATGCTCTGAGCAGAAACCTGAATGAATGCTGGGAAGCAGGATGGAGGTGGGGAGGGGGGAGCAAGGGCATGGTTTTAGGAAGACTCTGACCTCAGCTGGATTCTGTGGGACACTCTGGAGACCAAGACTTTGTAACACTCTGGAGTTACAGGGGACTGACCTTTGCAACCTCCCCACCCTCATCCTCCACTATTCAGCTGTTGGCTGTTTACCCAGATAAACACAAGGTAATGGGTATGGGCAGATACCAACAACATCTACGATTCCTCGCAAACAGCTAGCCCTCGTATTTTGTCTCAAGGTCAATTTCTGGGCAAGTCGAACGTAGAACATTGTTGGTAAAATCTTCAGTTCAGTTCAGTCACTCAGTCGTGTCCGACTCTTTGTGACCCCATGAATCACAGCACGTCAGGCCTCCCTGTCCATCACCAACTCCTGGAGTTCACTCAGACTCACGTCCATCGAGTCAGTGATGCCATCCAGCCATCTCATCCTCTGTCGTCCCCTTCTCCTCCTGCCCCCAATCCCTCCCAGCATCACAGTCTTTTCCAATGAGTCAACTCTTCGCATGAGGTGGCCAAAGTACTGGAGTTTCAGCTTTAGCATCATTCCTTCCAAAGAAATCCCAGGGCTGATCTCCTTCAGAATGGACTGGTTGGATCTCCTTGCAGTCCCAGGGACTCTCAAGAGTCTTCCAACACCACAGTTCAAAAGCATCAATTCTTCGGTGCTCAGCTTTCTTCACAGTCCAACTTTCACATCCATACATGACCACTGGAAAAACCATAGCCTTGACTAGATGGACCTTTGTTGGCAAAGTAATGTCTCTGCTTTTTTTTTTTTTTTAATTTTATTTTATTTTTAAACTTTACATAATTGTATTAGTTTTGCCAAATATCAAAATGAATCCGCCACAGGCATACATGTGTTCCCCATCCTGAACCCTCCTCCTCCTCCCTCCCACACCATCCCTCTGGGTCGTCCCAGTGCACCAGCCCCAAGCATCCAGTATCGCTACGTCAAACCTGGACTGGCAACTCGTTTCTTACATGATATTCTACATGTTTCAATGTCACTCTCCCAAATCTTCCCACCCTCTCCCTCTCCCACAGAGTCCATAAGACTGTTCTATACATCAGTGTCTCTTTTGCTGTCTCGTACACCAGGTTATTGTTACCATCTTTCTAAATTCCATATATATGCGTTAGTATACTGTATTTCTGTTTTTTCCTTCTGGCTTACTTCACTCTGTATAATAGGCTCCAGTTTCATCCACCTCATTAGAACTGATTCAAATGTATTCTTTTTAATGGCTGAGTAATACTCCATTGTGTATATGTACCACAGCTTTCTTATCCATTCATCTGCTGATGGACATCTAGGTTGCTTCCATGTCCTGGCTATTATAAACAGTGCTCGATGAACATTGGGGTACACGTGTCTCTTTCCCTTCTGGTTTCCTCAGTGTGTATGCCCAGCAGTGGGATTGCTGGATCATAAGGCAGTTCTATTTCCAGTTTTGTAAGGAATCTCCACACTGTTCTCCATAGTGGCTGTACTAGTTTGCATTCCCACCAACAGTGTAAGAGGGTTCCCTTTTCTCCACACTCTCTCCAGCACTTATTATTTGTAGACTTTTGGATCATGCCATTCTGACTGGTGTGAAATGGTATCTCATAGTGGTTTTGATTTGCATTTCTCTGATAATGAGTGATGTTGAGCATCTTTTCATGTGTTTATTAGCCCTCTGTATGTCTTCTTTGGAGAAATGTCTATTTAGTTCTTTGGCCCATTTTTTTGATTGGGTCATTTATTTTTCTGGAGTTGAGCTGTAGGAGTTGCTTGTATATTTTTGAGATTAGTTGTTCGTCAGTTGCTTCATTTGCTATTATTTTCTCCCATTCTGAAGGCTGTCTTTTCACCTTGCTAATAGTTTCCTTTGATGTGCAGAAGCTTTTAAGGTTAATTAGGTCCCATTTGTTTATTTTTTGCTTTTATTTCCAATATTCTGGGAGGTGGGTCATAGAGGATCCTGCTGTGATGTATGTCAGAGAGTGTTTTGCCTATGTTCTCCTCTAGGAGTTTTATAGTTTCTGGTCTTACGTTTAGATCTTTAATCCATTTTGAGTTTATTTTTGTGTATGGTGTTAGAAAGTGGTCTAGTTTCATTCTTTTACACGTGGTTGACCAGATTTCCCAGCACCACTTGTTAAAGAGATTGTCTTTAATCCATTGTATATTCTTGCCTCCTTTGTCAAAGATAAGGTGTCCATATGTGCGTGGATTTATCTCTGGGCTTTCTATTTTATTCCATTGATCTATATATCTGTCTTTGTGCCAGTACCATACTGTCTTGATAACTGTGGCTTTGTAGTAGAGCCTGAAGTCAGGTAGGTTGATTCCTCCAGTTCCATTCTTCTTTCTCAAGATCGCTTTGGCTATTCGAGGTTTTTTGTTTTTCCATACAAATTGTGAAATTATTTGTTCCAGCTCTGTGAAGAATACTGTTGGTAGCTTGATAGGGATTGCGTTGAATCTATAAATTGCTTTGGGTAGTATACTCATTTTCACTATATTGATTCTTCCAATCCATGAACATGGTATATTTCTCCATCTATTAGTGTCCTCTTTGATTTCTTTCACCAGTGTTTTATAGTTTTTATATATAGGTCTTTAGTTTCTTTAGGTAGATATATTCCTAAGTATTTTATTCTTTCCGTTGCAATGGTGAATGGAATTGTTTCCTTAATTTCTCTCTCTGTTTTCTCATTATTAGTGTATAGGAATGCAAGGGATTTCTGTGTGTTCATTTTATATCCTGCAACTTTACTATAGTCATTGATTAGTTCTAGTAATTTTCTGGTGGAGTCTTTAGGGTTTTCTATGTAGAGGATCATGTCATCTGCAAATAGTGAGAGTTTTACTTCTTCTTTTCCAATTTGGATTCCTTTTATTTCTTTTTCTGCTCTGATTGCTGTGGCCAAGACTTCCAAAACTATGTTGAATAGTAATGGTGAAAGTGGGCACCCTTGTCTTGTTCCTGACTTTAGAGGAAAGGCTTTCAATTTTTCACCATTGAGGATAATGTTTGCTGTGGGTTTGTCATATATAGCTTTTATTATGTTGAGGTATGTTCCTTCTATTCCTGCTTTCTGGAGAGTTTTTATCATAAATGGATGTTGAATTTTGTCAAAGGCTTTCTCTCGTCTATTGAGATAATCATATGGTTTTTATTTTTCAATTTGTTAATGTGGTGTATTACATTGATTGATTTATGGATATTGAAGAATCCTTGCATCCCTGGGATAAAGCCCACTTGATCATGGTGTATGATCTTTTAATGTGTTGTTGGATTCTGATTGCTAGAATTTTGTTAAGGATTTTTGCATCTATGTTCATCAGTGATATTGGCCTGTAGTTTTCTTTTTTTGTGGCATCTTTGTCAGGTTTTGGTATTAGGGTGATGGTGGCCTCATAGAATGAGTTTGGAAGTTTACCTTCCTCTGCAATTTTGGAAGAGTTTGAGCAGGATAGGTGTCAGCTCTTCTCTAAATTTTTGGTAGAATTCAGCTGTGAAGCCATCTGGACCGGGGCTTTTTGTTTGCTGGAAGATTTTTGATTACAGTTTCAATTTCCGTGCTTGTGATGGGTCTGTTAAGATTTTCTATTTCTTCCTGGTCAAGTTTTGGAAAGTTGTATTTTCTAAGAATTTGTCCATTTCTTCCACGTTGTCCATTTTATTGGCATATAATTGTTGATAGTAGTCTCTTATGATCCTTTGTATTTCTGTGTTGTCTGTTGTGATCTCTCCATTTTCGTTTCTAATTTTGTTGATTTGATTTTTCTCCCTTTGTTTCTTGATGAGTCTGGCTAATGGTTTGTCAATTTTATTTATCCTTTCAAAGAACCAGCTTTTGGTTTTGTTGATTTTTGCTATGGTCTCTTTTGTTTCTTTTGCATTTATTTCTGCTCTAATTTTTAAGATTTCTTTCCTTCTACTAACCCTGGGGTTCTTCATTTCTTCCTTTTCTAGTTGCTTTAGGTGTAGAGTTAGGTTATTTATTTGACTTTTTCTTGTTTCTTGAGGTGTGCCTGTATTGCTATGAACTTTCCCCTTAGGACTGCTTTTACCGTGTCCCACAGGTTTTGGGTTGTTGTGTTTTCATTTTCATTCGTTTCTATGCAAATTTTGATTTCTTTTTTGATTTCTTCTGTTATTTGTTGGTTATTCAGCAGCGTGTTGTTCAGCCTCCATATGTTGGAATTTTTAATAGTTTTTCTCCTGTAATTGAGATCTAATCTTACTGCATTGTGGTCAGAAAAAATGCTTGGGATGATTTCTATTTTTTTGAATTTACAAGGCTAGCTTTATGGCCCAGGATGTGATCTATCCTGGAGAAGGTTCCATGTGCGCTTGAGAAAAAGGTGAAATTCATTGTTTTGGGATGAAATGTCCTATATATATCAATTAGGTCTAACTGGTCTATTGTATCGTTTAAAGTTTGTGTTTCCTTGTTAATTTTCTGTTTAGTTGATCTATCCATAGGTGTGAGTGGGGTATTAAAGTCTCCCACTATTATTGTGTTATTGTTAATTTCTCCTTTCATACTTGTTAGCATTTGTCTTACGTACTGTGGTGCTCCCGTGTTGGGTGCATATATATTTATAATTGTTATATCTTCTTCTTGGATTGATCCTTTGATCATTATGTAGTGACCTTCTTTGTCTCTTTTCACAGCCTTTGTTTTAAAGTCTATTTTATCTGATATGAGTATTGCTACTCCTGCTTTCTTTTTGTCCCTATTTGCATGGAAAATCTTTTTCCAGCCCTTCACTTTCAGTCTGTATGTGTCCCCTGTTTTGAGGTGGGTCTCCTGTAGACAACATATGTAGGGGTCTTGTTTTTTTATCCATTCAGCCAGTCTTTGTCTTTTGGTTGGGGCATTCAACCCATTTACGTTTAAGGTAATTACTGATAAGTATGATCCCGTTGCCATTTACTTTATTGTTTTGGGTTAGAGTTTATACACCGTTTTGTGTTTCTTGTCTAGAGAATATCCTTTAGTATTTGTTGGAGAGCTGGTTTGGTGGTGCAGAATTCTCTCAGCTTTTGCTTGTCTGAAAAGCTTTTGATTTCTCCTTCATACTTGAATGAGATCCTTGCTGGGTACAATAATCTGGGCTGTAGGTTATTTTCTTTCATCATTTTAAGTATGTCTTGCCATTCCCTCCTGGCTTGAAGAGTTTCTATTGAAAGATCAGCTGTTATCCTTATGGGAATTCCCTTGTGTGTTATTTGTTGTTTTTCCTTGCTGCTTTTAATATTTGTTCTTTGTGTTTGATCTTTGTTAATTTGATTAATATGTGTCTTGGGGTGTTTCTCCTTGGGTTTATCCTGTTTGGGACTCTCTGGGATTCTTGGACTTGGGTGATTATTTCCTTCCCCATTTTAGGAAGTTTTCAACTATTATCTCCTCAAGTATTTTCTCATGGTCTTTCTTTTTGTCTTCTTCTTCTGGAACCCTATTATTCGAATGTTGTAGCGTTTAATATTGTCCTGGAGGTCTCTGAGATTGTCCTCATTTCTTTTAATTCGTTTTTCTTTAATCCTCTCTGATTCATTTATTTCTACCATTCTATCTTCTAATTCACTAATCCTATCTTCTGCCTCTGTTATTCTACTATTTGTTGCCTCCAGAGTGTTTTTAATTTCATTTACTGCATTATTCATTATATATTGACTCTTTTTATTTCTTCTAGGTCCTTGTTAAACCTTTCTAGCATCTTCTCAATCCTTGTCTCCAGGCTATTTATCTGTGATTCCATTTTAGTTTCAAGATTTTGGATCAATTTCACTATCATTATTAGGAATTCTTTATCAGGTAGATTCCTATCTCTTCCTCTTTTGTTTGGTTTGGTGGGCATTTATCCTGTTCCTTTATCTGCTGAATATTCCTCTGTCTCTTCATCTTGTTTAAATTGCTGAGTTTGGGGTGTCCTTTTATGTATTCTGGCAGTTTGTGGAGTTCTCTTTATTGTATGCGTATCCTCACTGTGTGTGGGTTTGTACAGGTGGCTTGTCAAGGTTTCCTGGTTAGGGAAGCTTGTGTCGGTGTTCTGGTGGATGGAGCTGTATTTCTTCTCTCTGGAGTGCAATGAAATGTCCAGTAGTGAGTTATGAGATGTCTATAGTTTTGGGGTGACTTTGGGCAGCCTGTATCTTGAAGCTCAGGGCTGTGTTCCTTTGTTGCTGGAGAATTTGCTTGGTATGTCTTGCCCTGGGACTTATTGGCCCTTGTGTGGTGCTTGGTTTCAGTGTCGGTATGGAGGCATTTGATGAGCTCCTGTCAATTAATGTTCCTTGGAGTCAGGAGTTCCCTGGAGTCAGGGTTTGGACTTAAGTCTCCTGCTTCCGGTTATCGGTCTTATTTTTACAGTAGTTTCAAAACTTCTCCTTCTATACAGCACCATTGATAAAACATCTACATTAAAGATGAAAAGTTTCTCTACAGTGAGGGTCACTCAGAGAGGTTCACAGGGTTACATGGAGAAGAGAAGAGGGAGGAGGGAGTTAGAGGTGACCCAAATGAGATGAGGTGAATCAATAATGGAGAGAGTAGGGTAGCCAGTAGTCACTTCCTTATGTGCACTCCACAACTAGACCACTCAGAGATGTTCACGGAGTCATACAGAGAAGAGAAGAAGGAGGAAGGTGACAGAGGTGGCCAGAAGGATAAAAGGGGGGAATGAAAAGGAGGGAGACAGATCCAGCCAGTAATCAGTTCCCTAAGTGTTCTCCACCGTCTGGAACACACAGAAATTCATAGAGTTGGGTAGAGTAGAGGGGTTAGGGAGGAGACACAGGCGACCTGGTGGAGAAAAAGGAGAGTCTAAAGGGAGAGAGAGCAGTCAAGCCAGTATTCTTGCTCCCTAGTGAAAAATGGGTCCTGAAGATTGGGTTCTTAAAGGTACAAAATTGGTAACAAATACATAAAAGCAAGAATTAAAAATCTAGAGTAGAGTTTGGAATTTCAAAAATACGATGTTAAAGAAAAGAAGAAGGAAAAGAAAGAGAGAAAAAACGAACAAACAAAAACAAACAAGGTCGCGAAAATTGTAAAGAAAGTACAGGTACAAAATTGATAACTAATACCAAAAGCAAAAATTAAAAATCTAGAGTAGAGTTTGGAGTTTCAAAAATACAATGTTAAAAAAAAAAAAAAGAAGAAGAAGAAAAAAATAAAGAGAAAAACAGACAAATGTAAACAAACAATGTCACAAAAATTATAAAGAAAATACAGGTACAAAATTGATATTATTCAGATATACAATGTTATATAGAAGAAGAAGAGAAAGAAACAAAGAAGAAGAAAAAAGAAGTCACAGAAATTATATAAAAATAAACTATAGGTACAAAATTGATAACAAATACCAAAAAGCAAAAATTAAAAATCTAGAGTAGAGTTTAGAATTTCAAAAATACAATGTTAAAGAAAAGAAAAAAAAAAAAACAAGGTCAAAAAATTATAAAATATATATATATATGAAGTTTGCGAAGAAGAAAAAAAAAGGGTCTTTTTTTTTTTTTGCAAAGTAATAGGTTATAAAAGTGAAAATTAAAGGAACAATAGAGGACTTAAAAAAATTTTTTTTTAAATTAAAAAAAGAATGATCGTAAAAATAATAAAAATATATCTAGGACTTTCTTGGTGGTGTTGTGTGTTCAGTTCATTTTTGGCTAGTTCCTTGGTCAGACTTATATTTCTCAAGATCTATAGGCCCCTTCCTATGTAGTCCGTAGTAACCACAGGGTTTTGGTCTATTGCCTGTAGCTTCCAAGGCGTTTCCCTCTGTTATATCTTCTTCTGTTTGCTAGTCTCTTCAGTATCTGGTTTCCGCCCTGACACAAAGGGGACGGTGGAGGACACTTTTTTTTTTTTTTTTAGGCTTACTTGTTCAGTCGCGCTGTGGGGAGGGAGGGAGGAATGCTGCAAACAAATAACACTGGCGTGGGCTTGCAGTGCCTCAGCCACCCTGGGTCTGCCCCCGCTCACGGCGCGTGTAGCCTCCCTGTCCACACTGCTCGGGCTCTAGGTTGTTCCGCCGGGAACAATCCGAGGCTGGCCCTGGGCTGCATGCACCTCCCAGGTCCAAGCCGCTCAGGTTCAGGCACTCGGGTAGTCCTCAGAGGCGCAGACTCAGTTGGGCTTGCGTTTTGTGCTCTTCCCAGGTCCGAGCAGCTCAGGTGATGAGGTGTTTGGCGAGCGCCAATGCTGCGACTTACCGCCTCCCTGTCACTCGGTTTTCTGGTTGTAACATCGGCACACCTTCTCAGGCAGATGTTGACCGTCCAGACCCCCAAGAAGTTTTAGTTAGCAAAGAAGCCCGCTTACAGTTTTATAGATAATGTCTCTCTGGGGCTGCGATTGCCCCCTTCCGGCTCTGGCTGCCTGTCACCGGAGGGGGAAGGTCTGCAGCCGGCTATCTCTGTTCAGTCCTTTGTTCCGTGCGCGGGCCTGGCGGTTTTAGGTTAGGACTGTCTTTTCGCGTGGTAGATATCCCACAGTCTGGTTTGCTAACCCAAATTATTTTGCTCAGATAGCGCTCAGGGTATTCAGGTCAGATTCTTACTCTCAGCGATGCAGCCCGCGCCGCGCCTCCCTGCCCAGCCCCCGCTTGCTAATGGCGTGTGCAGGCGTCTGCGCTGCTTCTCCGCTGGGGGAGTTACCGTAGGGCTCGAAATCTGCGAGTTTTAATTGTTTATTTATTTTTCTCCCTGTTATGTTGCCCTCTGTGCTTCCAAAGCTCGGCACAGATTCGGCAGTGAGAAGGTTTCCTGGTGTTTGGAAACTTCTCTCTTTTTAAGATTCCCTTCCCGGGACGGAGCTCCGTCCCTCCCTCTTTTGTCTCTTTTTTTTGTCTTTAATATTTTTTCCTACCTCTTTTCGAAGAGTTGGGTTGCTTTTCTGGGTGCCTGATGTCCTCTGCCGGCATTCAGAAGTTGTTTTGTGGAATTTACTCGACGTTTAAATGCTCTTTTGATGAATTTGTGGGGGAGAAAGTGTTCTCCCCGTCCTACTCCTCCGCCATCTTCAATGTCTCTGCTTTTGAATATGCTATCTAGGTTGGTCATAACTTTTCTTCCAAGGAGTAAGCATCTTTTAATTTCATGGCTGCAGTCACCATCTGCAGTGATTTTGGAGCCCAGAAAAATAAACTCTGACACTGTTTCCATTTCCCCATCTATTTCCCATGAAGTGATGGAACTGGATGCCATGATCTTTGTTTTCTGAATGTTGAGTTTTAAGCCAACTTTTTCACTCTCCACTTTCACTTTCATCAAGAGGCTTTTTAGTTCCTCTTCACTTTCTGCCATAAGGGTGGTGTCATCTGCATATCTGAGGTTATTGATATTTCTTCTGGCAATCTTGATTCCAGCTTGTGTTTCTTCCAGTCCAGCGTTTCTAATGATGTACTCTGCATATAAGGTAAATAAGCAGGGTGACAATATACAGCCTTGACATACTCCTTTTCCTATTTGGAACCAGTCTGTTGTTCCATGTCCAGTTCTAACTGTTGCTTCCTGACCTGCATACAAATTTCTCAAGAGGCAGGTCAGGTGGTCTGGTTTTCCCATCTCTTTCAGAATTTTCCAGTTTATTGTGATCCACACAGTCAAAGGCTTTGGCATAGTCAATAAAGCAGAAATAGATTTTTTCTGGAACTCTCTTGCTTTTTCCATGATTCAGCAGATGTTTGCAATTTGGTCTCTGGTCCTATGCCTTTTCTAAAACCAGCTTGAACATCTGGAAGTTCACGGTTCACATATTGCTGAAGCCTGGCTTGGAGAATTTTGAGCATTACTTTACTAGTGTGTGAGATGAGTGCAATTGTGCGGTAGTTTGAGCATTCTTTGGCATTGTCTTTCTTTGGGATTAGAATGAAAACTGACCTTTTCCAGTCCTGTGGCCACTGCTGAGTTTTCCAAATTTGCTGGCATATTGAGTGCAGCACTTTCACAGCATCATCTTTCAGGATTTGAAAGAGCTTAACTGGAATTCCATCACCTCCACTAGCTTTGTTCATAGCGATGCTTCTTAAGGCCCACTTGACTTCACATTCCAGGATATCTGGCTCTAGGTGAGTGATCACACCATCATGATTATCTGGGTCATGAAGATCTTTTTTGTACAGTTCTTCTGTGTATTCTTGCCATCTCTTCTTAATATCTTCTGCTTCTGTTAGGTCCATACCATTTCTGTCCTTTATTGAGCCCATCTTTGCATGAAATGTTCCCTTGGTATCTCTAATCCTTGATGGTTCCTAATTCCTCAAGGATAATCATTTCCCTGAGGACAATTTTTTTTTTAAACTTTACAATATTGTATTGGTTTTGCCAAATATCGAAATGAATCCACCACAGGTATACATATGTTCCCCATCCTGAACCCCGCTCCCTCCTCCCTCCCCATACCACCCCTCTGGGTCGTCCCAGTGCACCAGCCCCAAGCATCCAGTATCGTGCATCGAACCTAGACTGGTGACTCGTTTCATATATGATATTATACGTATTTCAATGCCATTCTCTGGAACTGCAACTTATTTGCAATGCGTGTGTGTTAAGTCTGCTTAAAACTCTAGATGCTCTCACATCTAAAGATGTGTCCAACTCTTTGATCCTCTGAACCATAGCCCCCCAGGCTCCTCTATCCATGGGATTGATTCTCCAAGCAAGAATACTGGAGTGGATTGCCATGCTTTCCTCCAGGGGATCTTCCCAACCCTGCATTGATAGGCGGGTTCTTTACCACTAGCGTCACTTGGGAAGGCCTATTTGCAATACTTAATACATAATAAATGGTCAATAAATATTTGTTGAATTGAATTGTACATGGAAGCATAAATTATGTATAAGTAATATAACTATTAACAAAAATTAAATTTGTTTAGTATCTACTACTGCTGCTGCTGCTGCTAAGTCACTTCAGTCGTGTCTGACCTTGTGCGACCCATAGACGGCAGCCCACCAGGCTCCCCCATCCCTGGGATTCTCAAGGCAAGAACACTGGAGTGGGTTGCCATTTCCTTCTCCGATGCATGAAAGTGGAAAGTGAAAGTGAAGTCGCACAGTCGTGTCCGACTCTTAGCGACCCCATGGACTGTAGCCTACCAGGCTCCTCCGTATCTACTACTGTAAACTAAACTGGGTTTCCCTGATAGCTCAGCTGGTAAAGAATCCACCTGCAATGCAGGAGACCCTGGTTCGATTCCTAGTTGGAAAGATCCCCTGGAGGAGGGCATGGCAACCCACTCGAGTGTTCTTGCCTGGAGAATCCCATGGACAGAGGAGCCTGGTGGGCTACAGTCCATGGGGTCTCAAAGAGTTGGACACGACTGAGCAACTAAGCACAACACAGCACTATAGACTAAACCGGGCACTCTTAGGTCACTCACTTTTAACAGCAAAGAAAACCCAAGGAACAAAAAAGCATTGCAATCATGCCTCAAAACTACTCTGGAACCAGTCCCAGCATCGTTAGATAATTAGTGAATTAATAAAATGTGGGAACTCGGAGTCCTGCTAAATGTTGTTGAAGCACAAATGAAGCAGCTTCAAGATGGGAGTTGAAGGGACATCCCTGGTGGTCCAGTGGTTAAGAATCTGCTTCCCAATGCAGGGGACATATATTCGATCCGAGGTCGGGAAACTAAGATCCCACATGCTGTGGATCAACTCAGCCCTCACCCACTGTGCACCTCCAAGAAGACCCAGCATAGTCAAAAAAAAAAAAAGAGAGAGAGAGAGAGAAAGATGGGAGTTGAGGTATGATAAAAGATCTGCCTTCCTAAAATATTTCCTCTGTGAGCACTCTTTTTTATGTAGGTAGGTGACTAGGTCAAGGAAATGCACAGCATTGTCAGAGCCCTTGGTGAGAACCCGAAGACCCACTCATCAAAGCTGCCATAATCTAAGACTGCAAGATGCTGCCTCTCCCAAAGAAGCCGCTCAGCCTCCTGACACTGCTTGGTGGGCACTGAATCTTCAGAGGGTAGGCACTGGGAGAGGAGGAACAACAGATGAGACACTGAAGCATCGCATGTTGATGAAATCAGTGTAAACGGGGTGATGCACACTAGCTCTTGTAAGGCAGGGGCAGTAGCCCTGGGGCACAGGAGGACACACTAGCTTTGATGGCCCTGTGATCAGGTCAGTCACAAAAGACAATGACCAGAACTCCAGGCACAGAATTACAGCAGGAATAGATATAACGTGCCCTTAGTCTTTAAGAGCCCACATTTGAAGACAGACTTGATCTTAGAGGAAATAAGCCAAACATCTTAGGAACTGCAGGAGTAGAGGTAGGTTTTCAGACTTTTTTTTTTCCCCAAAGGAAAATGTCTGGAATATTTGATGTTGTGTAATGTCAAGGTGTATGTACATCTATGTAGCCAAACCCTGGGTAGTCAGAGGCAGCAGACAAACTTCGAGTTCAGGACTAGACAAAAATGTAGGAGCTGAATTAGGGATAAGGAAGCATTACAGAGAGAGCTAATGGTCAACCACGTTGGAAGACTTTGGTGATGTCCATGAAAATTAAGCACCTGAACACTCTATTATCCAGCAATTCCACTTCATTGAATACGCCCAACGAAGTTACACGTGTTCAGCAAAAATTAAATACAGAAAAGATGAAGACAGCATTACTTTGATAGCCCCAGACTGAAACAACCCAGAGGTTCATCAACAGTGGAATGGATGACTGCGGTACATTCACGACCGAGACTAAGCACAGCACAGCACATAGTAGAATGCTACTAGCTAACAGTCCTATCGACCGCTAGGAGTGTTCTCAAAATACTACAACTAAAAATAGTAGTAATATCAGAAGACATCTGTAATTACAGGCAACAACACAGGTAATTCACACCACAACCCAGAATCTAGGCACCGAAAAAGTACTTACTTTCTGATTTCATTGATATAAAGGAAAAAAGTTCTGGCAAATCTAATTACACTGCTGAATGTCAGAAGAGTGGTGACTTTGCCCCAGGGACGGGCTAGTGCCTGAAAATGGGCTTCAGGGGAGCAGCTCCTGGGTGAGTGGTGGTCTATTGCTTGACCTGAGTTTGGTTACTTTGTTAAACTGGTAAGTTCAGTTTGTGAAAATTTGCGGAGTTGTAAAGTTAGGGTTTATTCTATATGTATGTTATTCTTCAATAAAATATTAAGTATAATGTAAAAAAGGAAAACTATATAGAAGACAGGGGACAAAATTCACCTGTGTCCTGACTTTGCCGAGTGGCAAACCCCACCCAACCCGATCATCGTTTTCTATAGAACATGTGGAGGGGAGACAGTGTAGGTAGTTGAATAGTCATTGGCTTTCAGAGTGTTAAGGGGCAGTGTCTGCTCCCCTCAGAGCAGATGTCCCCACTCTATCATCCTGGACAAGTCATCCTAGGGATGTGTTTCGATATTCTGTTATTTTGTATTTCAGTGATAGCCACTCCATGGACTGCAAGGAGACCAAACCAGTCAATCCTAAAGGAAATCAACCCTTAATAGTCATCAGAAGGACTGTTGCTGAAGCTGAAACTCCAATAATTTGGCCACGTAATGTGAAGAGCCAAGTCATTGTAAAAGATTCTGATGCGGGGAAAGACTGAAGGCAATAGGAGAAGGGGACAGCAGAGGATGAGATATTTACACATCATCACCGACTCAATGGACATGAATCTGAGCAAACTCTGGGAGATAGTGAAGGAAAGAGAAACTCGGCCCGCTGTAGTCAGTGGGGTTGCAAAGAGTCAGACGCAAGTTAGAACTGAACAACAACAGCTGTTTGAATATATGCACAAACAAAAATGCAAATTCATAAGACAGTTCCAGGGAACACCAGTGTAGGGATTCTTCACGCTGCCACAAGTGTGGCTGCCACAAGTGTGGTTCAGGCACACACAAATAGGTCTATTTCCCATCTTATCATTTTCTTCAGATTGTCTTTTGAATCTGCATTTTTATTTGTGCATATTTTCTCTTTTTTTGTTCCTTTTTTATCTTTATCTTTTTGGTGCCTATTTTCAAATAAGGACAAACACCACCCTAAGTGGTGAGTTGGGGTGACATGATAGAAATCATTTGGCCAGTTTAGCATCATGGAACTCTGGGCAGTTTTTCCTAGAAGAGGGTGACCTTCCCAGGACTCAGACCTACGACTTCGCTTCCCTCCCTTTTTCCTTTAGTCTCCAAAGTCAAATCCTCAAAGCAATTGTGTAGGACAAATTTCCTTTTCACCTGTCTGATCTGAGTCTTGTCTTACTTCTGACCTATGGATGGTCAGCCGTCAAATATCCACGTGACCCTGAAAGGATGAGCCCCTCAAATTCTCAGAATATCCTGAGCCTTCACCCGGGGCAGGGTTTTCACCTCCCTTTCCTCCCAATCATTCGTCAGGTCTGTTAAGCAGTGGCAACAATGTTGGGTCCATGGTTTAGCTCTTTGAATTTCCCCTGCTACCTACCTTCTGACTGAGCTAGGGCCTTCCTAAGGAGACTGGAAGGGGAGAATGGGCCCCTCTTGGCTCAGAGCACGGATGCCCATCCGTGGGGAAGTACCATGGGATCCACTGGCCTTGGCAGGGTTATAAAGGTTCCAGTTTCGCTTGAATAAACTCTTCTTGAACACCATCTCCGGTGTATTTCCACAAATCTGTTTTCTCAGAGTGTTCAGAATTCATTCCTTTTTGGTTCTCCTGTTGCTCAAAGCAAGTAGAAACCCAAGGGATCCAGCCTCTCAATGTAAAATAAACACAATTCTTTCTGGACCAGCTGAGCCAGAAGAAAATGAGGCCAGAAAAATGAATGAGACACAAGCGAAAGCAAGTCCAGCTGTCCTCATCCCTCTCTCTACGCTTCTGTCTGCCTGGTGAATGAATGCAGGGACACATCACATCCTTTCTCCAGCTGCCCAGAGCTACTCCATGTGCTTACTTACTTACAATGCACTTTCCTATAGTTCTGCTTTCAAAGGCTTTTCTGTAGAGAATAATTGTCCCTCCCCTTTTCCTACACACCATCAGCCTTTCTCCACCTGCCCCTTCCCTTCTAATCCCAATGCTGATCTAATACACATTTGCACGCCAAGGTGCCAATGACTGATGATGTTATACATGATTACTGCTTCAGGGTCACCTCCAGAATCCCGGCCGACTGCCAATCGCTCGTAATGATGGACCTTGACTTTCTAGCCCTATTCCAGACCACTCTAATGACTCAGATGCTTTGGAGAGAGCTCACTGGAGATGCATTGCCAGCCACAGCTGGGATCCAGACCTCAGTCAAGCTCTGAGCAGGGAACTGAATCCCACACGCTGCAGAGCAGCTACTGAGCCCTCACGCTGTAGAGGCTGCGCTCCGCAACTATAGAAGCCTGCATAAAGCAAGTAGAGAGGGAAAAAAAAAGCCTTCCAACCACAAAGGAAAACTCTCATGCTGCAACGAAGACCCAGGGCAGCCAAAAGAAAAAAGAAAAAGATGGGATGTTTAGACAGATAGGTTAGTGATAAAACAAACAAAGGATCAAAAGTTGTAGAACCTAGATGGTGGGTGTCTGGAGCTCACTGTACAATTTTTCAAAAAAAGGGTTTAATGTTTGAAGGTTTTCATAATAAAATACTGGGGAAAATGTAAGCCAAGTAATTACTGTGTCAAATAAAGGATCTTAGATATAACCAAAAGGAAATAAAAATAATTAGTGATGAATAATACAGAAGGGTATCTACAATAAAGACATAAATGTTTATGAAAACACACGACCAAAACTGACACTAGAGAGGTAGAAAATGTGTCTAAGTGAATATTTTTTTTTAAAGTGATTTTTAAACAATGTCAAGAATGAGTTAAGCAGTTACGCAAGGGTGTAGAAGGATGAACTGGGAGAGGTTTGACGAGCACCAAGATGTGGAGCACTGAGGATGGAAAAGGAAGCCTGACCGTTGTTACCAGCTCAGCTTCCTGTTCTGCAAGCGGCCATCCTCCCCTTAGTTGACCACACTAAGATTAGGGTGATTGTTCCCCAACTTGCGCGTGCCTTGCAAGCTCCTGGAGGACTTGTTAAGACACTAGTTGCTGGGCCCCACCTCCAGGTCTTTTGATTTCCATAGATCTGGGGCAGGGGGGTGGGAGGCTGAGGGAGGAGGTGAAGGCTTTTCCTCCCTAAAAAGTCTCCAGATGCTGCTCCTGCTGGCCCAGGTCACACTGAGAGCAGGCCCTCAGTACAAAACTGCTAATACTTCAGTCACTCACCCCACCCTACACCTTCTCTTTTTATTCTCAGCAACTCAACAAGTAAACAGATCATCTTTTCACACAAGTAATTACAGGCAGAGACTCAGATATGAGGAAGCCTACACAGGATTAATCTCCAAGGAACAAGT
Source organism: Bos mutus (assembly GCF_027580195.1). NCBI lineage: Eukaryota > Metazoa > Chordata > Mammalia > Artiodactyla > Bovidae > Bos > Bos mutus. Next base: position 71,475,508 of record NC_091629.1, on the reverse strand, counting down.
ATTTAATAATTTTGTTCATCGTATCTGTTTTGTATCCTTGCATTTCTATTAAAATACTATAATTTTGTCTTTATTGAGTGGTACATACAGTATCCCTTATGTGGGAAGATACTTGTTTTGCTCTTTCCAGATGTGTACATTTTTAAGGGCTTCGATTTTATATTAAAGAATTAATTATTCGTGTTAATTATATTAAAAGGTATTTTGAGAGGCTATAACTGGTTTTGAAGGGTATGTCCTAACACCAGCAAAAAGGGAAGATGCCCTAGTGATGATTATAGCTAATAACCCTCTACTATTTCCCTGGAGATTGCTAAGAGAGTAGATCTTAAATATTCTCACCACAAAAAAAAAAAAAGAATAAATAACGATGTGACAGGTAAGAGGTGTGGTAGCTAATGGTGATCATTTTGCAGTATATAAATGTAACCATCACACTGTACTCCTTAATCTCACACAATGTTCCATGTCAATCATGTCTCGATAAAGCCAGAAAAAGGGGGGAGGGGTGCTCACTTATCTTTCATAAATGCCACATGTAAGTGGAAATCTGTGTACACATGTTAATACACACAGGCACACATATGGGTGTGCATACATGTATAGGCAAAGGGCCTCCTTGAAATTAATAGTATTTTTTTCATATCTTAGAGGTTAAAAAAATGTTGGATGTAGTGCCTATCCCTGCCTCTTCAACCGCCACCAGCCCCCACCCTGGTAAAGAGACATATTTAATAGAAAACAGTGGTCACTGCTGACAGTTGAGTTAGTAGCTGGGAAGATAGGGCACAAAGAGAAAAATTGCTCTCAAAACAGAAGCAATAATACAGAAATAGAAATCACAAGTTAAAAAAAATAAATAAAAGATTTGGAGGCTGGATCTAAGAGACCTACGCGAGACTAATAGGCATTCCAGATGGAGGAGCCAGGACAGATGGGAGGGAGTTAATCACTCACATACTTGAAAACTTTGCTCATTTGTCAAAAGACTTGGTTTCTAGATAAAAGTGCTCATGGAGTTCCAAATGTGATTAATGAAAAAATACACTTCTGCACTTCCTGGTAAAATTATGAATGAAGGATAAACAGTACAATGTTCCTTTTCCAGGCAGAGGAAAAGGGCAACATTAGCATCAAGCTGTTGCCCTATATGAGCAATCCCACATTCCCTCTGTTTCTGAAACTTGCAAGACCTAAAGGAGTCTGCTTGCTCTTCCACTTGCTCCACTTTGTGTGGGAGATTAAAGATGACTACAGATTCTTTGTTATTTGCTTTTGAGAGGTGGATTTTTTTTTCTTCTCCCCTAGAATCTGGGTTGGCCCAGTGGCTGCTTTATCTGTAGAATGTGGCAAAATGATGCAGGGCCTGCTCCAGACTTGGTCTGTAACAGAACCAGATACTTCTGCTTCCTGCTCCTCAGAATGTTTGCTCTTGGGATGGATGGTCATTCTCTGAGCCCAGCTGCCATGCTGTGAGGGAGCCTAAGCCACATGAAGAGGACGTGAGCAGGTATTCCTGCTGACAGCCCAACTGAGAATAGATTCTGAGAAAGATACTGAGTGGTCAGAATCAGAACCCAGGCCTTAGTGGACTGGGAGGGAAAATTCTGGAATAGACAGGCTTTAGCAATCCTATCAAACTTCACCTCCTTCAATCTTGTGATTATGGCTGAAGTGATGCAATATGACTTCTGAGGCTAAGTCGTAAAAGACCATAGAGCCTAGTTCTTTGATGGAGCACTCACTCTAGGAACCCAGCCACCATGCTGCAAGGAAGCTCAAGCAGCCTACGGAGAGGACCACATGGAAAGTTACCAAGCCTTGCAGTTCAAAATCCTGGCTGAGTTCCCAACCAACAGAGAGTACCACCTTGCTAGCTATGTGAGTGTGCCATCTTGGAAGTGAATCCTGCAGTTCCCAGGTGAGCTGTCCCAGTTGATGTTTAGTGGACCAGAGATGAACTGCCCTTGCTGAGCCCTGCCAAAATTGTGGATTCATGGGCTAGAAAAAAAAAAAAAAATGTTGCTTTAAGCTACTGAGCCTTGGAGTTTTGTAATACAGCAACAAATAATTGGAAAGCAGCCCCATCCCAAAGGCTCCCTTCAGCCCTCACTACAATACATGGGAGGTTTATGGCCACATGTCTGGGTCTGGGACTGAGGGAGATATGCTAAACCAAAAACTCACTCCCAGAGATTCTGATTTAATTCAGATCAAGTGATACTAATGTGCAGCCAAGTAATTCTAACTCACCTTCACCTAGAACAATTAGAAATTATGAGGTTGGGGTTCAGGCATTTGTGTGTCTCAAAGTTCCTTAGATGGTTCAACTATATGACCAGAATTGAGAACTTTGTATCTAATCTATCTACAAAGAGAAGGTTAGAACCATGCTTCTCAAACTTCAATGTGCATACCAGTCACCAAGGGAGCTTGTTAAAAATGCTGATTCTGACTTAGTAATTCTGAGGCAGGACCCCAAGTCTGCATTCTATGGAATTTCCAGGGGAAACTGATGCTGCTTATTCCAGAACCAAATTTGGGCCAGCGAGGAGACAAAGTGCTTGGGAAGAGGAAACAGAAACATCTATACAGTGTCCACGGTAGCTTTTTAGTACCTGCCTGAGGGCCTCACATTGGACCCGGGGGCAAGAAGTACAAAGGGTGTGGGAACCCAGTGGTTGCCAATTCAGAGGCCACAGTGAACGGAGAGGCTACCTCCAGGCCCCAGGTCTAGAACTGAATGAAAACATCACTATGATGAAGGGGTCCTAGGCTGGAGTACACGGTCATCTGAAATGAGCCATTTTCCTGTTGATATACCCCAGGATGTGCTCCGCTTCAGGAGGGCTTTAGAACATGATTTTGTGGGTTCTGTGGTCCAGACCAACCCACCATGAGAAACAGGAGCTGTTCAAAGCCACAGCAGCTAGGCCTCTGGCTATTGGTGTCTCTTCACCAATAATCTCACTGAGGAATGTTGAACTGAGAGGCTGGAAAAGACTCACTTTCAAGTCTCCAACAGCATCCAAAGAATGTTGAGTAAATGACCCTGTTAAGTTTTGCTCCAGATTACGGATTAGGAGGCAAACTGTTTCTGCAATGTTTCAGCTCCAGATGAGAAGGAACCAGAGAAAAGTGATCCATGCTCTAGACCAAGGGTTGGCAAACTATGGGCCACAGGCCAAATCCAGCTTGCATCCTGTTTTTGTATAGTCCTTAAGCTCAGACAGCTTTACATTTTTAGAGGTTTATAAATGAACAAACAAAGAGACAAAGATGAATATATGACAGAGCTCGTATGTGACCCACATAGTCTAAAATATTTATTATCTGGCCCTTGACCAAAACAGCTTGCTAACCTCTGTTCTAGATTAAAAACTCAAATGCCCTTCTCAGTTGTCTTCTGTGACACTAGAAAAATAAGGATCCTCCAGGCATATTTTTCAGGAGTAAACAGGAAATCAACCCATGAGAAATCTGGAATAATCCTTGCACACACCATGTTTGAATGGGCTAAATACAAAGATCTAGAAAAGACAGATTTCTAATTTTTAAAAGCAGAGGAAGCAAGACATGAACCTTTTACATCATAATACAATCATGCTTCTCAGGTCTTTCATACATTCACTATTTCTTTATTTGTGGCTGGCAGGTGCATGGGCTTCTGTAATTTTGTTGGGCATGTGGGTTCTTAGTTCCTGACCACAGATCAAACCTGTGCCCCCTGAAGTGAAAGCTCAGAGTCCTAACCCTGGACTGCCACTCAAGGGATTCAGTTTTCTCTTCCTTTACTAAAGAAATCACTTCCTTAAGAGGGAAAAAAGAAATGAGGAAAAGGTACTCTTTGCCACATTGGATCTCTCCCTATCAATCCTTGTTTTGAGAAACAGAGAGACCCAGGAACCCAACCATATCAATCAGGGTAGGGCAGCTGCTAAAGCAAACATACCCCAAGCCTTCATGGCTCACTACAATAGAAGTTTGTTTCTTGGTGACATAAAGTCAAATGTGGATATTTCTGGTTGGTTTCTTGCCTGATCTGAGAGGTATCTCAGGAATTCAGGCTCCTTTGAGCTTCAACACTGCCAGTCCCAGTACCTACCCTCTAGAGTCTCACAGAAAGATTGAGGACAATACGGAGAAGGCACTACCCACCGATGTCTGATAGGGATCAGTTCAGTTCAGTTCAGTTCAGTCGCTCAGTCGCGTCCGACTCTTTGCGACCCCATGAACCGCAGCACACCAGGCCTCCCTGTCCATCACCATTTCCTGGAGTTTACCCAAACTCATGTCCATCGAGTCGGTGATGCCATTCAGCCATCTCATCCTCTGTCGTCCCCTTCTCCTTCTGCCCTCAATCCCTCCCAGCATCAGGGTCTTTTCCAATGCAATACATATCCACTTTTCCTCACATTCCATTGGCCCAAACTAGTCACATGACCCCACCTAGCTATAAGAGAGCCTGGAAAATGTAGCTCCTGGCTTGGTGAATCTCATAATGTGTGAAAGAAGCCAGACAGAAGATAGTACACTTGGCATGCTTCCATTTATATAATGTTCAAAAATCTATAAAGGGAACCTCTGCTGTCAGAAGTTTGGATAGTGGTTGCTTATAGGTGCTTGCCTATAGGTTAACTGGTAACTGGAGGGATGCTAGGGAACTTCTAGAGTTCTCATGTTCTCTTTCTCAAGCTGGTTTCTAAGAACATGGATGTGTGCATTTTGTAAAAATTCACTGGGCTGTGCACTTATGATTTTTATGCTTGTCTGTAACAAGTTAAAATATTTACTTTGAAATGTCTGTAACAATTTAAAATTTTTACACTAAAAATAGGGATACTATAACACTGTTTATATGTGGAATCTAGGAAAATGGTACAGATGAACTTATGTGCAAATCAGAAGTAGAGACACAGATGTAGACAACAAATGTATGGATACCAAGGGGGGAAGAGAGGTGGGATGAATTGGGAGACTGGGATTGACATATGTACACTATTATGTATAAAACAGATAACTAATGAGAGTCCACTGTATAGCCCAGGGAATTGTACTTAATGCTCTGACCTGATGTGGTGACCTAAATGGGAAGAAAATCCAAAAAAGGGGGCTATATTTATACACATGGCATTTACTTTGCTGTACAGCAGAAACTAGCACAACACTGTAAAACAGCTATACCCCAATGGAATTAATAGAGAGGATGTTTGGAAAATAAAGAAAATAAAATAACACTGAACTCACTTTAAACCCTTGTCCCATGGGTGAGGCACTTTACATCTCTTAACCTCAGTTTTCTCATGTGTAAAAATAGGTAATAATAGTTACTTGGCTTGGATTGTTTGAGGAACATGGGGCCATAGAAACAGCACTTACAATACAATACAGAAGAGATCATCAGCCACGAGAGCCAGGACATCTTTGCGTAGGGTTCCAGTTTCGGCTGTTGGGAGAATACTACTAAGGGCTGCTCTAACGTTAAGGGAGGTGAGAATGGGGCTGGGGGCAGGGATTCAAGGCAAATTGCTTTTGTAAGAAACTTGACTTTGAGGACTTCAAGACTGACAAAGATTATGTAAATGTGCTCATAACCTAAGGGCGTAGAAACATATACATAAAACCAACCATGGTAATGGTTATAATGTATAATATTATACACCATATTTGCATTTAACTTATATGAGTTGCACTATACACATCTGGCAAATACACACACACAGGCACACACATAGTGCTCTGGAAGGGAGCACGACTTAGGAGATGCATCACATGTTCTCAGCTCCCAGTGCTTAAAGAAACAGTGATCTTCATACCATACGGTCCTTAAATACATGCTGATGACTATTTCAACCACTCATGGTCAGGCTGTATTGCTGAAATGACCATTCCTGACTGGTGCATGTATTAAGACTTGCAGAAACAGTAGATGAGAAAATGTTTCTCTTTATAGAAGCTTTCAGCCATTACATGATGAGGAATTATAGATTCGGAATATCACCTTTTTATAGCTGTTAATGAACTAATGGGCTCTGGTATGAAACTTCAGTGGCTGCTAATCATGAGAAGAGACAACTAGGCATAGCGCCACCTGCTGGAAGAATACAGCGTCACCTATGAAGTGCTTGCCCCCAATTCAAACCTATCTGTGATCCGCTTTTAGATCAAAAAAACAATTTACAGGAAATACAGGGGACAAAGCGATCTTTTAAATTACACCACAGGGATGAAATCAACAAAATTCAGATGGCAACAAACTCTGCAAGGGCAAACAACCCAATTTCTTCAGGAAATAAATTTCAAGGGAAAAAAAGAAAATGAAAGGGAGCCTGTAGTTTAAAAAAAAAAACATATCAGAAAACTATCATGTGAAAACATGATTTGAATTCTAATTTTTTAAAAAAAGTTTCAAGAAGTGTCATGACGCTTATGAGATAGTTGGAAATTTGAATATTGCCTGGATATCTGATTATGTTAAAGAATTATTTTGGGGGTTTGAAAAGGTATTAATAGTATGCTAAAAGCAATCCTATTTTTTAAAGATATATACTAAAAGATTTTTTTAAATGAGAAACCTGAGCAACCACAGATTTTGGTATCCATGAGGGACCTGGAACCAATTCCCCACAGATACTAAGGGATGACTGTACACGTATAAAGAACACACAGTGAGCATACATTTGGTGGAGTACTCACCAAAATGTTAATAATTTTAATCTCTGGGTGGCATGATTATTAATAACCTTTTAGTTTAACTTTTTAGTTATTTTCTTCCTTTGAATCTGGATATTTAAAAATAAACACTTAAACTTTCAAAAAAAGATATATACTAAAATATACTCACCATATATACTCACCAAAATGTTAATAATTTTAATCTCTGGGTGGCATGATTATTAATAACCTTTTAGTTTAACTTTTTAGTTATTTTCTTTCTTTGAATCTGGATATTTAAAAATAAACACTTAAACTTTCAAAAAAAGATATATACTAAAAGATTTATGGATGAATGATATTTCAGACATATGTCAGAAAGATGTGTAATATGAAATGATTTGTCAGACATTTGTTTCAAAATTATACAGAAGAGGAGAAGGCAGACAAAGGTGTGAAAGTGAGTGAATTTGCTGGGTGATGGATACACAGAACTGCGGCTCATTATTCTACTCGGTTGCTGCTGTATTTGTTCAGAATTCTCCATAATGAAAAGTAAAAAAGAAAAAAATTTTAGTCTTATAATATGGTGTCAATGGCTTGGCAGAAAATCCAGCAGACAATCATGGTGCACACATTTTCACAAGTGCCTCATAACCCGTTCTTCTGGCACAAAATATCAATACAGTCATTGGGAAAATGGAAACAGTGATTCAGAATTAAACTCCAAATGTGAACAATTTTTAAGAGTACTTTAAACAGTTTTTCCTGAATAATTTGCTTTTCTAATGTTTGAGAGTGATTGATGAAAAAATGCTTAAATGAATCTAATTCATTCAATAGGGCTAAAAAAATCAAGGCCATTGTTAAAAAATTCTCTTTCATTAGGACAAAAAATTCTAACCGATAAAAATGCATTTACTTGAGTTGAGATTGATAATTTTTTTTCTTGAGTGGTATATAAAATAGTAGTGTGCTATTGATAACTTTTTAGTTTTGATAAAATATAAAACTTCGACTGGCCTGGTTAGCCTCAGTGATTTGTTCCTGTCCAATGGGGAAAGAAATTAGTTTTAATCAATTGACAAGTACTGTACTATTCTTCGGAGAAGGCAATGGCACCCCACTCCAGTACTCCTGCCTGGAAAATCCCATGGACAGGGGAGCCTGGTAGGCTGCAGTCCATGGGGTCGCTACGAGTCAGATACCACTGAGTGACTTCACTTTCACTTTTCACTTTCATGCATTGGAGAAGGAAATGGCAACCCACTCCAGTGTTCTTGCCTGGAGAATCCCAGGGATGGGGGAGCCTGGTGGGCTGCCGTCTGTGGGGTCACACAGAGTTGGACATGACTGAAGTGACTTAGCAGCAGCTTAGCAGTACTATTCTTACTTGGCAATTTGGTGGGTTTTGAGAGATTCTTTTGCCAGTTACAGATTTGAGTATATATGATGATCTTACCTAAAGTCTCGTCAAGACAGAGAAGGTTCTGGGGGCCTCTCTGGTGGCAGCCTTGGTGGCAGGTTTTACGTAGCTGCTCATCATTTCTCTTGCTTAACCACTTAAAATAGCAGAAGAAAATATCAGAAAAGAGCCTTGGTGTCAGCTAAGGACTCCAATTCTATGGAGGTAAGCTTTGCAGCGGATGCCTTAGTAACAACAGAAATAAAGGAGTACTGGCCTGGCTAGTTGGACATATATGGTGGTAGGAGCTGGCTAGAGCTTTAGAGGGCATCTGACCATCACCATCATTTTACAGGCGAGGAAAATGATGCTCAGGGTGTCCGAAGGTAAATGGCAAGGTGAACCATGGCTGGAAAATGTGTCTCCTGGATTCTAAGATCAGTCCTAATAAGTACATGCTTACAGGGTCTCCTAGAAGCAGAGGCTGAGATGGATATTCTTGTGAAAGTGATTTGTTGGAGAATTATCAGGAGAAAGGACATGAGGGGAGCTGGATAGAACAAAGGAATAGAAGCTAAGCAGGCGCGTGTCCCCACCTGGAACTCGGGAGCACAGACCACCACAGAGTTGGTCTAACCTGGAGGCAAGAGGGCCTACCTTTTGAACTCCATCGCAGCCACTGGCTGTGGGCAGCTGGGTCACCATGGTGGCCTTTTGTTACTGGCTGAATTTTGCCTCCCCGAAATTCATATTCCTAACTCCTAGTCCCTCAGAAAGTGACTGTATTTGGAGATAAGGTCTTTAAAGAGATAATTTAGTTAAAATGTCATCCACCACCACTAGCGTCTTTATAAGAAGGGAAAAATTGAACAAAGACACCCACACATGCGCGCGCACGTAGAAGACGATGGAAAATAGCAGAAGAGGATGACCGCCTCCAAGTCAAGGAGGGAGACCTAGGAATGAAACCCGTGCTCTGACACTTGGTCTCGGCTGGACTCGTGACTTCAGAATGATGAGGAGATGAATTTCTGTTGTTTAATCCACTCAGTCCGTAGTGTTTTGTTACATCAGCCCTAGCAAACGACCTAAATTTGACCAAGGGCAGTTCTCTGCAGAAGCTGTGCTCAGTGTCACCTGCCACCATGCCCAGCAGCTGGAGGACGGACGTCCTGATTGGTAAAGGGATCCACCCTCTAAGGTTATGGAGTGGCACCTCTTCGAGGGTGCTCCACAAGCTTTTAGAAACCAACTTTATTTACGAATATTTACCTTCGACTCTGGGCCACTCTCAGAGGACACAGAGGGACAAGGGGAGAATGGAAATCGATGGTTTCATATTTCTCAGAGCCGAAATGGAAGGCAGATGGAGGCTTATATGAAACAGAGGAGGAGGAGGAGGATGTGGCTTGTTTTTCTTAACTGGGAAGTGTGGCAGGACCTGCTGTCTTCAGCAATCTGCCTCCTCTCTTCCAACAGCAGATGAAGTATGAACCATATTAATGACATGCGGATGGCATTACTGGACAGACTGTCCTTCCTTGTTACCACAATCCACTCTTTTCTCTAATGTTTTTACCACATTTTTTACTCTCGCCAACTGCATGAGAAACTTTAAGGAAGACAAATTAAATTATTGCTGAGGTTTATCAAGTTGATTTTTCCACCCAATCACTTTCTGTGCTTAATAAAGCAAAGGAAAAGTTATTGATCAGAAACTTCTCTGGGACACTTTATGAGCAGGGTAGCAAAGCATAATTCTTTTTAATAGTCAGAAAGTTGGCTACTTCAAAGCTGCAGTATGATTTTCATCAGTGAAACGGAACTCACTTTTTCAAGTATTTACCCCATTTTACTTTCCACCAGCTATATTAAATTGCTACTAAGCAAGACAAATTCCTTCCATAATTTGGATAGCATATTTTGGGACAAGATCACATAAATCCTGGTAATGACAAGGAAGCTTCCATCACCCTGATACAGCAAGGCCATCACAAAAGAGGAAACGGTGATGCTGCCTGAATGAGAAAGAATGCGAAATGACTATGCTCGGCGGAGTCAAGTCTTCCTACGTGTGAATAAAATAGGCAGGATTCCAAGGCCTTGTCTGTGTGGACAGAAGCAGATCCACTGTAAAGCAAATGAAGCAGCTTAGCGGCCGCTACATGAACACCTCCATGGCTCTGTACTTCCTTCTTTCAGTTCAGTTCAGTTCAGTTGCTCAGTCGTGTCCAACTCTTTGCACCCCCATGGACTGCAGCACGCCAGGCTTCCCTGTCCTTCACCAACTCCCAGAGCTTACTCAAACTCATGTCCATGGAGTCGGTGATGCCATTCAACCATCTCATCCTCTGTCATCCCCTTCTCCTCCCGCCTCAGTCTTTCCCAGCATCCAGGCCTTTTCCAATGAGTCAGGTGGCCAAAGCATTGGAGTTTCAGCTTCAGCTTCATTCTTTGCTCATTGACATTTTTATTCCTTTCTTCTAAAATGGACCCGCAGGGACTTCCCTGGTGGTCCAGTGGTTAAGAATCTGCCTTGCAATGCAGATGACATGAGCTCGATCCCTGAGCAGGGAACTAAGATCTCACATGCAGAGAAGCAACTAAGCCCATGTGATACGACTAGAGAATCAGTGTGTTGCAATGAAAGGCCCTGAAGAATGCAGTGAAGATCCCTATGCTATACCTAAGACATGACACAGCCAAATAAATATATTAAATAAATACTTTTAAAAATAAGTAAAATACAACGAACCCCCACATTAGCTCCATCTCCAGGCTCCCAGATTGGGATCTGCCTCCTATTGGATATAATTTTGCCAAAAGAAATTATCATGAGTGAGACACTTGTACCAACATCTATGGAGAAAGACAGACAGCTCATGAGAGGAAACATTCAGTACCTACACCTGTTGCTTTGAGTACACAGGACAAACTTCTTTCATCAACAGTTCCCCAAAGTGAGTATTGCTTGGTGCCCTCTGTCAGCTGCTTAGCTGGTCCCTGTGATAGATCCATGTGGGCAGCTGGGTGAAGATGGTACTCCATAAAACAGTTTTATGAATACTTAGTCTATCTGTGGGCCAGTGTCTTCCAGCTGGGGGTGATTTGCCTTCCATGGAACATTTGGTAAAGTCTGGAGGCACTTTTGATCGCCACAACTGAGAGGATGAGACTGGCATCTGGAAGGTGGAGAGGGGCCAGGGTTGCTGCTCAACATCCTGCAACGCCCAGGACAGTTCTCCGGACCAAAGAATTACCCGATTCCGAAGGCCAGTGGTGCCACAATTGAGAAACCCTGCTGGAGACAGTAGAGGTGAAGATTCTGGCATGAAGGTCCATAGAGCTGAACTGAAGCCTAAGTTTCCTCATCTGAAAATGAGGATAATACTAGTGTCTGTCTGCTAGAGTTGTCAAGACAGTTCCATGAGGTACCAGAGGGAAGACGCTTGGCACAGGGCCTGACCTATAGTACTCATCAAGTACTGGCCACTATTGCTATTATTATATTAAAATTCTAAAATTTTATATACTTTGAACAATAATAAATCTTTACTTACTCCCAAAGGTTAACCTCTTAATAATTATATTTTTCTGTCTAAAATAAGGAAGAGTAAATTGATGAGTGGTATTTAGACCAGGCTCAAAGGAGTCAAGGGATTTAGTGATGACACCCGTTCTCTCCTCACCCTAGAAGTTTCCACAGGGGGAATGGAGAAGGGGGAGTCAGTGTATGAAGACAGAAATCCTCAGCTCTAATTCAGCTAGATCAGCTCATCTTTGATCTATTTCATTTCTTCTTTGAGGAAGAATTAAAAAAAAAACTTTGAAAAATTATTGAACTAAAAGCTTCATTCCAACTAAAACATGTCATGATTATGTAATAGTTTAAAATGCTTTCAACATCTGTAAGCCCAAATAAATGTCTGAACTTTTTGAGTAAGACACAAGATATCGAGGGACATCTTTTTCCATGGAACTTTTAATAGGTTTTATGTGAAGCACAATAAAACCAGAGAGAAAAGAATCTCATTAAAATGGAGTCTGGGAGGGATGTTCTTTATCTGGATTTTCTTGGTCAATATCCTGACTCTTCTCTTCAGACAGGAACCACCTCATGCAGATACCCACGTGTAAACATATGTATAGAGGTCCATCGGCACATGGATTTACAGTCTGGAGTGAGAAATCTGTACCTTGCACTGGGCAAACATATATGTCAATGAATAGAAAGATGCTTGGTGGGTCCTGAGATGCAACGCCCATCTTTAACCAGGTGGGTGAGGGGCATGCTCTGGGTCTGAACAGGACCTTTTCAAGTATTTTCCTGGAATCACAGGCCTGTTCTGCCCCCTGGATCACCCTCTTTGCGCTGTGTTGGGCTTGTGCCTGTGGCTCCAGGAAGGACCAACTCTGCAGATGCTGACAGCTCTGTGTCTGCTTTCTCTCTAGAGGTACAGTTATTGTCTGGGACCTACATTCTCTCAGTGTGCAGCATTCTAAAAGACACTCTGCTGGGAACAGTATCTTTGCCTAAACAATGAACAGAAAAAGAACAATATGTTCGGGCTGGACCGGACAACTCCTGGGCGGCAGCACGTAACAACTTCCCACACTCACTCACTCACTCACTCGCTCAGTGTCCTGGTGGTTGGTCCATGGCACCATGTCTGGGGGTGGCCTGCCTGCCATATTTGTTTGACTGTGGCAAGAATGCAAATGGAGACTCAGCCTGAGGTCGCCTCCTTGGCTTCTTAGCCTGATTCCATCCCGCACAGCAAAGGACCTTGTACCAATACACATGGATACCTGGCCTTCAAGCTTAAGTCCCATTCACATCCTCCACCAAAAGCCACCCCTCAGGCCTAGGGATGCCTAACTTAGCATGGTCACACTTGAGAGTAAAGACCAAGGGAAGAGGTCCATGCAGAGGGTCCCAGGGTCTGAATGGAAGCACAGGGTATCTTCATGGGCACATTTCCTGAGCCCTGCACACATCCACTCTGGAAAAGGACCAGAGCAAGGCCTCTGATGCACAAGACCCAGGGCTCTGGATCCAAGGAGGGTACTGCATCCCCAAATGGGATGATATTATACCTCGTTTCTGCTTCTTACTTTACTCACTCAGTAACACTGTACAGAAGTCTTTGTGTGCCACAGTTTGTTCTTTCTTTTCTTTTTTTAATTTTTAAAAGATTTGTTCTTTCTTAATGCCTGTATCCTATTTCATGGTATTGTCCTCAGTAGCTCAGTCATGTCTGACTCTTTGCGATGCCATGGACTGTAGCCTGCTGGGCTCTTCTGTCCATGGAGTTTTTCAGGCAAGAATACTGGAGTAGGATGCCATTTCCTTCTCTAGGGAATCTTCCCAACACAGGGATCAAACCTATGTGTCTAGCATCTCCTGCCTCAGCAGGCAGATTCTTTACCACTGAGACACCAGGGAAGCCCCATTTCATGGTATAGATACATCATAGTTTCGCCAAGCTCTTCTCTGTTAGTGGATATTGACTGACCCACGTCTAGTTTTCAGTTATGAACAATGCTGTTATAAGTATTTACATATGTTGGTGTTATTTCAATGGATTTTTGTATTTCTGGGAATGGAACTGATTTATCAAGAATATACAATTTAGGGACTTCCCCGGTGGTCCAGTGGCTAAGACTCTGTGCTCCCCATGCGACTAGAGCCCACATGCCACAACTAAGTGTTTACATGCCACAACTAAAGACCCCATGTGCAACAACTAAACCCAGTGCAGCCAGATAAATTAATTAAAAAAACCAAAAACCAGTTTAGGGAAATTTCCCTGGTGGTCCAGTGGTTAAGAATCTGCCTTGCAATGCAGGGAACACAGGTTCAATCCCTGGTCAGGGAACTAAGATTGGGATGCTGTAACCAAGACCTGACACCAGCCAAATAATGATTTTTAATAATAAAGCCCAAGAATATACAGTTTAGACTCTAATGGTTACTGCCAAATGGTCAATACACATATGAAAAGATGCTAAATTCACTAGTCATCAAGGAAATGCAATTTACCCTAACAACAAAGCATTATTTTACATCCATCAGATTGAAAAACTATATATAAAAAAAACTATATATAAACAAAGAGCTATAACATCAGCATAACTCCAGGGAGAACCATCATCTCATACACTGCTGATGAAAATACAAAATGTCCCAGCCTTCCTGGAAGGCAGTTATGGCTTATTTATAGGGTCACAGAAACAAGACAAGTCCTTGTCCTTTCGTGTTTCTTTCCACTTCTGTGAACAAATAAAGACATGATGACACTATAGACTCACTCCCTCGTAGATTATCCCTTCCACCCCCGGGGAGTGGAACAGAAAGGCTGAAGGATCGTGGACTTCAGGTACCTTCAGCAAACCTCACATGAGCTCTTAGAAATTCATCCCCTGGTTGGTGGTGGGATGCTGTTCACACTGGACACGTGGGGATGGAAAGAAAGTGTGGGACTCTCGAGGAAATGAGGCTCAACACATAAGCACATCCCTGGTGGTCCAGTGGCTAAGATTTCCCTTTCCAACACAAGGGGTGCAGGTTTGACCCCTGGTCGGGGAGCTACGCTGTCTCATGGCCCAAAAAGTAAAATGTAAAAAAAAAAAGAAAAAGAAGCAGCAATATTCTAACAAATTCAATAAAGACTTTAAAAATGTTGTTCATTCACCAAGTCATGTCCAACTCTTCAAGAGCCCATGGACTGCAGCATTCTAGGCTTCCCTGTCCCTCACCATCTCCAGGAGTTTACCCAAGTTCATGTCCATTGAATCAGTGATGCCATCCAACCGTCTCATCCTCTTTTGCCCTCTTCTCCTTCTGCCTTCAATCTTTTCCAGCATCAGGGTCTTTTCCAGTGAGTTAGCTGTTCGCATCAGATGGCCAAAGTCTAGGAGCTTCTGCTATAGCATAAGTCCTCCCAAAGAGTATTCAGGGTTGATTCAATAAAGACTTTAAAAATAGTCCACATCAAAAAAAAAAAAAAAATCGTCGGGACTTTCCCCATGGTCCAGTGGTCCCCATGCTTCCCATACAGAAGACCCAGGTCTGACCCGTGGGCAGGAACTAGACCACGTGCCACAACTAAGACCTGACACGGCCAAATGAATAAGTAATTTTTTATATTAAAAAAAAACAAGCAAGTAAGCACTGAGGACAGTGCTCCTTTCCTCAATTGAGCAAATTTTCTGTGCAAAGGTCCCTAGTCTAGGCTGTCTCCAAAGTCCCTGTGCAGCAACACAGAAGCCCATGATTCTTTTTCGAGGATTCTCTCCAGCTAAGAAGTTTCTAGCCATAATTCAGTAGCATCTTGTGTTTTCTTCTGGGTCAAACAGGCTGTGAGACTTGGTCCTCTCACCCCACCCCATGCACACATGCTTCTAAAAACAATATGGATTTTCAGCATGGTTGATAAAACAGAAAGATTAAAAAGCCCAATTTTTCTTTTTATGATAGATAAGACTAATTAACTATAAATGTCAAGTACCCACAACTTAATTAATTCCAGTTCATTTAACTACAGTAATTAGATTTTTTTTTCCCAAGCAAAGCAACAGTCTGTTTTCGAAGGTCATAGACTAATACTACAATGAACAAAGCTGAAAACCTGCACTTTGGGTAAAAGGTGAGGGCTGGTGCCTGTGGGGGAAACAGACCACACAAAATAAAACATAATTGGCGGCTGATGAACAGCGTTTGTTTGAAATGTATACATACTGCATCTTTGATTAACAGCACCAACAAGTACTTGAAATTAAGCCTTTAAAATTTTTAGAGACTTTTCATTATAATGAGAAAATTGAAAATAAGAAACCTGACTGGGGTTTGAGTCAGACCCTCAAGAAACCAGAATTCTATTTAGTGAGAAATGTGTCTTGTTTTTAAGAAAAGCAATTTTAATGGGCATATTTGATTATATATATGCCAAGTTCTCCAGGGCATAATCTGGATGAGAAGAGATTTAATCAAGGAAGGGTTAACATGTTTGCCTTTAAAAATAAAAAGCTTCCTGTATCCTGCATTGAACCTGGCCTGGCGATTCGTTTCTTATATGATATACAGGAAGCTTGGGGCTGGTGCATTGGGATGACCCAGAGGGATGGTATGGGGAGGGAGCTGGGAGGGGGGTTCAGGATTGGGAACACGTGTATACCCATGGTGGATTCGTGTTGATATATGGTAAAACCAATACAATATTGTAAAGTAATTAGCCTCTAATTAAAATAAATAAACTTAAATTTAAAAAAAAAAAAAAAGCTTAAGAAAGTTTGAAGAGGCTGGTAGGGGCTTGTGGTAACTGGGAGAAGGATTTTGAAGGATATTTGAAAAGAAGTTAATAAAAAGGTGTGGGGGCAGGAACCTTCCTGTGGGTCCAGTGTTTAAGAATCCACCTGCCAATGCAGGGGATGCTGGTACAATCTCTGGTGAGGAAGTAACATCCCACATGCCTCGTGTGCCTCATGAAGCAACTAAGTATGCTTGCCTCAACAACAGATCCCACGTGATGCAACAAAGACCCAAGACATCCAAATAAGTAAACATTTTTAAAGGGTGGGGAGGGAACCCAAGATACACAGATGGCATGTATTCATCCATCTGTAGATAAAGAAAATCGACCAAAGATGGAAGAAATTTCCCAAGGAGCGAATGTGGTCAATGTAGTTCAAAATGAAGATTCAGTTTTAATTTGTTTTTTGTACTTCCTTCTGCCCCCATTTCCCCAAGAATTCAATTAAAGTCTTCCAAATGGAACTGGCTCATGAGAGTGGAGTGTTTGGGAAAAGAAGGAAGACGCTTGTGTCCAGCATGGGCTGAGGACACAGAAAGAAGGTCGCAACTGTGGAAGCAGGAGGAGCTGGGTGTCGAAGGCAACAGTGGGGAAGGAAGGGCATATGGCAGGGGGATTGCTTCAGGAGAAAGAATGCCTCCCAACAAGACTCGGTGGTGACCTGCCAGAACCTCTGTGAGTACATGGCATGGGGCTGTTGACACGAGACAAATAGACTGCCAGATATTCCTCCAGTAAAGATGGGTTTATTCAGGATCAGCAGAGAATTGCAGTTCAAGGTCTGCAAATATCATGAGCCTCATGCAAGCTCCCCAGATAGCAAGGCAAGGAGAGCGCTTTTATAGAAGGGGTGAGGAAGTTGGGAGGGCTGTAGGAAAGAGAGAGACTATTGAGTTTTCTCTGGCTGAGTCCTTGCCAGGAATGAAGAGTCTTTCTGTCTTCTGTTGAGCTCTGCTATTGTTACAGGGTATGAGAGCTGCCCTTCTGGTCACCCAACTCTATTTAATTGAGGTTTCATATTTATTAATTTATACAGGGCATAGGACTTTTTCATAGTTTTTAAATTGATTTTTATTGGAGTGTAATTGCTTTTCTGTTAGTTTCTGCTGTTTTCACCCTTTTCTAACTGACTCATTACCCTTCATTTGTGCTGTGTGCGTGCTGTGCTTACTTGCTCAGTCATGTCCCACTCTTTGTGACCCTATGAACTGTAGCCCACCAGGCTCCTCTGTCCATGGGATTCTCCAGGCAAGAATACCAGAGTGGTTTGCCATGCCCTTCTCCAAGGGATCTTCTCAACCCAGGGATTGAACCCAGGTATCCTGTATTGCAGGCAGATTCTTTACCATCTGAGCCACCAGAGAAACCCAAGAATACTGGAGTGGGTAGCCTATCCCTTCTCCAGGGGATCATCCCAACCCAGGAATTGAACCAGGGTCTCTTGTATTGCAGGCAGCTTCTTTACCAGCTGAGCTACCAGGGAACAGTGTGTTGGTTCACTTCAACCCCTCAAAGGTCTCCAAATAATTTTAAATTATTATGAACTCATGTATTCAAACAAATTTGTCAAGTTATTATATTTGTTATTATCCTGTTATTTATTAGGTGCTCAGATTTTCCCATCTCTGGCCCAAGGGAGCTTCTTGAAATTACACAAGCCATTTTTAAAATTTTAGATATCAAACCTGAATATTCATTGGAAGGACTGATGCTGAAGCTGAAGCTCCAGTACTTTGACCACCTGCTTCGAAGAGCTGACCTATTGGAAAAGACCCTGATGCTGGGCAAGATTGAAGGCAGGAAGAGAAGGAGGTAAAAGAGCATGAGATGGTTGTATGGCATCACCAACTCAATGGACATGAGTTTGAGCCAACTCTGGGGACTTCCCTGGTGGCTCAGATGGTAAAACATCTGCTTACAATGCAGGAGACCTGGGTTTGATCCCTGGGTCGGGAAGATCCTCTGGGGAAGGCAATGGCAACCCACTCCAGTACTCTAGCCTGGAAAATCCCATGGACGGAAGAGCCTGGCAAGCTACAGTCCATGGGGTTGCAAAGAGTCAGACACAACTGAGTGACTTCACTCACTCACTGGGAGACATTGAAAGACAGGGAAGCCTATCAAGCTGGAGTCCCTGGGGTTGCAAAGAATCGGACACCAATTAGTGATGAAACAACAAGATATAACTTACATTTAACACTATTTCCAGGTTTACAGTGTAAAGACTCAGTATTTGTATGTATTGCAAAATGATCACAACAATAAATTTAGTTAACATCCATCAGCAAACACTGGTTACAAATTAGTTTTTCTAGTAATGAAAAATTAAAAGATCTACTTAAATGATTTTTAAATGTCACAAACCACTTTTACTATGAAGCCATTTTAAACCATTTTTTGAATATGAAGGAAAAGAGAACACAACATTTTAAATCAACTATACTTCCGTGATTTTTTTTTTTAAAAGGAAAAAGGTAGCTGTAGAAAGACAGAATCTCAAGGATATTCAGACAGGCAGCAGACATCTGTGAACTGACATTCTTCAGGCTATTTCTTATCACCTCTTCCTATCATCCCTCTTTTTCAAAAACTAGATCAATTGGCCTTAGTTCACGCAACTTACCAGACTTAAAGTAAAACCTTGACTAAATTTCCTGTGTATTTATTAAGTTCCAAGTCTGGTCCAAACTGTGCCAGGCAATGCCGCCTTCTCTGATAGCTGGCCTCTTGACCCTGATGTGTCCCCATTGTTTGTGAAGGCAGTCACAGTGGTGATTTTCCCAACTAGACTCGACTAGTAGGATTAAATTGGGTGAGGTGTCAACACTAAAAGCTACAGTGAAAGGTAATCATTCTTCAGTAGTTTGGGTAATCCTTCCTTCTTGAAATGACTTGCTGTGGTTGATCTGTAAAGGAACTTCATCCTTGCAGGGAGTTTCCAACCACAGGTCATTGGGTTTCTGGCCCCTGACCAGAGTGGGCAAATGCAGATGCCACCGTCAATGACACTGCAGCTATGCTGTGACTACGAGGAAACAGGTAGGAGCAGAGTGACGTTTCTCCTTCCCAACCGTGCTGGCTGTTTATACATGAGTCATATGTCCAGTTTCCAGAAACCTTCCCTCCAAACTCTTCATGCATTCTCAGAAATGATACCTGTCTGTCAGGATACCCATTTTCCCAGATGCTCAAGGGCCAAGAAGTCTTTCTGAGGCTGCTTCTTGGGAAGGATCAAGTCAGGGCCCTGGGGAGCACAGAGGTCCTTGGTGAGGACGGTGACCCCCTGCTCTAATCTGGCCAATGGAGTGTCCATCACCACGGCCTGGAGTGGAGACAAGAGACCATATGAAAAATACTCTCTCCTCCTTGATGTAGAAAATATTGAGTCAAATGAATTTGAATCTTGGCTGTAGCATTTGTTCATTATATTGTCTAATGTTGGGTCCTATCTGAAAGGAGGTTCTGAGAACAAGTCTTGAGGGCAAGTGGTTACCTGGGGAGGTGCTTCCAAGAAGTGCACATACAGAATGGGAAAGAGAGGAGGGGAGGGGAAGGAGACCTCGACAAGGCATGGGAATGAGAAATTTACTGCTATGGGCAACTGTCTCCTTCCTGCTGGGGGACTCCAGGGTGCTGTGCAGAGCATGCCTCAGCATCACCCCACACAGGAGGAGAGGAAGCTGGAGCCTTTATCCACTGACATCTCTCCATGTGGCCCAGGGACTGCTCCCAGGGGTGCAAACACTCTAGCCTTTCTGTGCTGCTCTGTGTGGGCTGTTTGCTTCTCTAGCCAGAGAAAACCAGGCCAGAGGCGACAGATGCCTCTGATCTGACATCAGCAGGTGTATGTGAGTGGTGAGTCTACCACAGACGTGTTAGGCAATGTCTTAAAGCCTTGGTTTTCTCCTGTGGAGAGTGGAGATCGTGGCAGCTACTGTTCCAGAGTCTTGTGAAGGAGAAAAGCTCATGTGAGGGAGTGCTTGGCACAGTGCCCTCAAAATAGGTACCTTCCTTTTTCTTGTGGACTCTCCATAGCTATGACAGCAGATAATCCTGCCAACAGGCCCTGTGCTTTACAGAATTGAGTGGAAGGAGCGGGTGGGGTGGAAATGGCAGGTAGACACTGGGTTGAGCACTGCTGGTGAACAGGAAGAGAAGCATCAGGTAGAGTATTGCATCTTCGTCCATGGGGATCCTTCAACATATTTGCATAGAAAGATAAGATTTGTGCAGTTTCTTCATAAAGTTTTCCCAACGGCACCTCTTTAGTATAATACATGATGTGTTTCAAAAGCTAAATTGCTGACTGGCATCTTAAAATGGAATCTTTGCTTTGGGATCAGGCAGCAGAATATGTATAATTTGAACCAATATATTCCCTTCCATTCTTCAAAAATTAAGTACTTTCTGCCATTAGCTCAAGGCATCCCACACTTCCTTAGGGGAGGGGAAATCATCTCACTTGAGAAGACTATCCTTCTTGCTTCCTCCTTTGACAATTGCAGAGACCAAGACAAGAGGTAAACAGGGCATGAAGCCCGCCCTGGAAAACTCAGATTCCAGTTACATCAATTTGAGTCCTCATGACATGATAATATCCAGAGCCTCGTAAAAGAAAATGGGAACATCATACTCTATTTCTGAAATCGAGCTGTGGTAAATGGGTTACAAATTGCTTTGAATCTTCCCTTGGCAAAGAAGTGAGACAGTGCAGCTTGTGTGCATTTGTGGGTAGGGGGGCTGTGCTGTGTCGTTCTTGTTTTGTTCTGTTTTTATTACAGGTGCATTTGGGTCTGAGTGTGTGTGTGTTGGTGAATGATCTGGGCTAGAGAATAACCAGGATCAGAAATCTAACCCATTATGTCTCTTTCTGTTCTTATCTCAAGATGAATGTATCAGTCAGGATAGGCTAAGTCATGCCAAGATAACAAACAGTCCCTAAATTCTAGTGGCTTACACAAGCAAAGGTTGATTTACTGCCCCTTCTGTGTGTCCCTCAAGGGTCAGCTGGGAAATGATCTCTGCCTTTGTTCATCTAGTCTCCCTTCAGGACCCAGGATGGTCAACAGCCATCGTCTGGGAAGTTTTTAGTAACTATACAAGAGGAGAAAGAGAGAGAGAGAGCACCCTGGATGTCTTTCCATCAGTTATTAAATGCTTGGCAGTTCCCTGGTGGTCCAGTGGTTAGGACTCCACACTTTCACTGCCGAGTGTGAAGGTTCAATCCCTGCTTGGGGAACTAAGATCCCACAAACCTTGCAGTGAAACCAATAATAATAATAATTACATGTTCAGCCTAGTAGTGACATACATCAGTCGTGCTCACAGCTTATTGCCCAGAATTGATCATGGTTGCCAATCGACCACCTGGGGCTCTAGGAAGTAGCATGCTACCATGTACCCAGAAGAGAAAGAGAACTGAACCATCTGGTGAACAGAAGTCATAGCCACTTCAACCTGATTGTGGCCAGAGGGTTTGGGGTCATTAAATGTCCCACCTCAAAGACACGATATTACCATATTCAAGATATAAAATTTCAATCATTTATTTCCAGATCAGCTTGGTCCAGTAAAAACTTTCTGCAGTAATGGAAATATTCTCTGCATTGACCAATAGAGCAACCTCCAGCCAGGTATAGTTATCAAGCAGTTGGAATGTGAGTAGGGTGACTGAGTAACAAATGTTTAAATTTGAATTTAGCTTTAATTAACTTAAATTTAAATTCAAATAACCACTAGTGGCTATGTTGTATTGACCAGCATAGTTCTAGACCACTGAAATCCACCCTATATATTTATTATCCATCAGCAATTATAACATTACCTACCCCCTTAAATTTGTATTGCATTCTATAGTTTTCAAAATGTTCCTATATATACCTCTCATCTCATATGAGCCTCCCAACATCCTTAAGAGATAGACAAATAAGGTTATAAGACCCATTTTATAGATATGAAAACCAGAATTCAGAGAGTTTAAGGGGTTTTCTCACAACAGTGGGAGGATTATTGGTACAGAGACTAGAAACCACGTCTCGAGGCAGAGGTGAACCTTGTTTGACATCAGCACTGTTTGTCCCTCCATAAATACTTGACTCAATGCTTGAAAACTCTAAGAACGTCAAAGCTAACTCATCTCTCCTTCCTTTGAAGCACTTATTTTCATAAGCACTTCCAGAGCCCCCTTTTCAATACTACTCCATATTAACCACACAGCAAGCTTGTATTACTCACACTCTTTCTTGAATTGCTATCTGTCAGTGTAATGTACAGATTTTGTTTCTTTTTAAGAACATCTAAGTTGTAAACTTACTTTTAAATCTAAGTAAGGTGTAAACTCCTTAAGTTCAGAAACATTTCTTCGGTCACTCCCTCAGTGCCCACAGTGACCGCCTGTCCCAGCTTGCCTCCCAGTGAGAGGCTCTCAGGATGCAGGACTTTCAGAGCCCAAACCAGGATTAGTCCCAGGCATGGGGACAGCTGGGCACCCAGGGGCCCAGCCAAAGGCTGAGTTCACAGGTTGAACTGAACTGAATATTAAAATAGTAAAGACGTGTTTCAATCACCATTCTTACCATAGTCGGCTGAGTACTGTAGGCACTGCATAAAAGCATGTTTCAGTTTTATGACAAAAATAAAGGGTGATAAACTTTGCATCCGCTTCTGCATGCGTGCTGAGTCACTTCAGCCATGTCTGACTCTGTGTGACTGTACGGACTGCACGTGCTGAGTCACTTCAGCCATGTCTGACTCTGTGTGACTGTACAGACTGTAGCCCACCAGCCTCCTCTGTCCGTGGGATTCTCCAGGCAAGAACACTGGAGTGGGTTGCCATGCCCTTCTCCAGGGGATCTTCCTGGCTCAGGGACTGAGCCCACATCTCATGCGGCTCCTGCTTTGCAGGAGGATTCTTTACTGCTGAGCCACCGGGTAAGCCCTTGCATACACTTCCTTATGCCCAAATAGCAAACTAAGGAAGTGGAAGTGGAAGGGGTGGCGGGGAACTGTGTTATGCCAGTCGACCTCTCTTCTATTTCCACATCTGGTTTGAATGTTATTTCCAAGTGGAGAATAAAAAGAAATTATGTCTTACTGATCTGGATGTAGCAGATAACTATTCTAAAGTTTGAATGTTTGTTTTTAAACTTTGATGTTTTCTCTCATTCTTTGAACCAACAATAACCTTCCATCTCTCTGGGGAGCAAGGCTAAGTTCTTGCCTTGTGGACTTCCCAAGCCTCCGCTCTTATACACAGGACTAGAGCTTTGATTTTGACCCGTGTATTTGGGGGCAGGGTTGAGGGGAGGTCATTCTCTATTGTGCCTTGAGCTTCTGAATGCCTCAGTCACTACAGCATACTGATTTCCTCAACACTTCAAATGAGAAAGTGCCATTTTAAAAATTTATTCTTTTATTGAAGGATAATTGCTTTACAGAATTTTGTTGTTTTCTGTCAAACCTCAACATGAATCAGCCATAGGTATACATATAGCCCCTCCCTTTTGAACCTCCCTCCTGACTCCCTCCCCATCCCACCCCTTTAGGTTGATACAGAGCCCCTGTTTGAGTTTCCTAAGTTATACAGCAAATTCCTATTGGCTATCTATTTTAGATACGGTAAGGTAAGTTTCCATGTTACTCTTTCCATACATCTCACCCTCTCCCCCCCTCTCCCCAGGTCCATAAGTTTATTGTCTGTGTGTCTTTCTCCATTGCTGCCCTGTAAATAAGTTCAGTACCGTTCTTCTAGATTCAATGTGTGTTAGAATACAACTTTTATCTTTCTCTTTCTGACTCACTTCACTCTGTATAATAGGTTCTAGGTCCATCCACCTCATCAGAACTGACTCAAATGAATTCCTTTTTATGGCTGAGTAATAGCCCATTGTGTACATGTACCACCACTTCTTTATCCATTCATCAGTTGAAGGACATCTAGGTTTCTTCCATGTTCTAGCTATTGTAAATAGCGCTGCAATGAACAATGGGATACATGTATCTTTTTCAATTTTGGTGCCTTTTGAATAACAAAAAGGCAACTCTCTGCACATATCCTGAATAGCAGTCTCCCGCATCTGTATGCAGACTTGCGGTGTCTTGGGTGCTTCCCATCACCCCAGCAGCTTTGCTGGACTTCTGCATCACTACCACTGGTGTGGCTTCCCCGGTGGTTCCCATGGTAAAGCATCTGCCTGCCATCCAGAGACCTGGGCTCAATCCTGGGTTGGGAAGATCCCCTGGGGAAGGAAATGGCAACCCACCCCAGCATTCTTGCCTGGAGGATTCCATGGACAGAGAAGCCTGGCAGGCTTGGAGTTGAAAAGAGTTGGACATGTCTGAGTGACTAACACTTTCACTTTCACCACCTGGTGAACTTCATCAGGACCTCTGGTCTGCATTTTATCCACTAGGTATGTTTTTAAAAAGTTGAGGCTTAAACTTGCTTTTTTAAAGCTGTGTGATTCTGTCTTATTTTATTTTATATTTTTTAGCCACACCACATAGCATGTGGGATCTTAGTTCCCCAGCCAGGGATCAAATGTGCGCCCCTGCATTGGAAGAGTGGAGTCTAAACCACTGGACCGCCAAGGAAGTCCCGAACCTTATTTACATAAATAAAATGCTTTGGCATTTGGTATCTGCAAGAATGCTGTAGAAGAGAACCTTTACAATGTGGAGAGGATTGGTCCAAGTAACTCACCCCGCTCTCCCTAAAGTCTGAGATCTTATGAGTTTAGGTATCCTGAATTCTCAATTTTACTGATAACTTTAGAGATTTGTCCCTTTCATTGCCAAGTGACCTTCTATTGGCAACAGCCCCTAATGCTTTAGATTTATTCCTATTGAAATGCCTAGAGCAGGGTCTCAGTCAGCAGGTGGGACGTTTGCATGCACAGACAGACAGCAGTGATGGAAGAAACGGCAGCGTTGCGTGTGCTGCATGCTATGAAGTGGATACAAGCAGAAATTGCTTTCTGAGGTCCTCTTGACACATCCCTGAGTGCCTTCAGATATAGATATGGAGATAGAAAGGAACAGTAAGAACGTGAGGGAACTTTTAGCCTAGGCCACAGAGAAGGTGCAATCAGAGTGGAATTTTCAAGTAAAATGAATCCAAGGAATGTAGAGAATTGAACTAAAGAATAAAATTAAGATCCACTAAAGAACTCCAAGCTGTCAGTTTGTCAATTAAGCAAGTGCCATCATAACCCAAACCCTCCTTTGAGATCGGCTGATGCCCAGCTTAAACCACAAACCAACAGAGCCAGAATCACCAGGGTGGGACCCAGTCATCATTGTTTTTGAAAATTCTCCAGCTGACTTCAATGTGCAACCATGTCTGAGGACCACATTTAAGGAAGAGACTGTCACATCCTGAGTTCCTTCTTGAGGAAAGATCGTTAAGGGAAGCTTCTAAGTTACGATGGAAAGACCACAGAGAGGGTGTGTGCTGCAATTACATTGCATATTCCAATTTGGGGATTTGTTTTTTAGCTCAGTGCTCTATTGCTGATCCTAACAACAATGATATAAGAGAGTGATTCAAGCCAGTTCCAATTTACGCACCTTTCCAAATTTTCTGAGTTCCAAATATCTCCTGATGGAGAATCTTGTTGCCACCATCAACTTATCTCCTGTTAACTCACAAATATGTTCTTGCCAAATTTCTCCGTGTTCCTCTACCATGGGGGTGGGAAGACAGCATGTTCCAGGCTGTTGATGTGGGACTTGGTGTCCCCTCGGTGTCTTCTCTCTTACTGTGACTTTGATGCTTTGTTGCTGGTGGGCATCCTCATGACTGAATAGCTGTCTGCTTTTTTTTTGCAGCAAACTTAGTAATCCAACTCCTGGTGTTCGCTTTTCTTCCATCTCAGTCTCACTTTTCTTTCCTCTCCCCTCTTGGCACCCTGGGGTTGCACCCCTTGATAAAACATTAAGAGGAAGTTTTGCCAAGTGTTTTACTCTCAAGGAGACTAAAGCTAAGACAATATTATTATCCCAACAAATGCTGGTCTTTTGGTCCCCAAAGCCTGTGCTTTTTTCACTCTTTTATTTACTGCCTCCTAAGGAAGGAGAAGGAAATGGCATCCCACTCTAGTACTCTTGCCTGGAGAATCCCAGGGACGGGGGAGCCTGGTGGGCTGCCATCTATGGGGTCGCACAGAGTCGGACACGACTGAAGCGACTTAGCAGCAGCAGCAGCAGCAAGGAGGGAGAAGAAGTGGATCTTGATCCTTGCTTTGCCCCTGACTTTCGGTATAAATTCAGGAAAGCTACTTGTCTTCTTGTACATGTTTCCCGACTTCTAGAATCAGAGTTGGGCTATCAGATGCTCTTAAACTTCTGAAATCCTTGGGTTTCTTTGACAGTTGGAAGAAATCTACAAATTCTTTCTCAGAATAATGTTTTTAAATGCAAAAAAATGAAATACATATAGAATTACAAAACCCACAATTGTATTGAAGTACACTTATCACGATAATATGTGTATATCTCACAAGATAGGTGTGAAATGGTATTGCATATGCTTCTTTACTCAAGTCTTTCTTTTCTTCCAGTTTCATTGATATATAATTGACATGCAGCACTGTATAAGTTTAAGTTGTAGAGTATGATTTGACCTATACATATCATGCAATATAATCACAATATACTCATGTTTTAAACAGTTGCCTGTTTAATAAATATTATTTCTAAGTAGTGATAAGAATGCTATTTTGAGATACTTGTAAGAAACACCCCAGGAGGCAATAGGCTGTAATGATCCCAGTTGAAATGAACAGTGCTCAAAGAATACACATGATCACCAGATAAGTTCATGGTGTGACAATATTTTAAATAAGACAAAGACTAGGACACTCTAGAAACACAAAGATGACTGAACACTTTCTTCTTACGATGAAGACAAGTGACTATTGCTTCTTTACCACTTGGAACTTTCGCCTTGCCTTAATACTCTTGTCCTCCAAATAAAAATGATTCTGATGCCCAATCATTGCATGATCCCCTAGTACTGACAGGTCCCATCCAAAACTGTCACCCCCAACTTCCTTCAAACTTCCTAGAAATACTCACAACAAGTGCACCAACCCCACTGCAATCCCATCCTAATTCCTTCTTATGCAGAAGTCTGTGGTTTCTTTGGGGTATGCTTTCCTTTGCTACAGGAAGCTGCTGCTGCTGCTGTTAAGTCACTTCCGTCATGTCCGACTCTGTGT